>NC_045442.1:74857256-74918757 GCF_002776525.5 Piliocolobus tephrosceles
GAAAGAAAGAAAGAAAGAAAGAAAGAAAGAAAGAAAGAAAGAAAGAAGGAAAGAAAGAAAAGGGAGGGAAGGAAAGGAAAGAAGGGAAGGAAGGGAAGGAAAGGAAGAAAGCAAAGGAAGGGAAGGGAGAGAAGGAAGGGAAGAAAAGAGGAAAGGAAGAAAGGAAGGATGGAGGGGAAAAAGAAGAAAGGAGGAAAGAAAGGCAGGAAGGCAGGAAGATAGAAAGAAAAGAAAGAAAGAAAGAGAGAGAGAGAGAAAGAAAGAGAGAAAGAAAGAAAGAAAGATGGAGGGAGGGAGGAAGAAAGGAAGGAAGGAAAAGGGAAAGGAAGGGAAGAGAAGGGAGGAAGGAAGGGAGGGAAGGAAAGGAAGGAAAGAGGAAGGGAAGAAAGGAAGGAAGAAAGGGGAGGAACCCTTATGCTTAGCATGCCTCGTGTACGATGAGTACTCAGTAGTTGGTTTGGGAGTGACTGCATGCATGAATGGAAGCCTTTCTTCTTCTGGCATAAAGTCTGGAGAGTAAGAGCTCATTAGGAGGGATTGCTTGACAGGCTGAGACATAAAAGTGTCCACAAGGCCCATCAGCTCTGCAGAGGTCTGACATCTGATGAGGAGATAAGACTTGTCCCCTGACTGTGGGACGTGGGATGAGAGGTGCAGAGTGGGGACTTCCATGAGAGGGTACCTTTGAGTTAATTATCAGGGGGAAGTGTGAGGACCCCTGTCCCTCCACCCAGAGCACACATCACCTCTCTCCTGTGGGCTGTCTGTCTGAAGATCTAGAAGGCCAGTTCCAGGTCTAGGCTCTCATCTGGACTGAGAGGTAGAAGGGAAGAAGGAGTTTCTCTAGGCAGGGTCTTCAGAGAGAACACTTTCTCAGTTCCCGTAACCAGTAAATGACAGAGCTGAGATTGAAAGCCACCTCCAAATGGGCCTCAAACCCACAGCTCTTTCTAAGCATGATGCTGTGTAACAAGCTTGGGAGTTTTATATTTTTAAAGCAAAGCCCATTTTAAAATATCTGTTTCTTTACATGTGGTGGCAGCAGTGGGATAATAGTCAAATGTCAGTAAGCAGAAATCAGGGGGAAAAGAATTGGAGCATTTCTGGAAGACCTTCCTCTTTCTCTGAGCCATTTTGGTTCCAGTTTCTCAGCTATTTCCTCAGGGTCAGGGGTTGTAGAGGAGAGGTTATATTTTTTAATTTAGTAAAAGGATGGAAAGAAGGAGAGAAATGTTCCCTCCTTCCCTCCCTCCCTTTCTTCTTTCTTCTTTTTTTTTCTCTAAGAACCTGTTAGCCTACCCAGGTAGCTTCCCAAGGAGCTGTGCTGGAAGGAGCTTTGTTCTCCTGTGACCAGTGGCACAGAACAGAGGAGGCGGGATAGGGTGAAAGTCGAGCATGCAGGTTTGGACGTCAGACACACCTGGGCTTAAAGCCAGCGTTACCACTTATGAGCCATTTGATCTCTGCCAAGTAGCTTCATGTCTCTGAGTCTTCATTTTCTCATCTGTGCATTGGGAACAATAATAGCATTAATCATTGGGGATTTTATGAAATAGTGAGATAAATAGAAGCAAGGCATTTAGTATGGGATCATAAACCCTAGCCACTGCTGCAAAATTAGAATGTTCTAAAACCTTAAGGCATTTGAAATAATTCATTTGGCAGTAAAATCTGACACCATGTAAACTCACTTGGCAACAAAATCTGAACTGAACTGATGTAAAACTATTTAGAGTTCTTATTGTGACTCCTCATATGTTTTGCTGTAGAAATATTGATGTGTTTGATTATAGGGTGATACCTCAGTACTTCCTGGGGAATTAAGTAACGTGAGTTCTATGTACCATATCACCTTTCTAAAATCTAGAATGATTTAATTTTCAAACTACAGATGATTCCGAAGATTTTATACAAGGGGTGTGGACCTGTAGAATACCTGGCCACGGTGACTGCTCAGGATTTAAGAGCCACCATCCTTTCTGCTTCTGGGATTTGCCAAGGGCACACAGAGATTTGTTTGCATATGAGACTGTCCTCGGGTAGTATTTATTCCACAACCATGCCCTTGATCAAAAATATCTCTCCAACTATCTAACTTAAACTTTCTCCATTAGAAATTTATTTCTTTAAATTGCTCTCTGGTCATTGAGAGACCATTTGTAAAAATGAAAGTTGGTTAAGTGAGAGTTGAAAATGAGAGGTACTCATGAACCACAACCAAAGAGAAGGTTGAGGACAAGGCATGGAATCATGGTAGGAAAAGATGACATCCCCGGTTCTGCAGCCAGGTCCAGCTCTGGAAGTTAAATAGAACTTTGACAAATAAGAAATTTAAGATATGTAAAGAGAGTGGATAAAGCAAGAAAATTTCTAACATTCCCTCCTTTCTTAATTTTTCTCTCAAAAGTATTTGGGAGAGTTTTTGTGATTAAAAGACACAAATCTAATGTAATTAACATAGGGTTAAAAGATCAAGTTTATATACATGAAGCAAGGAGTAAGGGAAGTTGCTACAATTGAGTCAGAAACCCAGTTTTGAGCTTTCTGGCAGCCAAGGACAAAAGGGAAACATAATGGTTGTGTGTTCTCATAGCATGTGTCTGGGGTATCTATCGTTGCCTCACAAACTGACCCAAAACAAAGTAGCTCAAAATAATTATTTTACTGTGATCATGATTTTATGGATTAGGAATTTAGGGAGAGTTTGGCTGGGAAGTTCCTTTCTGATATTCATGGCATCAGTGGGGATTGCTGAAACTGAAGGATCAACTTCCAAGACAGATTATTTAGTCACGTGTCTGGTGCATCACTGCTCCTTGGCTTCTCTTTCTCTATGCAGTATTTCATCCTTCAGGGCTTTTCTGTAGAATCTAGACTTCTTGCTATGCAATGGTCTTAGGGTATTTGTACTTCCAACTTGACAACTGGTTTCTCAGAGCAGGAAGTGGGAGCAAGACCAGTGAAGGGCCATCCCCACAACTCTTGTAGCATCACTTCCATCAGATTCTCTTGGTGAAAGTAGTCAGAAGACCCACCCAAATTCAAGGGACTGGAGAAATAGATTCCTCCTTCTGACTGGGGTGGAAGACAAGGTCACATTGTAGAAGAGCATATGGGATGGTAGATACAGCTGTGACCATCTTTGGAAAACTAAACTGCCACAACACAATAAAAGGAAGCATATATATTTGTTAGGAGAAATGACATTTTTTTCTAGCATTGAGCCTGTAAGATGAATTATGTGGGATCTCTCTCTCTCTTTTTTTTTTTGAAAAGGAGTCTTGCTCTGTGGCCCAGGCTGGAGTGCAGTGGCGTTATCTTGGCTCACTGCAAGCTCTGCCTCTTGGGTTCACGCCATTCTCCTGCCTCAGCCTCCTGAGTAGCTGGGACTACAGGCACTGGCCACCACGCCTAGCTAATTTTTTGTATTTTTAGTAGAGACAGGGTTTCACCATGTTAACTAGGATGGTCTCGATCTCCTGACCTCGTGATCCGCCCACCTCGGCCTCCCAGAATGCTGGGATTACAGGCATAAGCCACCGCACCCAGCCCATGTGGGATCTCTTATAGACAATCACTGCACACTAACTAAAACAATGTCATTAAGAGCCGGTTTGCAGAAGACACAGGAACAGCTCAGGATCTTATGCTTAGTAATTCTGAGAACTGAAAACTTTATTTCCAATAATTTTGGTCCTCAGAAATGGTTATAGTCCCTAGAATGGAATTTTCCATTTTAGTTAATTAAAGGCCATGAAATGCAGCCTCTTCAGTGTGCCAGGCCCTGGTGCAGCTCTGTGGAAACCAGGGAGCCACATATCTGACACCTGCCCTCCTGGCCTTCCAACTTGCTGGGAAGGCATCAGATCTAACAATCCAAGGTACAGGGGTGTGAACCTGAGTTTTTAGGCATGATCAGAAAGCTGCTTACATAAACCTTGTGCTAGACACAAGGTATCTGGACACCTGGACACAGGTGTTTGTTAATCCAGATGCTTGGTCTCAACCTTCCCCGATTGAACTAACTTCTCTGGCAGCTGGAACCCAGCACTTCGTACGTGCACCTCAGGCGACTCGGAGAGTTCCTTCTGCAGCCCATTATGAAAGTTCAGAGCACGATGACTACTAGCAGCCAATACTAACTGAGAACTTTCTCTTGTCCAGGGACTGTTCTAGGATATAACATTAGTCCATCTTCACAAGCTCAGTGAAACATTGTTCTCCATTTTCAGATAAGAGACTGGAGACACAGAAAGGCTCCAGAACTTGCCCAAGGTCACACAGCTTCTAAATGGGTGACATCAGAACCTACTTTCAGAGACCTGATTCCAAAACCCTCACTGATATTTTCTGTGAGTCCAGATGAACAGAGAGGGCTTCAAGGAAAATCCATTCAGTGCCAGGATGCTACCAGCTCCCCGGGGCATGGGACTGCCATCCTCTCCTCAGGGTCTGTCCTGATACTTCCGATGTAAATGTGGAAAAACTCAAGTTCATAAGTTTTGCTCATGTGCTGTGCCCTGGAGAGCGCAGGAAGTAGAACAGACACTGGCCTCATATTTCGGTGTCAGTTACCTCTCAGGCATGTGATCCATGTACCAGAGGTTTCACATCACGTAGCCCCTGCACAGCTGATCCGTGAATGGGAAATTGGGTTGAGCCATCACCAGGTCCCCTTCCAGTTAAATATTTGTCCCAAGTCCCTGACGATTTGATGAGAGTCCCATGCCTAATGCTGTTTGTGGATTCATTGAATCAATTATTGTTTTGTTCATTCAGTTCATTCAACAAATAGCTTCTCTGTGTCTACTACTATTTGCACTCAATTCTCAGAGAAGTAAATGTCTAAAGTACCCACTTAATAACTTAAAAGCTGATTTTACCAATTGCATTTTACTGTAAGGCCTCCCAAAGGATTAACATGTTAGTGTGCGCCCCCTCTCGCACCAGCGCACTTGCCCACAAAACCGCCTCCCATTGTTTGAAGGGAAACCTACAAGGGGATCCCTGCCCCCACCCCCACAGCACTTTCTAATTCAAATCAGCTGCCATTCACTGGCTTTCCGCCCTGGGGCAAATCCTCCACCTTCAGTCCTACTTTGATCCTCCAGCCTAGGCCGCTTTCATTTCACAGTTGAAGTAACAAAGGTTAAAACAGATGACCACTATTTTCTAGAGAGCTGGGTTTTTCGCACCCCAACTACGCACCATGGTGAGGCGCCGAGGAGGCCACATTACAAGGCTGGAGAACCCTGGGAGCTTGGTAGAGTTGGTGAACAAGGGCTCGTTCTTCTCTAGCCCACTGTCCTAAAGGCTGACTTCCTTCCAAGCACAGAAGCTCAAAATTTACAATGCAGGGCCCACGGCTGCGGTGGGGAAGGGTCTCTCACTCTTGCCGGCAGCTCCTGGACTTGGCATTTTCCTGGACTTGGGGTCAGAGTACTATGGAACTCCAATCTCATCCTGCAGGTTGGGAAAGTAAAGGGGAGTTCTTTGTCCAGGGTCAGAGAATGTGCATGGGCAGCAGGGAAGGTGGGAGAAGCAGGAAGTCAGTAAAGGAAAAACAAACCAAAACCCAGCAAAACAGAGTCCAGTGCAGCATTCCTCCTGGGGGTAACCCTTAGATGCATCCCTGGTACCTAAGAAGCCAGCTCCAGCCAGGCCTCACCTATTAGCCCCGAGGACCATTCTCCCTAGACAAGTTCTCTGCTCACTGGGCCATGCCGTTTTCCTCTCGTCCTCCTACCAAAACTCCACCTACTTCCTTAGCGATTATCTTTTCCTGAATTACCAAACACAGCAGCCTGAGCTTCACCGGGGAGCTGGGAGCTGGGGACATGTTCCTGGGAGTCCCTAGATGGATGGCTTTGAGTTTTTCCAGCAGAAGAGGAGGCAGCCAAACCCAGATGTGAGGGCCCTCCCGCTCCGAGCTCAGCCTGCCCTGGTGGCTTCCTTCCCGGAGTCAGGTCTTCTAAGGAGTGCTTAGCAAGTATGTCAGCTTCCAGACCAAGGCCTGCTGTTCTTGGCTCTGGGAGATGTTTTTCAGCACAGAATGCTCGCTGTAGACTGCTCTGCAGGGATGGGGGTGGGAGGGTGAGGGCAGACCTCTCAACTCATCAGAATTCAGAGTATGACTCCTCCACTCTGTCCCCTTGGTGACTTTACATGTTCTCAGGACAGCTTTCAGAAAGCCTACTGCCTGCTACTTGCTCTTGGGAATGTGGGGGATGGGGGCAGCAGTCGTGTGGGGACTATATGTGGAATTTGTTGAGATCAGGCAGAAGGAAGTGAAGACACCCTCTTCTGATTCGTGACATGTGAGAACATTCTCCTGACAGAAGCAGCTCCCGGTAATAGTAACAGCTTCCGGGCCCTCGACAGGCCGCAGCCCATCACCTTCAGTGTCCTGCCAAGCTCAGCAGCAGCAGTGTGGCAGGAGGGGGCGGAGAGCTGGAGGCAGCGTCTGCCTGGGGATGGGGACTAGAGGTAGACACCGGGAGAGGCAGAGCTAGAAGGAGACTGAGAGAGCAGAGACAGGGGCACGAGAGAGACAAAGGGAAATTGAGGAAAGAAGTGATCAGATCAGGGAGATACAGGGGCCTGGGAAGGCAGAGAGTAGGAAGCAGAAATAGTGCTGAAGATGGAGACAGGTGGAGACGGAACTGCAGAGATTCTGCACTGGGCTGGTTACCACCCCCATACTCCCTGAAGGCCTCCCTGAATCCTGCAGACACATTCCCTGCTTGGAAGCCTAGCAGCTGGCCCAGCTGGGAAGAAGGTTGAGAAGGTGCCTCAGGCCAGCCCACCAGCAACAAAAATTTCTGGACCTCTGGGGCTTACAGAGGGGTTCAGGACCTAGGATTCCTAGGTGTGTAGCTCTGTAGGAAACAGCCTTCTCCCTCATGTCAAGATTTAGGAACTTGGCGTGATGCTATTTCTCTCAAAAATAATATCTTTTTAAAAATAAAATGTTGCTTTCTCCCATTTAAAAATAACCTTTTCCCACCCCTGCTACCTTATTACAAAATAAAACAATGCAAGCTCATCATGGAGAACTTGGAAAATATGAAAAGATACAGGAAAAAAATAAAACGTGAATTGTAATCACACCTAATGATAACCACTGCTAGCAATTTGATGGTCTTCCTTTCAGTCTTTTGTCAATGCATAGAGCTATATAATTAGCAGTAATATGCCATAAGCATTTTACTAAATAATATTTGACATTACCACTTTTATTAGTGTATATATTCTAATATATGGACAAGGCTTTCTTTATTGAGATAATCTACAGTTGAATATTTAGGTTGCATGTAACTTTGCCACTATGAACAATGCTTTAATAAATATCTTACTGCCTACATCTCTGCCTCAGTTTCTGAATATTTCTTCAGAATATATTTAAAGAAGGAGACTTACTGTATCAAAACTGTGAACATTTTTAGGGCATACATACACACACATATGAATACACACACATACACACACACGCAAACACACACATATACACACACAGTGATGGTTTGGATCTATGTCTCCACCCAAATCTCATGTCGAATTGTAGTCTCCAATGTTGGAAGTGGGGCCTGGTGGGAGGTAATTGGATCATGAGGCAGATTTCCCCTTTGGCACTATCCTCAAGATAGTGAGTGAGTTCCTGTGAGATCTAGTTGTTTTAGAGTGGGTGGCACCTGCTTCCTGCTTGGGCCTTGTAAGATGTGCCTTCTTCCCCTTTCTTTTCCAACATGATTGTAAGTTTCCTGAGGTCTCTCCAGAAGCTATTGGTGCTGTGCTTCCTGTACCACCTGCAGAACCATGAGCCAATCAAACCTTTTTCTTTATAAATTTCCCAGCCTCAGGTATTTCTTTATAGCAATGTGATAATGAACTAATACACATGCACGCGTGCACACACACACACACACACATCTTCAAATTGACCCCCAGGAATAATGTACAGTTAAACTTCTAGTGCAATTTAGAACTGAGTGCTGATGACAGAGGATTTGCTAGTTAATGACAGTCTTCTGCAGCTTGTAAGGTAAGTTGAGATAAGTAGGAGGTAAGTATAATTATCTCCATTTTTCAAAGGAAGAAACTGAGGCCCAGAGAGGTTAAGTGAGTTGACCAACATCTGAAATGGAACTAAGTGGTCTTCTATACTGGCTTCCCCATTCTAGTCATACCATCAGCACCCAGGGTCAGACCTTCATGGGCTCTGGCTTGGATTACCCCAGAACCACCTTGCCATTGTGGCAGCCACTAGCCACATATGGTTATTTACATTTATATTTGTTAAAATAAAACACAATTTTAAAAATTAGCTCCTCTGCCTCTTTGACCCTATTTCAAGTGCTTAAGAACTATAGGTGGCTACTGTGTTGGATAGTACAGATACGAAGCATTTCCATCATAGAAAGTTCTATTGAACAGCATTGCTCTAGAAGGTTGACATTCTGTCTTCTAGTATAGCTTCTCCCACCCCCACTGCCACACACCAACTATCACTCATTCTATACACCATGGATGTATCATACATCCTGAAAACATAAATTTGATCATATCACTCATCTGTCCAAAACCTTTATTGATCTTGTTACCTGTTATCTGCCATATTAAGAGGAAGCACAAATCCACAACTACCTTTGCTCTTCATCTCGATGCTTTTCTGAAAAATTCTTACACACTGTCTGTGCCTGGACTGAGGTCCCATAGGCACAGAGATGGACAAAGCATGGACTCTATGCTCAATGAGTGCACGAATTGATGGGTTAAAAGAATACACATTTCCTGGCCTCCTGCCCTGCTTTATTATTCCTTATAGCACTTAACCATGGCCAGCATTTATTTATTGCCTGTTGCTTCCACTAGAATGCATGCTTCATGAGGGCAGTGACTTTTTATGATTTGCTGACTTCTATATAGACAGAGCCTACTGAAGTGCTTGGTGCTCAGGAGTTGCAGAACAAATATCTGTGAATGAATAACTACATTCCAGGATACTAAGCTTCCAATTCTTTCTGATGGGCTAGAAAAATTGGAAATGAAGCAATGCTCCACCACAGGAGTTTGCACCTCAAGCCTATAATGTTTGAAATCTGACCTGTATTCCCTCTTGATACTCAAATGCCAGGATATCGCATTTCTGCAAACAACCACCATTCCCTGCATTTTTGGGATAGAGAAAAAGAAATAATATAAGGTATATTTTATGGCAACTGTTTGGTCCAAAGGAGGCTCCCAGTTGGGACTATCTACTTGAAAAGGTAAATCAAGCACTCAATCCTTGCAAGTTACCCAGCAGGGAAGTTCAAGGAAAATATTCACCAAACTCTCAGAAGCTGGGGTCAAAAGAAATGAAATAAGCAACTCTCTGCAACTCTTCTGTTTTAATTTTTGAGAAGTTTTTTAAATAACAGGGAGCATTCAGTTTAAGCAGTTAGAATCCTTTTTTGTTTGCCTGTTCATTTTTGGCACTAACGGCAGTAATGGGGCAAGGAACTGTTTAAGGAACAGTTTAAGGAAGAATACTGACAATGGTAGTGGCAGAACTTAGATCTTCAAACATACCATATACAATCCCCCCATCTTTGCCCCGTTTTCCTTCATCTTTACCTTTATTCAGAATCTTCTCATCAAATAGAAAACATTTTCATCTCCTTCTGTCCATTTTTTTAAAAAACCAGTTGAAAAGCCTCTATCTTTTTTTTTTGAGGCAGAGTCTTGCTCTGTCGCCTGGACTGGAGTGCAGTGGCCTGATCTCAGCTCACTGCAAGCTCCGCCTCCTGGGTTTAGGCCATTGTCCTGCCTCAGCCTCCCGAGTAGCTGGGACTACAGGCGCCCGCCACCTCGCCCGGCTAGTTTTTGTATTTTTAGTAGAGATGGGGTTTCACCGTGTTAGCCAGGATGGTCTCGATCTCCTGACCTTGTGATCCACCCGTCTCGGCCTCCCAAAGTGCTGGGATTACAGGCTTGAGCCACTGCGCCGGGTGCCTCTATCTTTTAATAGGAACATTTAGTCCATTCACTTTTAGTGTAACATTTTTACACATTTTTTTCCTGACAGTTGGATTTATGTTTACTATTTATTTTATTTCATTTCCTCTATTTTATTTTCTTGATTTTTACTGCACTTTTCTATTCCATTGATGGTTTCCTTTTATTTTTTCACACTTGTAATTGAATATATGCTTTTCCACTATGTAAAAACAAAATGCCATTATTTCTCCTACTGTTTCCTTCTTCACTCCAAGATCATATGGCCTTTAAAATCTTTTTAATTCCCCACTCTTTCTTTCTACAGATGAGAACTTTAAAACTCATTTACCTGTACCTTCTTTCCCCATGTCCCCCAAAGTTCTAGTTTTTCCCAAAAGAGTTTTATTATAATTAGTTCCAGACTGTTATTAGATTTTCCCAGTACTGTGTCATTTCTATTTCAAGATCTTTATTTAGTACTTTCCTTATACATTCAAAGAAACTCTATAATTATCCATTTAAATTTAACCATATATACATTAATTATTAACTGCTCTTTCTCTCTCTTCCTTAAACTGTTTAAGGAATTCTCTTCCCCTTGCCCCAATCTCCCGCAGCCTCTGTTCTGATCCCCCTTTTATTTCTCATCAGAATCCTTCCTTTATTATTGTCCTTAGATGGTATAGTGGTTTTAAAATAAGTCCAAAACTTCTTTGATACTCCTTCCTTCATGAGGCAGAGCTTAGTTCCCTCCTCTTGTGTGTGGGTTGGACTAGCTTCTAATGTGTAGAATGGAGAAGTAGTGTGACTTCTCAGAGTAGGCCATAAAAAGCATTGTGGTTTCCTCTTTGCTGTCTCTTTTGGATCATGAGCTGTAGAGGAAGCCAGTCACCATATTCTGGAGGAGTTGTGATTGAATTCAAAGGGGAGGGAAGCCATTTCCTTCCTAGAGTGCCATCTCTCCACTGGCATAACCCATTGCTCCCTTTTGAGACTTACTCCCCTGTCCTCAAAATACTCAATTCATGGTCTCGGATGCAGCCGACCTTGACATAGACTATGTAGGCTGGTGGATGCCAAGGATCATATTTCACTCATTTCACTCTCCCTTGTTCTCCCAGCACCTACCTAGTGCCAACAGAGACTTGTGAAATAGAGCTTACTGTTTTCCCTGGGGGCTTGAGTAAAATACTGCTCCTCCCCTTTCACAGAGAAGGGTACTGGCGTGCCTACCTGGGGTCCCAAAGAAATATGCTTTTGGGGTAGTTGGAATTTGGGATGAAGTTGCACTCAATCATCCCTATTATCTTGCCTGGCTTCTCCTGCAATAGAGTATTTGCTTCAGGAGTTTATAAAAGGTAAAAAGTATGATCCATTGGGCTGCAGAAGAGGGGCTGAGTCTCTGTTTTGTGCAATCCGTATTTGTTCTAACCCACTTCTCGGAGTCTATCTGGAGGCCTCCAAGGCCTCCCCATACTGGGCATAGTGAGCATTGACCTGGTGGGTGGTTCTCCAGCAGTATTCTGGCAGCATTGTTCTCCCTGGGCTACAGTGTGGATGTCTCCATAGGGCTGCCTGAGTGTCTTCAAAATATGGGGACTGGCTTCCTCCATAGCTATTGATCCAAAAGAGACAGCAAAAAGGAAACCACAATGCTTTTCGTGGCCTACTCTAAGAAGTCACACTACTTCTCCATTCTACTCATTAGAAGGCAATTGATATCAAATATGTTTAGAAAACTTGCCAAACTATGTCATAGAGTACATGTGGATATTACGTAAACAAACACAAACCAGGTAACCAGTAAAGAAACCTATTTAAATGTATTAAACCAAAATGTCCCAAACATAGATGACCATCGATTTCATTCCCCTTTTCAGCATATAATGCCCACCAGCAACCTGTGGGAGTATTTTCTGTGAATAATACTTTGGGAAATACAGAGATCCTGAAGCTCCAAGGGACCTTGGCGTTCACATGGAGTCCAGGTTTTCCCTTTAACTCAGAGGCAGTGTGGTCTAAAGCAGTAACTCTGAAAGCGTGGTCCCCAGACCAATGTCACCTGGGAGCCGTTTGAAAATTCAAATTCTCAGGCCCCACTCAGGCCTAGTGAATCAGAAACTCCAGGGGTGGGGTCCTACAGGCTGCATTATTATATCCCACTAGGTTATTTCAGTCTGAGAACCACTGTCCCAGTGGATTGAGAAAGAAGCTCAAGCCCCATTGTCTGGGCTTAGTTTCTACCCCTGCTACTTAGTACCTTTGTGACCTTGGGTGAGCTTTCTAAATTCCTGTGTGAAATAGTATCCATCTCATGGGGTGGTCATAAGCATTCAGTGAATTAAAATATATAAAGCACTTGGAGCAGTATCTGCAATGTGTTAATTGCCATTGTGTTCATGATTATTGCCATTATTGAATAGTTCCTCTGAATTTCCAATAAAAGGAAAAGTAGAGTGTTATTGAGACCTACTATGTGATAGGAACTAAGGTATGCGTTGGCAAGGGAGGGTTGCAAGTTGGCATCTTAAAATTCTGATATCTGATTACTGACCTTACAGAACATAAGACATTCCTGTGCCAGGAAATGTTTTGCACTCTGACATTCTAGGAAATATCTTTTCTTACAAGTCATGGTGCTTCATTATAAATTACTGGTTTTGTGAGATGAGGAACTCAGAGAGAGTAGGATCACTTCCAGCTGTATTTTCTGCATCAGCTTCTGGTAGTGGTTGGAATCCCAGATTCAGCTTCAGCAAATGGCTTTTGACTCCACAGAGAAGGCCCTCCTCTAGGCACTAGCACAGAGAATCTCCTTTTGGTTTGCGTTACAATAAACCCAATGACATAGTAACCCCTGCAATTTGACCGAGGTTGCTCTGTGGCAGAGTTGGAATTTGAACCCAAAGCCTCCAACTCTCTGCCTAATGCTCCCACCACAACACTAGAGTATGTTCCATCTGGAAGAACCTTAGACAAAAGAGAGCATCAAATTCAACCAGCTCAATTTGCAGAGAGAAGATTGAAGTGAAAGGGAGCCTGTAGCTGGCTTAAGGCTGTACAGCACTGGAGTGGATGAGCTACAGCAGAAGCTGAGCTCCACTCCTCTAAACTCTGCCCTTCACTTTAAGATGCCGTGAGTCCCCAGCCTGACTCCTGCAGTTAGGCATAGTGTGCAGGCTGGCTCTTGTGGATTTCCCTATTCTTTTCCAAGCATCACGCCATGAGTAAGAAGGACTAGTCACCTGAGTTGGGGTGGGTGTGGATTTGCTGTCAATGGCCTTGTCCTACCGCAGATGTCCCTCCCTGGGACATGCTTGGTTGCAAATCTGCAGGAAGCTCTGGGAAAGCCAAACAAAAGGTAACTAGAATGGGCCACAGGGGGCCCATTAGTTTCCTGGAGCCTCACGGAGCATTCCCAGGAGAGATCAATGCTGGGAGTGTGTGATCAGCGCAGGCACCATCACAGGCAGCTGCTGGCATATTAATATTCCAGATAAATGGCTTTTGGCTCAGGCAAAAGATCCTGCTTTGGAGCAGGTTTCTTTTTGAAGCTCCTAAGAGGGGCAACTTGCAAAAGAAGGCGAAGGAAAAAGGCAGCTTTGCAGAATGATTCTACTAGAAACCCTCTGCTCCCATCCATCTCTGTTTATTTTGTTCCTCTGCCTCTCCTGATTCATGGCAGGCTCACAAAAAAGGAGAGAGAGAGCTCAGCTGCACACATCCTCAGGGAGGAAGGCAGTCAGCAATTACCCAGGACACTAAAGTGGCCGTCTGCACAACCCATCAGCTTTGGAGCCTCACCACATTGTGCTTGAATCCTAGCTTTGCCATTTCCCAGCTATGTGACCTTGGCTGGATCTCTCAACCTTGTTGAGCCTCAGTTTTCTTGACTGTAAAATGGGAGAGGATAACATTTTCCCTAAAGGGTGGCTGAGGATTAAATGCAGCCAGGTACTTAGCACAATGCCTGCTGGTGGGTGAAACTAGGTGCCATTATCACAAAGGTGGCAGCTCAGAGCAAAGAGAGCTAGCAGAGTGTCCTGAGCAGGGCTGGTGACATTCATTCCCTGCAGTGAACCTGCTCACTGGCTGCTGAGGGCCCTATTTCTTGTGCTGCATCATGTGGAGTATGTTCAGATGTTTCAAGCTTAGGGAAACTCCAGGCTAAAATCCTTTAAATCTAATTTTAGAGGTTCAGAATCTGAGACCCGGAGAGTGACTTGCTCAAGCTCACACAGCAAATTAGATGCTAGAGTGGAACAAAGCCTTGTTTCCTGTCTTTCTGAGCATGTAAGATACATTCTCCGAAGGAGCCTTATTACTTGAGGCCTTTCTCTCTTTCCCTGAAGCCCTGCACTTAGAAAGGGCCATATTTGTCACTGCAAGTCTATGTCTAACGGACCAGACCAGGCCAGACTGGCAAAGGGGGCATATGGTGTAGATGTTCCCAGACCTTGTCTGCATCGGGGTCACCTGGTGAGCTGTTCAGAAATGGGTCTCCAGTCTGGCCCCTAGAGTAACCGGAGAGGGGAGTAGTGTAGGCTGGGTCCCAGGAATCTCAGTGTCCACAGTGCTCCCCTGAGAGCTCTGTGAAGAACAAGTGGGAGGCCTCCTGGCCTGGGAAGATCTCATCCCCCACCACAGGGAGGGGCATGGCTCCTGATTCTTGGGTGACCCTGAGCAAGTTACCTGTCTTAGACTCAGTTTCCTCATCTGTGCCATGGAAGGCAAATGCTCCTTTTCTCAGGGATTGTGGGAGCCAAACAGAAAAATATGTGACAGTGTGTCTACCCCAGCACCTGGTTGGGGTAGATACATGAACTGCTTGCTCAGGCAAGTCCAGGAGTGCCCAGCACAGCACCCAAGCCAGCATGTCCCATGGAGGGACAGCACCCCATCTTCCGTGCTGACCAGAGGCAGGCTTTCGGTGCAGATCTAGGCCTGGAATGGGCCCCCAGCAGGCCTGGCCAAGGTATTGAGCCTCAGGATGTGGGATGCAAGGCGTGATAGACATGCAGAACAATGACAGCAACAATAGGGCAGTTATGTGTGCTTACCATGAGCCACACATGCACCAGGCATGCTGAATAGTCAGTCATTTCTCCTTCACCTGGGACACAGGAGGGAGCCCCATCTGACAGTGGAGGACAGCTACCTAAGGGCCATGCCCATGGTCTCACAGGAGCATAATGCCTGGTCCTTGTAGCCCTGGTGGCTCCTGCCTCCAGCTATGGAGGAAAGGGCTGCTGGGGCATTGGGGAGGATGTTCTCCAAGGTGGCTGCCTGCCTTCTGGGCTGCAGAATCAGGGACACAGGAGCTCAAAGCTCAGCACTGGGCCAGAGTTTGAGTAGGCAAGTCTCACACCTCTCATACCCTCGAGCCCCAGATGTGTTCATGACCAGAAAAAGATGCTGCTCCAGGCCTGGCTGCCTCAGAACCAGTGAGAGGGCCTCAGGAGAGTGAGAACTTGACAGCCCCTGAGAAACACAAAGCCATTTTCAATGTGAGGAAGATGCTGAGGATACAGAAGGAGTGGGAGGAGAGAAACGCATTGCTCCAGGTCCAAGAAAATGATCATTATCAAAAGCCCAATTTGAGCTCTTCCATGTACCCAGCATGTCCAGGGCTGGTGACATGGTCCATTCACCAACAATATCGCATCCCCCTCAGCAAACACACAGTGCTGTCTCTGCCCTTCCGCCTGAGGACAGTCCAGTGTCTTGGGCACCTGTGCATCACTGCTCCTCAGCCACTGGGGACCACAGTGCATCTTGAGAGTTTCTCACTGGGACCAGACAGAGCTCAAGAGGGATGTCCTGACTTTTGCGGGTAGACGGCCATCAGACTAGGACTGATGCCTCATTTCCAGGAGACATGCAGTAAATACCAAGGCCGCTGAGGAGTGAATCACCATCTAAGTCTCCTGGAACTGTCAGGAGGAAGGAGCCTCAAAAAGATCAACGTGAGATCAGGCCAGGGCATATGCTTCCCCTACTGCCACATGGTTTGCCAGAGCTTCATCCATGAGGTCATATTACTGTGCCTTTGAGTTTGATAGCAATCATTTAATTCTAAGAGTCTATGACCTTCCGTCATTCAGTTCAACCATCCATCCACTGCTTACTGGCATTCAGAGCATCCTTGGGAAGCAGACTTCAAACCCTAATTGCACAACTTTCATCACAGGGAATCATTCTCTCCCTTGCCAGCCATTTCATCTCCCAATGGCTCTGGTCTTCCTAGAAAATTGTTTCTAGTGTGAGCTAATATGTTTGTCTCTCTGGGGACCCACCCTTTAGAGATCTTGGAAGTAAAGTCTTCCTCCTCTCCGCATCCTCATGAGACAGGAAGTGACCAGAGTTTGACATCATCTGTATCAAACTCTTAAGGAGCATTACACAATTTTGTTTTCACTCTTTTCTCTAGAACTTTCCCATCTCTTAGCAAATGAAGGCAGGTCTGATGCTGTTATTCCTATTTTATTGATGAAAACAATGGAACACAGAGCAGGTAACTGAACATCAAAGGCCACATGTTGATAAGTTGAAGAAATAGATCTGAGATTCAGGTCATCATCCTCCAAGTCTGAGGCTATCTGGGATGTATTGTGTGAGGTTCAGGGTCTGAATTGTGATGGTTCTGGGGTGTCCCACTGTCCTTCAGGGAACTTGACCTCATCACACCTTTTCTGACCAGCACACAGCCCCCTGCCCTGTGTGACCTTAGGAGCAGGGAACATTTTATTTCTTAGAATAGGTCCAGACGGCCCAGGCTGCTGGCTTTCCTCCAGCAATTCTTGGGGCTGCTTCAAGCAGAAATGTCTGGAAACTTGTGGAGTTCGTGAGTAAACGGCTTCATGGAAGTGCCTGTTAAAATTTCCTCTGCTGGAGACTAAAGTAGACAGAGCCAAAGCCAGTGGGCTTCCCACCTCCCTCACGGTACCCCTGGGTCTCAATCCTCTTTCACTCCAGCCCAGCCCTGGAAAACCCACACCCTTGTCTAAACACCAGCACCAAGCCGACCCAAGCAGAGCCATATGTGTTAGATTATATTATTGCTTAAAATATTTGCTGGTCTTTTCCATGGAAGATTATTCCTCCCTACCCCATGAGGCTTGGCCATTTGATTCGATTTAGCCAATGAAATGGGAGCAGAAGTGAATTGTGCTACTTCTGAACAGAAGCATTAAGAGTTGTGGAGTTTTACTCTGTTTTTCCTCAGTCATGAGACTAGCTATGCCCCAGATAGAGGCTGCTCCTTCTGCCCAGTACTGGAATGACAATGGCATAGAACAGAGCTGCAGATGGTCAGAAAGGATATAGAATTCAAATAAGAACTAAGCCTTTGCTGCTGTAGGTCACTGACAATTGAGAGTTATTTGTTACTGCAGCATAACTTAGACAAGCCTGACTGATACACCAGACATGGCAGGAGATGGTGTGTTGTCAAGACAGATGGGCCCTAGGGTCCCTCCAGAACAAATCTCCTATGACAAAAACAAAACAAAACAAAACAAAAACAAAAACAAACAAACAAACAAAAAAACCTTCCCATGTGGGAAGAGAGAGAAAATACCTACAGGTAGACCCAGAGGTGGGGAGCTTTATCCCCTCAGCTACCCTCTGCAGACTTCGCTGACTCAGAATGTAAAAGGCAGAGTTTGTATTGCCTCCATCTCCCCACACTTCCCCCAGCCAGAAAGCTTATTTGGGGCCTCTGATAAGAATGATGTGATGTCCAATTTTTACTCAATTATTGATTTTTATCCTCAGGAGAAAATAGTTTGTGATCTTTAAATAAGGAAGGAAAACAGCTCCTGGAATTGATTCCTGAGTAATTTAATCACCTTTTGCCCAGACAACTCAAAGCTGGCTCAAGGATTAGCCACATATTGATGCATGTACTGCATTTCCAGGGATATCCACATGCAGAGGGACCTGGGGAGCTTCACTGCCACCCCTTCCCCACCCCTCTGTCTCCTGGGAGAAGCACTGTGCAGAGAACTGCTTTGGACCTTACTACCTTCCAAAGCACCCAGACAGAGGAGTGGGAGGGCCACTGAGACCACACCCATGCCTTTAAATACAGAAGGGAAGCTGATGCTCAGAAAAAGCACACACGAAAAAATCTTGAGGTGCTGGGACATGTTATGTAACAGTTTTCCTCATCTATGGAAGATAAAATGACAGTCTGAGTGGAGGTCAGGAGGCTGGCATCTGACTCCTGCTTTCTCCCTGCCAGTTGTAGCAACACCTTGGCAAGCCATCATGTCTTCGGGTCTCAACTTTACTAACAGAAGGCTGGTTTCTGTCATTCATTTACTCATTCATTCACCTAATAACCACTTTCTAAACACCTGTTATCTACCAGACACAGCATATAGATGACAAAAACTAATGAAAGTAAAATGAGGTGTGGTATGTTGGAAAAGGGACCACAGAGTCCTCCCATCTCTATGCCATTTTTTCATCAAGAGGTAGAGTGTAGTTAGACTTGGCCATGGGTCTTTCTTGGCCATGTGAATTTCTTTGGCCAATAGGATAATAGTAAATGTAACATAGCAGAGACTTATAAAGCCCTTGCATATTGGGTCTTCCTTCTTTCCTGTGCTTGCATCCCTGAGACCACTATGAGAGTAAACCCAAGCTAGTCTGCTGGAGGATGAGAGTCATGTGTCCCAATTCTTCCTATGTCTCCTGCTGAGAGCCTGCCAACCACCGGCCTGTGTGCACAGCATACCCAGACTGTCCAGCCACCAGCCTACCCATCGACTGACCACAAATGCATAATGGTGCCCAGAAAGAATCGGCTGAACCAGGAAAAAACACACCCAGATGACCCACATAATTGTGAGCAAGATAAAATGATTGTTATTTTAAGCCGTTAATTTTGGGGATGATTTGTTACAGGGCAAAAGCTAACTGATACAGAAAGGAAGACATCCATTGAGCATCTTTTCATGGTAGAGAAAGGCCCTTTACACAGATTTCCTTATTACATCTTTACTATAACCCTGATGAGGTAGATAATATGCACCCCGCTTTACAGTTGAGAAAACCAAAGCTGAGAGAAGTCAACCCACTAGTCAGACCAAAGCAGTAGGAGAGCCAGAATTAGAACTCGAAGCTAAGATGGTCATAACCTGCCAAGGAAGTACCTGCCAAGGGAAGGGTTTGTGCAACCAACTCTGAGTAGACTCTGCTTTGCAGGCTCAGAATTCTTGGTCTGTAGGCTGTACAACCCACCCTGAGACTTCACTCTTGGCACCCTGCAGAGCTGCTTGCTGTGCAGGGAAAAAGTATGATGAGTCCAGAAAGCCTGAAAAAAGATGGGGTCATGATGAAAGATATGAGGAGAAGAGGTCAAGGCAGTGTTTTACAGCTGAAATGCCTCATAAGACCAGCTTATGGGAGCCTGCTTCTAAATGATCAATTCCAATCTCATTACGACCGCAGCTGCCATTAACTCAGGAGCTAATTGCTATTAGCTTACAGAAACTCAAGAGGGTTTAGCTGCAAAAATTCCACGACACGGGGCCATCTCACTGCTTAAATGGCCACATTCCTGTTATTAATTCCATTTGACTATTAGCTTATTACTGTTAAGTTATTATAACTTTGTATAAAGTCCTTGAACCGGATGTATGTCCTCCATGTACATTTCATTACAGGGCGCAGGGTGCACCCAGAGGTTCGATATTTTAATTTTCATTTTTCTTTAAAGTATAGGCTTATTTAAAAGCATCAGGAAGGCTCTTGATTTGGAAGACAGCTCTGTAAGCAAAAGCCCTAACAAAAACCAGACTTTGCTCAGCGTTTTGATGCAATTAAGGTCTTGGCAAATGTAGAGCGAGTCTGAAGAGCAGAGCTGAGCCCTGGAAGGGCCCTGGGAGAGTCTAGTCCATTCTCATGTTACAGTTGGGGAAACTGAGGACTAGAGAGGAGGCAGGACTCAGGTAAGAAAACATGCCACGTCGGTATCAGGCAGACAGCACTATCTGAAACAACCAGCTCTCTGTTTTCGATGAATTAAAAGTCTGCTGAAGATGCCAAGTATGTAAGATTACCCACACCAGACCATTTCAGTAGGGTCTGCAATCTTGCCTGTGAAAAATACCTACGTGCTAAGAAACGGCCAAGATGCAATCATTCACTCCTTTCCAGTGGAGAGGCAGCTGGATGGAGAACTACATGACAGTGTGTAAAATTACACATATTTAACGGGTGACGACAAGGTTCTCTCTGTCTGCCTTCAGAAGCCTCCCTTAACAAGATCCAGTTGGTTAGTTAAGAAAATAGGAGTGTGTATAATTACCAAGTTCACCGTTTGTTTTTGTTTAACTTTGTAGCTTCTTCCCAAGATGCCTCCAGGCATGTCTGGAAAAATATCAGCACATGTTGCTAAGCAGAGTCTGGGCCTGGGAGGTGTTCTCTAAATGCTCCATGGAGTCCCTCTGTGGCCAGGTCCAGGAGGCAGCTGGTGAGGAGGGGTTGGTGGGGCCAGGGCTCTGACACCAGCTCTGTCTCTCACTGGCTGCGTGGCTGTGGAGTGTCACGGTGCCTCCTTGGAGTCTCAGTTTTCTCATCTACACAACTGAAGAAGCAAAATGGAATGTCCTCAGCCCTTTCCTCTTCCACATGTCTACTCTAAATCTCTTTTATTGGATTTTTGCTCTTAAAAGCATGGAGGAGGGAGGTGATAAGATAGAGCAAAGGAAATTGGCAGCTCTCGAGTGCAGGGCTTTCTCTGGGGTCAGGGTTTCTGAAAGGATCCTAATTAAAGCCAAGTGAGCTCTTTCGAGTGAAGATCTTGGCAGAGTTGCTTGTTGACCTTGAGAGGTAGGGATTGCTGAGTGACAGAGAGAGAGAAAGAAGAGAAAAGAGAGAGGCGAGGAGAAAAAGGAGTCAGAAAGGAAAAAAGAAGAAGGAGAAAAGGAGGTGGAGGGTCAGCAGGGCAGAGAAGACAAGCAGCCTCAGACGAGGGAGAGATTTAAAGCAAAGAAACAAGTTGGCGAAAATCAGGCGGGAGGAGCAGAGAGCAGAAAAGAATAAAAGGTAAGGAGGGACCCAAATGGAGAAGTGGGGGACAGAAATGCACGCATCTATCAGTTAATTTCTAGAGCATACAAAATAGAAATAATCCTCCTTCAGAGCGCACATTTGAGGGTGAAGTGGGAGACAGTAGAAGC
The DNA here is from genome assembly GCF_002776525.5 of Piliocolobus tephrosceles. Classification (NCBI taxonomy): domain Eukaryota; kingdom Metazoa; phylum Chordata; class Mammalia; order Primates; family Cercopithecidae; genus Piliocolobus; species Piliocolobus tephrosceles. The sequence goes on from NC_045442.1 coordinate 74,878,427, forward strand.
CGGAAGCATTTTTCAATGTGGACACATAAGCAAGGCTTTAATTATTAACTGATTGCTTGTGTATGTGCGTGCATGTGCACACACACACACACACATGTGCAAGTAACAAGCCATTGTGTCCAGACATTGTGAAACATGCCACAGAATCCACTGGTCAGAGTCAATATTTCCTCAAAATGGCAGTAATTTAACCATCGTGCCTGTCTCCGCTCTCAGAATGTAACTAACATCTTAAGTCAATAGCTTTATGGAATCCCTGCAAATCCCTTCTCTCTTGCTGCCACCCTGGAGAGACACAGTTGTGTGTTTTACCTGGAAATAAAGCAGCTGCACCCCTAGGGCAGGCAAGTGAAGAGAGAGCGATGATCTCATCGCCTGCCCAGCCCATTTTCCTCATGACCCACCTTGCAGCTGGCATGCAGTCTGCAGCCCTCTGATTTAGCCAGCTTGGGGTCCCCTTGCTCAATTGCAAGAGGACAGGAGCTCTGGGGGGCTGAGGAGGGAATCTGGCTCAGTGGCTGTGCCCCTTCTTGTTCTCTTGCTTCTGGGTCAGGTGATTTGGCCTCAAACACCACGTAAAGATGAAATATTTTGTTCCTTCACTGCTCAATAACTCTTCTTCTAGGTCCCCAGAGTCTCTGAGCTGTGAGAACAAAACAAAACAAAGCCCATCTCAGGACAGCTGAGGCCCTTTGACCCTCTTGGTTTGCCTTGATTTTGGTAGTTCCACCTAGAGGACAGGACCAGATACTGTGGTCCAAGTTGGGAAGATAAAATGTTGTCTGTTTCTGAAGCAAAAAAGCTGAAGCTGAGATAACAATTAGCATTGATAAGGTCCCTACTGGGGCTTGAAAGAGAACCCTGGCTTGTTTGTCAGTTTCCGTGTGAGGCTGTGAGCCCACTGGACATGGTTAGCACTTGAGCTATCCCCTGGTTTGTGGGTAAACCAGAACTCCAAGATAAAAGCAACTCTGATTTGTAGCATTCACCAATTTCCACAGTGTAAATACTCCCACTACGGCTGATTTCAACCGGTAAGTGGTGACATCACTGAAGGAGGTGCTGGAAAGAGAGGAAGATGTTCAGCTCTTGCTCTTCTGGGAGGAAGTAGCCCCAGTGCACCACTGTTTGGAACCATTTTCTCACGGCTTCCTTCCCCTGATCATAACTTTCTTCAATACAGGGCCCATCCTGCTGCCCATGAGTTCTTCTAAAACGTGGAAACGATTGTGGTGCTTCCCGGGTTATAAACCATCAATGGCTCACCATTGCCTATGAGATAAAACCCAAAGTTATTAGCCCAGCATTCAAGGCCTTTTTAATTTGGCCTCACTCTATTTTTTTTTTTCAGCCAAATACATGATCCATGTAATATGCACCATATTTGAACTCTGATGATTGCTCTCCTGTTCTCACTCCCCTGGATTATAAGTCCCTCATGGGCAGACAGTCTGCATTCTTCCTTTTTGCATTTCCAGCTCCTCACACGTTGTATGTGCTCCCCAGATGTTGCAGGAAGGAGGGGAGGGAAGACCCTGAGTAATATTGGCTAATGCTGTACCACTGGCCTTTCCCTATAGGGCGTGTGCTCACCAGTTCCTCCCTGGCCCCTGGCTCTTGCCCACTATCTGCCTAGTGTGCCCCTCCTACCACTTCCTCCACCATCAAACTCCAAACCCATGTCTCCTGGCTCTAGCATCAGCTGTGTACCAGGATGTCTTCTCCATTGCCGATCCATCCGTTCCACAGCAGACAGAAGTCGAGCTTCCCCTACATGCCAGAGGCAGCTCCTGGCATGTGCTGGGGAAACAGCTATGGATGAGACAAATGACATCCCTGCCCTCCTGGAACTGGCACATGGCGGAGATCGATGATCAAAAGAACAGCAGCAAAGCCCCAAGGCTAAAGAGTACAGGAGCAAGCTGGAGCAGAGAGGGTATCGCAGGGGCTCTGGTTTGATAAGAACAGCAGGGCAGGCGTCTCGAGGAGAAGCTCTGTGAGGGGAGGCATCATGTCTTTGTCTCCCCCATGGAGTCTGGCCCCTTGTGCCTCCTCCAGGCTTATCTTATAGATTTTCTCATTCATCCTGCGTAGTTGGAACATCCCTTATGAGACTTCTTCCCCTGAAGAAGCATGCTTCAGTCTGTTTCATCCTGAGAATGTGCCCGTCCTTGACCTTAGGTCTCTCTTGAGATGATGCATCTTGCTCTCGTCTTGTCTCCCCAGCTTTCCTGCTGCCTCTTTGCTCTGACATTTGCTCCCAACCGCCACAAAATCCAGTCCCAACCACAGTCAGTGACCCCGAAGCCCCATCCAGGCACTTCTCAGTCCTTCCCTTGCAGGGCCTCTATGGGGTTGGACCCACTGAGCATTGCCTCCTCCAGAGACTCTCCCCATTCCTGGACTCTCCTTTGCTCCCTCAGGGTCTTTCTTCTGACTCCTCTACAACACTCCCAGGACATCAGCCTCCACCTGCATCTATAAGCAGGTGCACCTCCAGCCCACACCTACAGCCAATGCCCCTGTCCCGAGCAATGGGCTACAGAACCAGCCCCTTCATGGCCATCCCCCGCCTTGAGTGGCCCACAGGCCTTGGACATCAGTGGGTGTGATCATCGCTCAGATCAGCCACTCTCCTCAGGTCCCTGCTCATGAATGGGTCCACTGCTCAGCCAGGATCCCAGCAAAGAATCAGGGAGTCACCCTAGACTCCTCTCTCTCCCATACTTGCCTCAATAATTCAGCAATTCCTGCAGCTTTTATACCCTAGCTTATTTCCAAGTTTATTTCTCCATTTCTGTCACTGTCCCCATATTTGCTATTCAGGTTTTCACTACCTCTCACCTTCTAACAGATTTCTCTGACCCAGGCTGGCCTCTGATTCACACAAAACCTCTAGAATAATCCTTCAGAAACAGAAATTTGCCCACACTCCTCCCTGTGTAGACCCATCCTGTGGCTCCCTGTAGCCCACAGTGGAGGCCCACACTCCCAGGCCCATCCCGCAGGCCCTTCGGAGTCTGGCACCTGCCTGTCTTCCTGCCTGCCTCGCACCACACCATGCTCACTCTGCCTGGCCCTCGGTATTCCAGGCACACCCAGTTCCTTGTCATTCCATGCACTCAGCAGGCTGTTTCATGAGTCAGATCCTGCGCTTACTCAGGGTCCTCTGCCTGGAATAGCCTGACTTTCTCCCCAAGCCAGTCCACCTGGCTCACCCTTCCTGACTCTGCACCTCTCAGCTCAGGCATTCCCTGCTGCCAGAAACTTCTCTCACTGCCAACCCATCCCTGAACAGATTCCATAGGAGGGACTGCTCTCTCTGTTCTGTGTATCCCCCAGCACACACACACCATATTATAATTCCCTGTTTGCAGGCATCCCCCAGGTTGTGAGGGGAGCACACAGCCATGTCATATCCATCTTTCACCCTCCATGCACAACCTATATTGTTCACTTGAAAAATCATTTACTCAACTAGTTCAGTGCTAGGCACCTGGTTAAAAGAAGGGAAAGAAATACACACTTGGCAGGGAAGCGGGAGAGCATCATGGTTCCTGCCTTTCTGTTTAAGAGCTATGCACCCTTGGTAGGTCCTCAACCTGTCTAGGCCTCTGTTCCATCACCTGTAAAATGAGCTGATAGCAAATCAGCTCATCAGCGGGTTGCAGGAGGATTCACTGAGATGCACACCACTGAGCACTTTGAACAGTCAGCTCCTCTTGTTATTCCCGGCACACCGCGGGACCTGCTCATGGACGTATGTTATTCCACTCACTTTTCATAAGGCTATAGTGAAATAGGTGTTGTTATCCTGACTTTCCCAGTTGGGGAACTGTTGGCAGAGGCTGAGTGGTCTCCCAGGTCTCCCATGCAGTCAGAGATGGAGCAAAGTGTCACCGGCTCTGTCTCCTTGCTCAAAACACCTTGGTGTTGCTCCTTTGCTGACCTAACTTCAAGGGAAAGGGAGACCCTCTATAGAATCTGAAGGAGACCATTTCCTGCAAGCCCGAGAAAACCCAGTGGCAAGCAGCCACTTGAGGACACAGGGCATTCATTGTCCCTTGGGTAACTTCTCCAGTGCCCACAGAGCTGATGGGGGAGTTTCTGGACCATCATGGTTCAGACAGGAAAGCTGGATTGTATGTCTTTAGAGGAACCTCACCACCCCTTGGGGTGATGTCCGAGCTGACAGCCTGGCCAGATGCCTCTCACACAAAGCTGCTTCTTCCCTATCAGAAGGACTCCTGGGCAGGGAGGGGGTGGTGGGGCGCAGGTAGGGCTTATCCAAAAGGGCCTTTCCAGCAGGGCCCCCTTGGGGTCTAACTGGCCTCTGCCCTATGCTTGCTGTGTTGGCAGGATGCTTGCTTGGATTTCAGCACCTGGCCCCTCACTCAGTATGCCTGCCCTCAGAGTTCGTGTGCAGGGATAAATGCCCCTCTATTTGGGATCTAGAGGTGCATGGCAGGGATTCAGCCCCTGTGGGGTTTCCTGTTCTTCCAGGAGCTATGTGCAGTGGAGGCTCTGGCCTCACACAATGCTGACCTCCCAGCTTGCCATCCTCAGCACAGCCAAGTCCCCAGGAACTGTTCCCATGGGATGCCCAAGTAGTGGGGCCCCCAAGACCTTTGGGAAATCCACCCTGTGGGGAGTCACTTTCCTCCATAAATAGCCAAGGTCAAATGACACATGTGTTTCTGATTGGGAGGACTGGGCACCAGTGTTGGGGAGGGTGCAGATCAAAGGGTCAGGGAGCTGGGAGGAAGCCTGTTTACAGAATGGGGGATGGAAGACCTTTTTTTATTTCCTAATCAGTCAGCAGAAGAGATTTTCTGAGGGGGTGCCTCTGATCGCAGAGGGAGTAGAGGGGCTGGTGCCAAGAAAAAGGCCCCAGCCCACAATCCTGGGAACAGATTCCTGGCTTTGTCCTCATTCATTCCATGGCCTTATGCACATCTTGTTTCCCTCATGAGACTTTGTTTCCACATCAGCATGCTGGGAGACACACCCAATTCATCAATTTCCCCATTTGTTATTTATGAGTGTCTGTGGGCCAGGCCCAGTGCCAGGTACTGGGGGTAGAGAAAGGAAAGTCTCAGCTCACAGTCTCAATGCGCTGGGGAACCAGGCCATCAGCTCCACTCTGAGCGAGGGAAAGGCCAAGAGAAGCTTTGCCCAGGTATGTGGAAACACAGAGGAGGGGTTTTTTGATGGGTTGGAAGGTGGCCCCCAAAAGATAGATCAAGATCCATGGACTCCCGGTACCATGAATGTGACCTTCAGATAGAAGGTTTTTGCAGATGTAATTAACTTACTGAAGTCACCCTGAATTATCTAGGTGAATCTTAAATTTGATGACACATGTCCTAATAAGAGATAGAAGGGGAGAAGACACATATACAGGGAGAAGACAGCCACGTGAAGGCAGAGGCAGAGACTGGAGTGAGGCATTTATAAGCCAAGGACTGCCGGCAACCACCAGAAGTCAAGAGAGAGGCCTGCAGTGGGTTGTTCCTCATACCCCTCAGGAAAAGCCGGCAGGCCAACACCTTGATTTGGGGCTCCTGGACTCCAGAACTGTGAGAAAACGAGTTGCCACTATTTCAAGCCTCCTGGGCAGTGGTGCTCTGGTGCGGCAACCTATGGGCAACCGAGTGTCTAACCCACATCCAGGAAGGTTGTCTTGGGAGGTTTCTGAAGCAGTGGCATTGGAAATGAGTCCTGAAGTTGGAGTAGAAGGTCATCAGGCTTCAGGGACAGGGTGGGAGGCCTTCAGGAGGCCTTACCAGAGTGTGCACAGGCACGAGGCAAAAACAAGCATGGCAGGGGCTGAGGACAATGATCCAGTAGGATTGGAGCCTGGAAGCCTGCAGAGGACCATGAATGATCCGGTAGGACCGGAGCCTGGGAGCCAGCGGAAGACAGCGTCAAAGATAGCCTACTCTAAAGATGGTACTCTGTTGACCCAGAGTCTGGATGTCATCGTGAGGGTAACGGACCCATTAAAAGCATTCAACAGGGGAGTGCTCCAGTCAGGGTGTGCCTTGGAAAGGTTTCCCAGGAACCCAAAGGGAAGAATGGATCCAGAGCTGACTCAACCGAGACCAGGAGGTCTGTTTGGCAGCAATGCCAGCCTGGAATGGTGGGAGCTGGAGCGGCAGAGGCGAGGCAGGCACAGAGCCCAGGGAAAGGGAGGACACAGGGGGAGGAGGCACCATCAGCAGAGCCCGGACTGCCTATTGTGGGGCACTCTAGGAGGCCACCCAGGTAGGGATCTGGGTGATGGCATCATTCCGCTTACTGAACCATAGAGACAGAGTGGTCTCAGGAGTCCACAATGAGTTAGGTTGGGGGACATGTTGCATAGGATTGCTAAGAGGATCAATGGACTATAACGCATACAAAGTGCCCAGCACAGTGGCTGACCAGTGGTGCTCAATATTTGTCAGAAGACTATAGAGAGAGGCCTGAGGGAGGGACTAGGCGCTTGTCTCCCTCTCCATGCCTGGCACCATCTGCAGTGCTGGGCACAATAGGTGCTCAATGAATGCCCACAGAATTGAAATATGGGCTGGACCTCGAACACCATCTGCCAGGCCATAATAAGCCCAACACACTTTGCAGCAAGAGATTCATCCCACAGACCATATCGACATCCACGCAGTCGCAGGGAAATCAATCGGTCCGGCTCCAGCTGTCGAAACTAGGAGCTGAGAGGAAACTTGGACAAATAGTCCTCGGCTCAGCACTTTCTCCGTCTGGAAAGAAAACCAGGTGGGGGCAGGGGAGGAACACCAGGCCATCAGAAGGTTATGAGGCCATAAATAAGAGATTTGTGGTAAATAAGCTGGTGAACATATCCGCTGGCTGCTCTTTTTTTATCACTCACCTAGAGAGCAAAATTCCCCCGCATCTTTTCTGCAGGCCAATAAATATCCTTCAAGGAGCCTGTATTTACATAGAGAGCAAGGCGGGTGCTGCTGCTCCACAGGCCCCATGTCAAGAAGGAACAATGTATGGCCCTAAAGAGAATGGCTGTGCGGGGAATCGATGCAAATGCAGTTTCTGTTCCCAGGATGATGTTCCCGAGAAGGGTTCAGCCCGAGTTCAAGGATTGTGCTCAGGCGGGTGCTGCGGGGGCCTTTACATGGAGGAGGTGAGTCTCTCCCCTACACGGGTCCCCAGCTCCCTCAAGCCCGCTCTGGGGCTCTGCACCCATGACCCCTTCTCCAAAATGAAAGAGGACTAAAGGTTATACTCTGGGACCTCTAGATCAACCACAGGGTGTTATGCCACAAAAGGATTCATTAAGGACTTACTCTGTGCCAGGCGCAGTAGGTAAATGGAAACAAGGACAGCCAAGGCTCCTGCCCTCCAGTCAGAGAGCTGGGATTGAGTGGCTTCACCCAGTAGTGGGGGAGGCTGGTCAGAGGGGCTGGCATGTAAGCTAACACACCCAGTGGGATTTGAACATGAGCAGAGGGGCGAGGGTCCTGAGTAGAGGCCATGGCCTACTCAGAGCACCCCAGGTGAGAGACATGGAAGCAAGGTGCCAGGAGGAGGTGGAAGAACACCTGACAGCTGGAGCGCAGTGGGTGAGAAGAGGAACTGGAGAGAAGGCAGGTGGCTTTCTGGGATGTGGCTCCTGCAGACTCCTTCAGCCCTCAGGGACTTTTTTTGTATGGGCAGTGGGTGGCCACTTCAGGTTCTTAGTCAGGAGAGTGACATTCCCAGGGAGCTCTCATTTCTGAAAAAAGCAATCGACAATTTTTTTATGACCACAATGCTTTGGGTATTGTCCCCTTCATCTTGGAATAATGCCCAGCACAAATAAGCGCTTAATAAATGTCAGCAGAACCACTGAGTCAATGTCTGAAATCCCCCACAGAGCAGACCTTGCAAGCATATTTTCTATTTGAGTGACCCAGGAAAGCGGTGCTATGGGCAGTGTTTTGCTTTTTGACTGGGAGATGAAGGGGGGCAATGTAGTGGCAGTTGAATGACTTGCCCAAGGTCATCCTCAGACTTAATGGCTGAGCTGAGATTGGATTTCAAGTGTTCTGCTTGTTAAAAAGAGTCCAGCATGATGCAGCTTAAAGAGAGAGCTAGAAATAGAAGTGGAAGTAAGACATAGAAGACAAGGAGAGAGGAAAGAAAAGTAAGAAGGTGAAACAGTGTTGGCTGACAGGCAGATGTCTCATCTTCCTGTACCTGTACCACTTGGGGCTTTATTTACAGTCCTTGGTGTAATCATATAAGATGTAACATCTTTTAACCATTTGCCAAATCAAGAGCATAAGCTTTTAAACCTACACATGCATTCACATTTGACCGTGGTACACTGTTTTACTTTATGAAGAATGGCGAACACTGCTTTGTGAACAGCTGGCCTGTCTTTATTCAAAGCCAGACGTGGTAAACAAAAAAAGACAAGTCAATAGGCTACACTTGCCAGGGGCAATGACCAGGATTTCTTAAACCATGTACATTTTATTCCTTTTGGACTCAGCTGAAGATACTTGTTCCTGCCCCAGAAAGTCTTAGAGTTTCTAGAAGGTTGACAAGCAGGAAAGAGAGAAGCTCCTGCTTTTCAGTCCATAGCAATGCAGGAAAGTCAGATGGGGTGACAAGTCGCAGACGCACTCACCTCCAGTTCAAGGGAAAGGAAGAAGGAGGCCTTGTTATGGCCTTCTCACCTGTGCAGTATTTGCAGCCAGGCTGTTAGAGAAGAGCCACATGGGAGCCTGTTGGAAAGGTGGGCAGCTGTGTGCTTGTTCCATTGTTGATAAGGGAGGTGTTCCCTCAACCCGCCACTGGCCCTCTAGCTCCTTGCATGTATACAGGTTGAGCATCCCTAATCCAAAAATCCAAAATCCACAATGTCCCAAAATCCAAAACTTTTAAGCACCAACATGATCCCACAAGTGGAAAATTCTACACCTGACCTCATGTGACAGGTCCCATATATTACTAAAAGTATTGTATAAATTACGTTCAGGCTGTATGTGCATGGTATATACGAAAACATACGTGAGTTCTGTGATGAGACTTGGGTCTCATCCCCAAGATATCTTATTATGTATATGCAAATATTCCAAAATTCCCAAACACTTAAAATCCAAAACTCTTCCGGTCCCAAGCTTTTCAGATAAAGGATACACATCTGGTACAACCTGTCAGAGCTCCTGGGGAAGAGGAGCTGGCAGGAGGATTTGGATATAAAGCACACACCATATTAACAAAGCAGAAACCTCATGGGAAGCTTCTGGGCTCTCTCCTGGTGATCATAGCTGGCTAGTAATGTTGGTAAATAGATGACTACTGGATAGAGGGGAGGTCAGGGAGGTAGCTGGCAAAATCTGAAGTGTGACTGGCTGTGGACACAGTATTAGACCTGGCTGCTTGAGCCTTGACTCTATCTGTGATTGCTTTGAGACTTCAGGCAGGTCATTTGCCCCAGCAGGAATTAGAATCCCCATCCTGTTGCTTCATAAGGCAATAGTGTGGTTGCAGAATGAGTGCCGGTGTGAATATTTGGAAAATTGTGATGCACACTCTACATACGTAAGAGAGAAGTGGTGTGTTATTAGGCCACTGGCAAACACTTACCACTGTACAAGACCTGCTAAACTCCCTTTCAGAGGCAGGCTTCCCAAGGGACAGAAACCAGGCAGCACCCTGAGCCCAACCCAGGCTTTAGGCTGAGTTGGAAGCCTGGGCAAGGAGAGAAGGGAACTACCCCATCTCTGGTGCTAGAAGCCTTGGAGAGTGTTCATATATACACAGCCTACACACACCAGCCTCCATGCCTCCCTGGGCACTGAGGGTGGGGCTGGGCTGGGCACAATCACTTCTTGCTCCCCCTAATGTCCCCTAAGGTTGCCCTCTGCTCCTGCCCTTCTCTCAGTCATTGATCACTTGGACAGATATTTGGTGGGAGGATGATTTGCAAAGAGAGTCCTGGATGCAGAAATTCTCTTGGTTCCTTCAGTAACTCCATGATCAGCAATAAGCTGAGACAGCCAGGTGGCAGGGTGTCCCTGGTGAAACTCCAACCAGTTTGTCCACTGAGGTGGAGCCTTCGGAAGTTTATGAGACATTTGCAACAGGGAGGAGCCTGGCCCCTCCTCTTCCTGTGTGGTGTATGGATTCAAACAACCGATGGGAAGTCCTCCAGCAGAGTACTCTGGCCTTGCCGAGGATTGCTGTTTCCCCTTTTTTTGTTCCCCTTTCCACCCAATAAAACCCTGCTTTACTCACCCTTTAAACCATCTGCAAGCCTAAATTTTGTGGCCGTGGGACAGACAAGAACTCTGTCTTTAGCTGAACTAAGGAAAAGTCCTGCAACAAAGCTGTTTACTCTTTCTGCACCATAGTGTGTAGAATCCATACCCTGACTAATGCCCAGGGTTACCTTAAGAATCAAAAGAGGCATGGGTATGAAAATGGCTTATAGGCTTGAAATATCCTTACATTTGTTTATAGGTTTAGGGCTATCCCATCATAGTCCCTAAACACAGGCCTGGGCCAGAGAGCTAGAAGTTGCTTAACTTGGTTCTTAGATTCAACTCATGCCTCATTAAATACCAGTCAAGGTGGTATGGAATAAAAAATTTCAAGTTAAATTCAATATGAGTTGAAAGATAAATATTGGCTGGATATCCAGACAAAGCCAAGTTCCTGCCTCCCCGAGACACTCACGCTGAAATCTGCCATCTCAGGTTTGTAAAGATCCTCAGCAGCCTCTCCACAGAGCTGAAACCCCTGTAAGCAGCTGTAGAGGTGGGCTCTGGATTTTAGAAATGAGACTAGGATTTGTTTACGGGCACAGACATCTGAGTGGTCCTTCAACCTCTGGCCCCACTCATTCTGCAAGGCAGCAGCTGCAGCCCCAGTATGACTTGGAGTTTTCCTTTCTGGGAGGACATTCCTGGAGTCCTTCAATCCCTGCAACTCTTTGGTCCCTCAAGTTGGAATGGGGACATCTTCTCTTAGGGGATGATTTTCACAACACTGTCACTCGCTGGTGGGCCCAGTAACACCTTTGCAGTCAGGGCTGATCATTATGTACTCATTTGAGATTCGCTGCAGCAACATTGTTTGTAACGTATTTGGGTGAGAAAAGGTGTTATAGAGGCTGTCACAAAGTCTCCCTCTGGTAAAACGCAGGCAGTTTGAACATGCACATGTCCCCTCATGGCAGCCTTCCCCTTTCCATTCAGTGCTTCTTCAGAGGCCCACTTGTTCCAGACATGGCTCTGTGATGACAGGTAGGAGCCACAAGGATGGCTGCATGGGGAGCCTTGGTCCTGTCACTTCCTCTCTGCATCTGTGGACAAGTTGCTCCCCTCTAGATAACTCAGATTCAACGTCATACAAATGTCATTCTCAGAGACCTGAGATGATGATTCCCTGAGAGAAAGGACATGAAAGTGCTTGCAGGATGTTACTTGGCTATAATCATTGTTAGCATTGCTGCTGGCACTCATGGACTTCCTGCAGCAGGCCTTGTTCTGAGCACTTTACATGTGCTAAGTTACATAGTCCTCGTGACAACTCCTCTACATGGGCCATCATTTGTCCCCATGACGTGGATGAGGAACCCGCTCTAATGGACCAGCACAGTTGACCTTGGCCAACAGATATGGGATGTGCTGTGGGCCTCCTAGGTGGGAATACCCCAGAAGGCTTCCAAGAGCAGGTCGTATTTGAGAGGAGTATTGAAAAGTGAAAGGAATGTCATGTGCTTAAAACCAGTGGAAGCTGCATCATATTCCAAGAGATGATGTGGACATATAGGGAGTGCCTGAGTTGGAGCACGAGATGAGTATAAATTGAGGAGGGGAAGAAGGATGCTGCTGAGTCCAGAAAGGTATTTTGTGCCATTATGCAGGCACTTTTCTGCTTTGTTGCCAATATCACCCAATGTTCTAGAAAGGACCAAAAGCAGCATTCTTATACTGTCTAATTTTGCTCAGAAAGAGTGGCAGAAAATTTGTATCACATCCAAACTGCTCTGTTTTTGGCAGCTGCAGGTCCCACATCCAGGAGGAGAGCTAGCAATTCTCTCATCAAGAAAATCTCCCGAGCGACCTGGAAGCAGCTTTACCCACTTCTCTGGCAGGGATACCAGAAGCCCTTGCTGCTGGAAAGGTCGTGGTCCCTCTGAGGCATGGCTCTCTGCGGCCGAGTCCCATGATGACGAGGTACTCCTGCTCTGGAAGGGGCTTCCTCATGCCCGCAGCTCATGAGAACCCTCCAAAACTGCTTCTTGAGGATGTTAGTGACATCAGGTGGTTAGGCCCATGACCGGACTCCCTGAGAAGGTGGTGAAAGGGAGATTGTCTAAACCACTTTCCCATTTAGATCCAAACTATGTGGACTGTCCTTCAATGAAAAAGAGGCTATCCGTACTCCAAGCTCTTGCCAGAGAGCTCAGCCTGGAGCCAACTGCTGGCAGGAAGCCCAGCTGAGACAGTGGAGAACAATGACTGCGCTTTTGCACCACTGCACACTGAAAGGCTGTTTCCACACATGGCATCTCAGGGCTATCTCTGCAGCCACCCCTCTAAGTGGCTCTTAGTTTTCAGTTCATAGATGCCTAGTGGGTTAATAGATTAATACATGAGATTTAGGGATCCATGAACCCCTCTAGAGCTGTATGCAAAATGTTCAATGCCAGTATGTTTTTCTTAGGAGAGAGGCTTTAGTTATTGGTATTTATTTATTTATTTATTTGTTTATTTATTTATAAAATCAGATTCTCTAAAGAGGTCTCTGACTCTAAAATGGGTTAAGAACCTCCACTCTGAGGATGGATGAGTTTGGTCCTTATATTATGAAAGTGGCCAAAGAAGCCACCTGTCCTGACCTTATTTATTTAGGTCTTACTCTGAGATGTTCCTTAATATTGTGGTCCAGTTGTCACCCAAAGTCAGATGAAGAAATTTCTGCATCTTCTAGTTAACTCCTATTGAAGACATGATCCATTAGATCCATTAAAGTATTTGGCACCAACCTGATACCCAAGTGATACATTCTTTTGTAAATCGGCACTAGGAAAAACTTGGTATCTTTTGATGATGGGATGTGTGTCTTTCTTTTTATCAATAGTTGAGAACAGTGTGACTCAAGATGTTTCCCTCCTTTCCCTGGCTGCTGGGTTGCTGTGAAGTTCTGAGTTATATTTGATGTTCACTTAGGCAATGGTTACATTTGATGTGCATTTATTCAGGATTTTTGCTGGTCTCCTATGTTCTAACATCAGACAAGCACAGAGGACAAGAGGATCGAACAAAATAGAGGTGGTCCCTACTATTACACGTGATGTTTGGTCCCAGGATTTTGTGCATGTACTTTTCTATTCCACTGCAGATTGTGAATAGCGGTGATCACCAACACCCAGTGTCCACTGTGTCAAGGCATGATCTAAACTGTTTACCTATATGAATTAATTCAGTGTTCCTGAGACACAATGACCTTAAGAGGTAAGTTCTATTATGACCGTAGTCTAAATATGAAGAAACTGAGGAAGAAAAAACTTAAGCTTCTGAAGTTCACAGTCCTAGCAAGTGGCAAAGTCAACATTTAAAGCCTTTGGCCCCAGGCTCTGCACTTAGATGTGGAACTCGGCCGGGTGCGGTGGCTCAACCCTGTAATCCCAGCACTTTGGGAGGCCGAGACGGGTGGATCACGAGGTCAGGAGATCGAGATCATCCTGGCTAACACGGTGAAACCCCGTCTCTACTAAAAAATACAAAAAACTAGCCGGGCGAGGTGGCGGGCGCCTGTAGTCCCAGCTACTCGGGAGGTTGAGGCAGGAGAATGGGGTAAACCCGGGAGGCGGAGCTTGCAGTGAGCTGAGATCCGGCCACTGCACTCCAGCCTGGGCGACAGAGTGAGACTCCGTCTCAAAAAAAAAAAAAAAAAAAAAAAAGATGTGGATCTCACACTTCCATCCTCACCTTGCCAGCTGCTTTGTTGGGGCAATATTGTGTGTTTGTAAGATGTAATCAATCCACTCTATGGAGCATTTTACCCCCATTGCTGACTATAGTCCCTGATTTGCCTTTGGTTAGTAAATATTACTATTCCCATTGCTGAGATAGCAATGCCGATGTTCAGAAAGGTGATTCTGTGCCTTTAAGGCCAACCTAGCCCCCTAAAAATCAAGCCCTCTGAGCCCAAGCACAGAAGGCCTTCTTCCCACTAGCCTCACTCCTTTTCTCCTAATGCACATTTATGTGTCATTATAAGTGGCCCCAGGCCTGTGCAGGGATGCAAAAAGAAACAATACTTGGTGAATTTCATTAGAATACTAAGTGGAGAAGGGTCCAGTTGGCCTATGTTGGTTTTGTGACTTTGAAGATCCTCCAGTGCTGGTTAAATGTAAAATTACACCTTGTTAACACCAAGAGGAACCTGGAAGATCATTGATCTAGAAACTTCTGAAAGTTTTTTGGGAAGATAAAGTCTCCTTAGAGAATCTTATGCAAGTTATGGACACTCTTTTTCCAACACAGTTCCCTGATCCTCATTCTTGTTTTGACAATTTTAATGATACTGTGACATTTCAGGATTAATTCTCATTGTTTTCAGAACGAGCTTTCAGAAAGAGGCTCATTGCTTGTTTTCTGCGACTCTGAGTACCTTTCTCCTTGTCATTGAGTGGTGGAATATTTTCTTTTTTTCTGCAAAGGGGAAAAAGGGAAGTGTAATTTTCAACTCTCAGCATAACGTGTCTTTGATTAATGTATATTGTAATCATCACAGAATACACAGCTGTCTATTAACCATGGAACCAAATGAGTTGAATAGATTATCAAAGAGCAGCAGCCCCAATTCCACTCTGAGGTACATGCTTGTCTTTAGAACATTAATCTCGTTACAGGTTTAAGTCTGATTCCAATTTCCCTGACAGTCAGCAAGAAAGGGAGGAAGATTGATCAAATATGCCAGGAGCAGAGAGAGCTCAGATCTCAATGGGGCTGAGGAAAGAGAGCAGCGTGGTTTCTTTTTTAAATGATTATTCCAAAGGGATGAGAAAGGCGGAGAAGAGATTCAAGGAGCATTGAGGACAGATGGCAGGGTCCTGGGCTGAGCAGGCAGGTGACAGGAACAGGCAGAAGGGGCTGCCAGGGAAGCGGGTATCTCTGGGGCAGTGCTGGTGAGGAGGAAGCAAGCTAGTAGGAGGCAGGAGAGTGATGAGGGATTGTGGCAAAGTCACCAGAGCCAGACCTTCAGCCACACATCCCTCAGAGGCCCTTGCATGCAGCAGAGTGGAGCTCTGGACTTGAATTACTGACAACTCAATCCCACCCCTGGAAGAAGGCCCAGGCTCTGCCACAAAGCTGGTCTGGAACTCCAGGGACAGAGGCCATAAAGCTGGTCTTATTCTAATTCCCTTGAGAGTGACCCTGACAGCCTTGACCTCAACAGTCTCATTGATCATGCTTATGCCCAAGCCACACAAGCCCAAGGAACTCCATCACTCCCAAATACAATCCATAGCTCTTTTTCCATATCATGCCAGACCAAATTCTTAACACAGTCAAACTATTTAGTGTCCCAAACAACCTCCACACCGTGTGTGCAGCCAGCCACATTTATACCCAACCTGAGTGCAAATTTTGAAAAAGAAAGTTAGTTGTACAGTTCATTCCCTATCTTCAGTATCTTCAGCTACTCCTGAACCAGCCTGGGCATTCATCTTCATTCTTCTCCCCCAAATACTTCACTTTCTAGCTAAACCTACTCACTGTTCCTCAAAATCACAGAATTTTTTCGTATCTCCATTCTTTTGTGTATGTTGGTCCCTCTACAGAAGCACTCTTTTTCTCCTCATCCATCAGAAAACCTTCCTCTTAAAGTTCAATGCCCATTCAGCAGTCACTGAAGCAGAGTAATGGCCTTAATTTAGCCCCCTTGTAACAGTGATCTTCCTCTTACAGTCAGATGTCAGTGCACAGTCTCTCTTGGCCACTTGTACACCCATATTAATGCCCCCACTATGTAGGGTGAGAGTCAAAGGTTCACCTGTCTACCTCACCTCCTTGTCTGCGAGTGCCTCAAGGATGAGGAGTCTGGCTTGCTAAACTTTGGTATCCTAAAGTCTATCATGGGACCATAGTAAGTTATTGGAATAAATCAAGGGCTGCACTCAGTTTTAAAATCTTTCCAGGTCCCCTCTCACCTGTCCCTACCTGCCAGACTCGGTGCCAGATTTGTTCACTTTCTGGCTCTTGATGAGATGAGAGGGTTGTGTTTCTATCCCAAGGGACAGAAAGGACAAGAAACTAAAACTTAGAAGGACTGAGCAAGACGTCCAAATCCCAGAGCTCATAGGTGGCAGAGCATTGAGCTTGGTCTTCCTGAGTCCAAACTGTCCACAGTCCAATATCACCTCCGAGAGAGTTAAAGTTCATAGGTTGAAGGTGTGTGGTTCAAGTTCTGTTTTAGACAACACTCCAGGAGCTAGGTCAGGACTAGTGTGAGGTGAGAGAGACACAACATGTAAGGAAGTGCTCATTCTCAGGTGCCAACCCTGCATTTGCATCAGGGTGACTTCCTCCTAAAGTTCATGCCCTAGGCTCATCATTTAGCTCACCCTAGCCTCTGCCCTGCCAGGGACACACGTCAGCTGTTTAGAGAGGAAGAGTCTTCTGTTTTGCCAAACATTTGGGTTTCTCGGTTGACTATTGTTTTACAAGTTCATGGATGATCCTTCCTGAGCACCAACTCTGTGCCAGATACTGGGGACAGAAAGGAGAAGAAATCAAGGTGAAATAGATACAGAGCCTTGCTGTTGTGCCAGAGGTCAACACACACACACATACACACACACACACACACACACACACACACACACACACAGAGAGAGCAGCCCCTCCGACAGCTATTCAAAGGTAGGCTTCACAACCATGAATGATAAGTGGTCAGACTTCCAGGATATGTTGTTAGCCAAGAAGAAGGCTCTTTCAGGCACAAGAGATAGCTAGGAGAAAGACACACAGGCAGGAATGCAAGAGCATGTTCTAGGAGCCCCGTTTGTAAGGCAGGGAGGTTGACTGGCTCCTGGAATGTCTCCAAGCTGAGACATTGGCATCACACTTTGGGAGACAGCAAAGTCAGGACCTCCAGAGTCACAGCACTGGGTTTTCCACAATGAGGGGCTCTGCCCAAGGGCAGACAGTGCCAGCGACGAGTGTCTAAAGCAACCGCCATCTTTAAGAACTGTCACCCTAACCGCAGCCAGCCCCAGTCCCTCAGAGTTGGGAAGGTCTCACAGGGGCCCCTGTGCTCACCCTCCCTGGTTTGTTGGACGTGTTCAGCCAGCCCCAGCGGCTGCCAGGCATCCTGTTCTGCTGAAAGTTCACAGAACATGTCAGGCAGCAGCAGGGTATTCTGGCCCAGCACCCCTGCTCACAGGGCAAGAATGGGCTCTGCAAGGCCATGGCTGGGAAAATCATCATGGTAGGGTGGGGGCAGGATTGGCTGCAATTTCCCCCTTCCAGTTCCCCTGCTCCATCCTCTGCTGTGACCCATAAATTCACCGAGATGAAGTCATTCCCCAGTCCAGGCTGTAAAAAGTCAGCTGCGTAGCTAGGGAGTTTGCAGCCGAGTTAGATTATAAAATAAAACCAGGGGTTCTGGAAGACGAGGGTCAAACCCTCTGAGCACTGGGGGAGGGGAGAACACTGTTCTGTTTTTTTAACAAGAACCAGCAGGTTTTCAACTTTGTAAGATTCCTCACCCCACTCTCCCATTTCTCTCTCAACTCCTTTGAGTAGGAGGGTCATTCCTGCAACCACCATGGTGCTTCCTTAGTGTTAAAAAATAAAACTAAAATCAAAAATTGTAAAACTGGCCTGAAAGTTCTCTCTTCCCTGCTGAGTTTGAAACATACCTCATTATTCTGAAGTCTTCTGAAATTTAAGCAGAATCTGAGAGCTAAGAGAAGCCCCAGATCCTGCAGCCTTCCCCTCTGAGACTGAAGCAAACTATGATGCTGGGGAGACTGGCTCCGGATGAGCGATGGAAAGACTCAGTCTTCTCATCTCTAAAAAGGGCACATAGGAGTTGTTGGGATATCACATTGCCTAAGATCTCCTCCAGCTTAGTCTTCAACCCTTTCATTAACCCCAAAAACTATTTATTGAGCACTTACTGTGTTCCAGACATTGGGATATGCCCTGGGGATATAGCAATAGGCAAAGCATTTGAAGTCTTGCTTTTGTCCTTTTCACCTGGCAAGGTTTGAGTATCTGGTACACTCAAAAATGGAGCTGCTAATGTCCTTGTCACCTTGATAGTGAGAATGTCCATCAAAGTGAGGCTGGTGATATCTCACACATGCAAGGGCCTCACAGCTCAATGAATGCTTCTCCAGTCTCATTTACAGGGCCTCCTACATCAGCATAGAAGAAATTTTCTCAAACAGAACCATTCAAGATGCAGATCATTACGCTGGCATTCGTTGGCTGAATGTGGGCTTTGCACCCTCTTCCCATTCCATCACCCCAAACCTAGTTCTCTCTTCCAGTAGGAGGAGATGGGAAGAAGTTTTAAAGTGTGTGCCGAATACTTTCTGTGTGCCAGGCACAGTGCTAGGCACTTGTACATACATTTTATCTTTACAGTGACTCCCCAGAGGCGTGCAACAGTCTTGTTTCGCAGGTGAGGAAACTATCATATTCCAAAGACAAGGTTCTTAGTTGCATCTGAGTTCTGTAAATTTTATAGCATGGGGAATACAGACCTAGGAAGACTTTGACCTCATAGCCAGCAGCTTATGTCTCAATCCTTTTGTCTTTTCCAGGTAGAAAAGATCTTTTTTATTTTGAGTTCTCCTGGAGTTCTTAGAATAACGACTTCTAAGGATTAACTTCAATTGTATGCTAACAAATATTTAACATTGCTATTAAGAAAAAAAAACCTTGATTTGAAGCATTTGCTGATTTCCATGGCATTGTACTCCATCTGTAGCCAATTTCTAGCTATTAATGTGAAAATGGAGTTATTCAGTATTTCCACCGTACAGATACAAGCATGAAGAAATGTGTTGATGTCTTTGTGTCTCATCTAGAGAAACTGTAGTACTTTATATGTGATAGGATTGCAATAAATTCTATCTTTTCACAGACCACAGTTCTCCCTGGGCATCTCTATGTGTCTTAGAAATAGAATGAGTTTGGAATCACCTTGGAAAAACAGTATATTGGAACTGGAAGAAGCCTACAATAATTACTTAATGCTATGTGACAAATTTCTTCAACTATGTATTATCTCACAGTTTCTGTGAGTCAGGAATCCAGGCCTGGCTTAGTGGGGTCCTCTGGCTCAGGGCTTCCCACGGCCTGCACTTCCTGTACTTGATGTGGAGACTGGGGCTCTGGTCTCATCTGAAGACTCAACCGAGGAGGATCGTCTCCTTAGTGCACTCAAGTGTTTGTTGGAGGGGCCATTTCCATGTGGGCTATTGGACTGAAGGGCTCAGTCTCTAACTGGCTGTTGCCTGGAGGTTTTTCTCAGTTTCTCACTGCATGGATCTCTCCATAGGAAGGCCTCAGAGCAAGCAAATAACAGAGCAAGAGAATACACACAAGATAAAATGCAGAGAATTTTTATAGCCTAGTTTTGGATATGACACCTCTTTACATCTACTGTATCCCATTCATCTGAAGTAAGCCACTAGGTTCAGCCTACCCTCAAGAAGAAGCAGTATACGAGGGTACAAATACTAGGAGGCCAGGATCATTGGGAACTATTTTTGAAACTACCTAAAATAGAACCTGAGTGACAACAGTAATAACTACAAATACTTACTGAGCACTTATTATGCTCCAGGAACTGTTGTAACTGCTTTGTATATAAAGTCTTATTTCATTATTACAATTCAGGAGGTTGGATCTGTAAACCCCATTTTACAGAGAAGAAAATTGAGACTTTGACACTTTGTGTAATTACCTGCAAACCATTCACCTAGGAACTTGAGAGAGCTGTGAGGCTGGCAGCTGGCCTCCTCTGGTGCCCACACTCTCATGACCTGGGCTACCTCTTCTGAGAGGTCACTTAGTGACTTTGGTATTCTTCCCTTTTTGCACATAACAAGTCTGAAAGCCAGAAAGCTTAAGTAACTGTCTCAGGTCACACAGCAAGCTAGGAGCAGAGGCAGAACTCAGATCTTAATGTCTCCTGAGTGCCCTGGTTTTTGAAGAAAGACTAAAGAAGTAGATGATAAATCCAGAAAGGAGTATTAAACTTTCTCTCTCTTTGGCCTTTCAGCTCTCTAGAAGTGTACAGGGGACTGACACTTGGCCCAACTCTGAGTATTATCTGAAAGTCAAGCTTCCCTCCACCCCAAGTTCTGACATGAAGGTGATGGCCCTCAGTGGTACCTATGATTAATCCATGTCATTTTTCTGTAATACTTAAGCTTGCTTTCACTGGGGAAAAAAAAAATCAGGCTTGTCTCAGACGTCAGAGTAATGGGCTGGTTTTAAGTTCTCCTGGGGGCTTAATAAAAGGTGGTAGTTTGGGTAACGTTTCTGTGATAGGCCCTTCTGTTAATACTTATCTAGCTAATGCATCTTCCAAATGGCCTGGTGCAGCTTTCAGGACATTAAGGAGATTTCGTAATGTTGTTCTACATATGGTATTTCTGCACTGGATTTTTTTTCTTCCTTTCCACTTGTATAAATTATTTTATGATGAAGGTGGCAATGCTAAGGGAATAGGAGTGGGAGGAAAGGTTAAGATTTCACAGGACCCAGCCTGAGGCGTTTTTGGAGCCCAGAGGGAGCCAGTTTCCACATTCTTGAACACAGGAGGAACAGGAGGAATGGAAGGTTAGTGGAGCGATGGGGCCTGTGGCTGACAAACACCAGCTGCATTGAGTACATATCACATCGTGGCCTGGCAGACATCTCCTCCTTCAAAATGACACAGGCTATTAGCAGACTCACCCCAAAAGGGTATGCCAGGAGTGGATGCATGGAATTCCTGCTGATATACTGGAATCCCAAGACTAAAGCAGTCTTCCCTGCCCTTATCAGACCAGCCAAGATAACTGGAGCAAGGGTGGAATCTGCACACAATAAAGAAATTCCACCTTACAAATACCAGGCCCCAGATCCAGACCCTGTGTTTGATGAATTTATTGATTCCACATAGATGAAGCCCTGTTCTGTGCCAAGTGTTCTGCTTGGAGTTGTAAACACAGGATAATAAAATATAGTCCGTGCTGTAAGGGGACTCCTGGACCAATGGGAAATTCAAATGACATTTAAACCAACCACAAACATGCAGTGTGATGAGTGCATAGACAGTTCGAAGCCAGGAGTGGGATGGAGGCATGGAGGACAGGCACAGAGTCAATTCGTAGGGTGGAGACGACTGTTGGAGGATCATGCTTGAGCTGCATCTCTCAGGAGAGGGAGGAGAGGCCAGACAAAGAAAGATCGTCACACAGTGTCACAGAGCATAGTTCTTTTTGGACCTTCTCTGAGAGGTATATTGTGGACCAGAATTGCAGGACTACAGGGTCCTTTATTTCACTAACTATTTCTGTATGATTCTCCTGAACAACTGCAACTGTGCACAAGGGTACCTATTTTCTTCATATTCTCCCAGAGTTAATGTTTTCCAGTTTTCTAATATTTGCCAATCAGATGGGGTATAAAGCGCTTCCTCATCCTAATTTGCATGTCATGCTTTCTTGATAAGTTTGCCTTAGCCACTTGGATTTCTCTTATGAATTGCTTATTCATATTTTTTGCCTGTTTTTCTATTTCTTTTCCTTCTTGTTGATTTGCAGGAATTACTTGAGCAACCTACTTATTAATCATTTGCTGGTTTTAGGCCTTATCAAAGTCTTCTTCAAACTGTCACACATCTGTTAAGGTTTTGAATGGTGCACTTTGATGATTATAATTCTGCCTTTAAATTCTGATGTAAATCCACTTGTTTTTCCCCTATGGCTTGTGTTTTTGGAGTCTTATTTAAGAAAAAGTTCAGGACTCCAAAGTTAAAAAAAAAAAAAAAAACCTACACGTTTTTTCTATTAGTTTTAGTCCTAATTTTGACAACCAGATTTTTAAACCACTTGGTGTTTATTTTTATAGAAAGAATGAGATAAGGACTCAACTTTATTTTTCGCTGCATAGGAAGTTACTAAGCTACTATTCATAACATAATTTACTAGCTAATTTATTCTTTCTTCAATGATTTGTGATGCTAGCTCTACCATATACCTGTTGGGAGTCAATTCTTCATGTGTATCTTGCATTTCTGTATATCTTATAAGCAGAGACTGTGACAGACTGTTTGCAACTATCTCTTCAAGGATGTTTGTATAGCAAACACCCTTGGAAATAGAGATAGTGTCTCCATGCAGAGCAAAGGGCAGATTTGTTTACTGCCAAGTATAATAAAATAACACCTCCCTCTGGAGCAAAGTTCAGGCAAGCTTACCGCCCATTACAAAAGGTTTGGGTTTAAGTTAAGTGTTTCTCTCCTGACAATTAACCCACTGTGTGTGGAGGCATCACCCAGACCTCTTCATGTCATCCTGTGGGAACTGGGATGCGAGGAACCAACACAAATGCTGATATTCTGACTACTGCCATTGCTATGAGTAATAAGCTGCCCGTTGTCTCCGAACCCAAGGTCTTGTGTCTTCTTCTAACAACCATGAAATCGTGGCAAGCTCAGACTCTTAACAGCTCATGACCATACCAAGTTCTCAAATAACTGGGACTCTATACTTTTTTATTAGTATATTTATCTCTCTCTCTTTTTTTCTTTTATACCAGTATCAACTATTTTAATTACCATTACTTTGTAGTAAGTCTTAATGTCTGATAGGGCAAGCTCCCAACTTTGTTCTCTGTCAATATTGGCTTAATTATTTCTTAGCATTCATTCTCTTATAAAAACAATTTTGGAATCAGTTTGCTAAGCTCTGTAAAATCTTGTCTGCGTTTTTATTGGAATTATTTTGAGTGTACAGATTAATATAGGAAAAAGGGCATCTTTATAATGCTCTCTATTCATGAATATGGATTTTATCTCACTTCCTTAGGTTTAAATTTTCTTCCATAAATGTTTTGTACATTCCTTAATAAGTTAATTGCTACTTTGTAGTGTTTGTTGCTATTGTAAATCATATCTTATTTTTTGTTGCAATTTCTTGTTAATGGAAGTATAGAAGAACATTATTACTCCTCACATATTCATTTTGTATGTCGCTGTTTTGATTTTTGTATGTAAATGATCATATCGTCTGTTAATGGTGGGGCAAAAGTCTCTTTCTTTTCACTCTACCACTATTTTCTTTCTTTATTAACAAGAACCTCTAGAATTACATGGCACAGTAGTTGTGACAACAGCTCTGCTCGTTATTTTCCTGACCTGAAAGGAAATTTCTCTTAAGTATGATGTTTTCTCTACGTGTTTAGTATGTAGCCTTTGTTGAATTAAGGATGCTATCGCCTATTCATTTTTATAAAAGCATTTTTAAAAATTAGAATTTCATATTAAACTTTATGCTATTTGAGCACTGACTGATATGATGGTTTTTCCCATTTCTATCATTAATATGGTGAATCACGTGAATAGATATCCTTTGCATTTCTGGGACAAATCCTACTTAGTCACGGTGTATTTTTAAAAATATACCATTATATTCCCTTGCCTAATCATATATTTAGGAGTTTTACATTCATGTGGATCATTGTATAGATTTTTGTGTTTACTCTGAATGAAATGGAGAGTCATCTAATCCTTTCCAGGGAAGGGGTGATAAGATTAGATAAATGTTTTTAGAAGGACCACCCTGGCTGCAGTTGTGAAACTAGATTGCAGTGAACAAAGATGGAAACAGGCAGAAAAGTTAATTTGCCAATTTTCTTTGTAAATCCAGATATGAAATGATGGTTTCTAGCAGGGTGGAGGCAATGAAGAAGATGAAGAGGCTGGAGGTTGGGTATACTTTAAAGGTTGAGCCAACAGGATGTTTGCTAGGTTGAATGTTACATAGGAGAGAAAACAAGGGGTCAGGTTTTTGAGCAAGTGGAAGAACAGAGTTGCCATTTGGTGAAATGAAAAATAATGCAAGTATGGCAGATTGTGGTAGAGGCAGATGAGATAGAGGTTGGTGGCTGAAATGAAGAGTTTGCTTTGGGACAAGGTAAGGATATTGGGTATCTAATGAACTTATTGCCAGGACCAGAGGACCTGTCTTCAGGTGAAGTTTCCAAAAGTACTGCCTGAAACTTTGCCCCAGAAATGGTCTGAGGAGGGACCTTCCAGGCCACCAATGTCCCTGTCATCACCATATACGAATATAATAGAACTTCAGATTTCTCACTATCACAATTGCTATCAGCTCCACACCACTTCTGCATCTAACCACAACTGTGCATCACTACTGCTGCTAGACCTACTAAGTGAGACCTCTTAATCTCCAATCTCACCAGCAAATCCAGATTTGGTGCTGAGTTCTTTCTTCCAGTTATTCAGCTCTGAATTCAACTCTCTGGCAGGTACATCTAATTTTACATGTACAGGTTACTCGACACTGTGTGATTGAGCATATATTTGTGCCACGCTGCAAAGGAAGCTGGGTAAATAAGTGTTCTGACTTCTGCTGCAGGAAGACAGAACTCATAAAGCAATGTACTTACAAGACATCATAGGGGTATTTAAAGGGTTTGGGGCAGGCAGAAACCTTGATAAGTATCTATTAGAGTTCCTAGCTCACCTTTACTTCCCAAATTGTACTGCTTTCATCTCTTACTTTTGGTTTCTTTTGCACAAGTGATGGTTTGGTTTGGGGTGTGTGTGTGTGTGTGTGTGAGTGTTATTATTCGTCCATATTTTGCATGGGTCCATGGATTGTCCCTTTTTATTGTTGACTATTATTCCATTGTATGAATGTACCATAACTTCTTTTCTGTTTGTGGACATTTGGGTGGTTTCCAGTTTAGAGTGATTATGAATAAACCTGCTTCAAACATCTTACTATAAATAGTGTGTGGACATGTTTTTATTTCTCTTGGATAAATAACTGACAGTGGAATGCCTGGGTCATTTAATGGGTGTATGTTTCCTTTTGTAAGAAACTGCTAGGCTTGTTTCCAAACTGGTTGTACCATTTTATACCCCCATAAGGAGTATATGATAGTCCCAGTTACTCCACATCCTCATAAACACTTGATGTTCCTAGGATCCAACCTCAAGATCCGTCTCACTCCAGAACACATCTGTCTGGTGCTCCTTCTTGCCCTTTGGCATAAAGGGACCTGTCCACTTCTGAACACAGGGAATCTCCCTTTCCCTGGGCTCCTTTCAGCCAACAAGAGACAGTTTCCTATAGTGCTTATTCTTGGGCTGACCTCGGCCAAGTCGTTTTCATTCCCCGGGACCTCAGTGTCCTTGTGGCTGACCAGAAGCTTTGGAGAAGGTAACTGCTTCACTTCCTTCCAGTGGTGACATTTTCCCCTGAGCCTTTCCAATCTATGTTCTTTCCTCATTTCCTTTTCCATCTGTCACTTGACACTGTGCGATTGACTATATTTCCTTTAACTGCCTTGGAAAACAGCTTGTATTTTTTTTTTTGCAAAAAGAGGCTTTAAACAAAATAAAGCTCCATTTTGCTAACAAATTTGAGAAAAAAAAGTGGAAGGGAATGTGACATTTATTGAACACCTACTATGAACCATGTTTTACAGATGCAATCTCTTGTTGAATTCTTGCAAGCACCCTATAATGCAGTATTTCTGAGTAGCATTTTTTACCTATTTTTAACTTTTCCCTCCACCTCTGTATTAAAGTTCTTCAGAGAAACAGAGCCAATAGGATATATTTAGCTAGATAAGAGGAGATTTGTTATGGGAATTGGCTCACTTAATTATGGAGGCTGAGAGAAGTCCCCAGTCTGCCATCTGCAAGTTGCAGAAGGGTGGAGGAGAAGGTTGGTGTAAGTCCTAGAATCTGAAGACCTCAGAACCTGGAGCTTCTGTATCCAAGGGCAGATGGGTGTCCTAGCTCAAGAAGCGAAAAGAAATTCACCCTTCCTCCACCTTTTTTTTAAAGAGTTGATGTCTTGCTATGTTCCCCAGGCTGAAGTGCAGTGGCATGATCATGGCTCACTGCAACCTCAAATGCCTGGGCTCCTACCTCAGACACCCAAGTAGCTGGAACTGCAGACACATGCCACCACGCCTGGCTAATTTTTTTTTTTTTTGGTAGAGCCAAGATCTTGCTATGTTGCCCAAACTGGCCTCAAGTGATCCTCCCACCTGGGCCTCCCAAAGTCCTAGAATTACAGGAGTGAGCCATTGCACCAGGCCTCTTCTTTAGGCCAGCAACAGGATGATGCTTACATTGGTGAGGGCGGGTCTTCTTTATTCACTCTATAGATTGATATGCTAATTTTTTTCTGGAAACATCCTCACAGGCACACCCCGAAATCACGTTTTATCAGCTGTCTTAGCCCAGTCAAGTTGACACTTAAAATTAACTATCACAGCCTCAACTGCTCTTCCTTGAGCCAGCCTGTGATCACTCCCTGGCCTCATTCTTGTCTTGCTCACATCATCACCTCCCCAGAATGTCCCCAGCCAGTGTGTTTGAAACATCAGCCTCTCCCACTCCCTCCAATGGTTCCCCTCTACTCCTTCTGCTTCACTGTTTTCCATATCATCACCAGCTGACTAAAATGTATTTTTATTATTATTTTTAAAATTTTTAGTTCTGGAGTACACGTGCAGGGTGTGTAAGATGTATTTTTCTTATTTTTATCCTCTCTCTCCCCAAATAGAATTTAAGCTTCATGAGGTCAGAAATTTTGCTTCTTTTGTTCACTGCTATATTGCATCTACTAGGCACCTAGTAAGCAAGCAAGCAATGTTGAATGCATGATTATATATGAATGAATGCATGCATGAGTGAAAAGAAGAAACAGAAGCTCTGATTGTGACTAGCTTACCCATGGTGACCCTGCCAGTGAATCATGCACCTGGGGATGGAAAGATAGATGAGGTCTGCTCTCCTCCTGGGAGATACCTCCACTTACCCTATCTAAAGAAGTCCTCCATTCATCTTTTTTCCATGCATCCTACCTTATGTTCACTATTTCATCAGGTAATATATATGCAATTATTTCCTACCTTTCTACCCCACTAGAGGGTGGGGACTTGTTCTCTGCCGTATCTGTAGGGCTAGAACAGAACCTATATGCTGCTGGCCCTCAATAAACATGTGCTGAATAAATAAACATACAAATGAAAAAAAATGAACAGCTTAGGCCCCCGTTACATATTTTTATAGCACAAGGAAGTTCTCTTTTGATGTACTATTAAACTCGTGTTTATAATTGTTTGTTTAAAGTATATATCCTGCAGGATTCCAAGTTCCCCAAGGGGCAGAAACTCTCTCCTATATTCCCAAGGGCTAGCACTGTCTGACCTGTAGTAGACCCTTAATAAGCATAATAAGCATGTGTTGAATCAATAAATGACGGATAAATGATGAGCATGTGATTGTTGGCTAACCAAGTGCATCAGGCCCTCTTGAGCATGACAGCAGATCCTCTGCACCTGCTGTTACTCCAGGCACAGCCCAGGTTATCCATTCCATGCAGTCTCTGACCACATAGGGCAGGGGTGGCCTGGTGCCTTCCCCACAGGCTTACCCTGTTCAACTCTCCTTGCTCTTAGGTCTTCTCGTCCTCTATAGTGTGGCAAGCCCTTGGCATCTCTCTTTACTTACACATCCTCAGCCAGAGGTGTCAGCAGTTTGGAGCCAGCTTTGACTGATGGAGGGTGGGAGCTGATGGATAAATGTGTCTCCAATTGATCCCAGGTAGACAGTCCTGACGACCAGTTCATCATGTTTCCAGCCACCTATAGAGGTGGCCAACTCAGGTTTTCCCTCCTTCCCTGGTTTACTCCCTGCCTCTCACTCCTGTGCATTTCTCAATATACTCCCTGCACACAAGCCTTTTGGAGGGCTCAGCTCTCAGGGGAATGCAGGTCAGGATGCCAAGTGAAGTGCTGATGGGCAAGCCATTTTTCCTGTACTAAGTTTCCCAATAGCCTGTGATTTAGAGACATCCTCCTCAAAAGCATCCTTGTCTTTGACAGGCAGGAAGCAGAGGGGTTCACGGGATGGTTGATCTTGAGACTGCTCTCCCTCTGTGGATTCCGAGGCCCAGACCTGGAAGGAAGTGTTAGGAAGCTTCGTGGCCACATCATATCCTCCATTCTAGCTTTGTTAGTGTTAAGACTGGAACATGGTTGCCATCTGACTACAATGTCTACTTCTCAACTGGTCGAAACAGGGAGAAAAGATATTTATGACTAATTAGCAGTCCCAAACCCCAAAAGGGCCATAAATGGGGTGTACATAAAGTGCCATAGTGATACCAATTGATGATCACATCCTAGAGCAGGGAATAAGGAGTGGTCAAAGAAAGCCACAGAGAAGAGGTGATACCTGACGTGGCTTTGAGGGAGGAGGAGACTGCTCAAGGGAGAAGTCGGAGAAGGGCATTCTGAGCAAAGCATCCATGCAGGGACTCAGGTAGAGCACACTATTAGTTAAGGGATGAGATAGTTAAGGAGTGATGCCCTGAGTTCTTTCCTCTCCTTAGCAATTCATTTATTATCTCTGGATATAGATCAGTTAGGAACGCTTTAGGTTGCAAATAATGGAAAGCCTAATTTTAGTTGCTTCGCCAAAAAGGATTTCTTTTTCTCACATGCCTAGCTATCTGGAGAAAAGTGAATGCTGAGGTGTCAGTGCTTTAACAGTGCCAACACTCTGTGGGTCTCTTGGTTGATCTTTGACCAAGACTTGGTTGCCCCTTGATCTCAGGATGGCCACTGTAACTCCAGACATCGTGTCTGCAGGCAAGGCTGGATGGAAGTGAGTGAAGTGAGATGCTACTTCTCTTCATTTATCATAAAAGCAAAAGGTCTCCCAGAGACTTCCAGAAGACTATTCCAGCTCATTAGCCAGAGATTGATCACATGACCACCCCTAGCTATAGTACAAGAGGACAGGGAGTAGGTTTGTAGTTGGACATATAACGGCACCGAAACAGAATCAAGGTTCTATTAGCAGAGAAGAGGGGAGACTGTCTGCCTTGGAGTTTCAAGTTCCATTTATGGAATAAAGGGCATGATGATATCAAGGGTGAATGACCCTCCCAGGGACCACCTCCACGGGAGCCACTTCCTCCATCACGTCCAACCTCTGTTATTCTGCACACATGAGAACAGGTCAGCAGGTCAGCTGAGGGACTTGAGGAGCCTCCAGCAGGGGCTGGGCTTAGTTCTCTTTGAGGCAGCTCTGGACCCAGGCCAGAACTTTCACACAGCTGGAGATCTCCTGGCAGGTGGCTCATGGCATTGTTCCTGCTGTGCTGGTGCCCCCTCCCCCCGACAAAATTCATATGTTGATTACTTTTCCCCAGTGCAATATTATTAAGAGTTGGGCCTTTGGAGGCAGTTAGTTCCTGAGGGCTCTGCTCTAATGAATGAGATTAGTGCCCTTATAAGGGAGCTTGTTTTCCTCTTTCACCACGTGAGGACACAGAGGAGGTGACGTCTATGAACTGGAAAGCGGGCCTTCCCCAGATACTGGATCTGCTGGCACCTTGATCTGGGACTCTTCAGTCTCCACAACTGTAAGCAACAAATCACTGTTGTTTGTAAATTACTCAGTCCATGGCATTTTGTTATAGCATCCCAAAGGGGCTAAAGTGGGGAGGGTGAGTGATGAGTACTAACACTCTGGCTTTGAAACTCAGTTGACAGGTGCAGAAAAGGCCATCTTACCCCAATCTCCAAGCCCCATCCTCCATTTATTTTGGGGAGAAAAATGCAGTCTTGGCTTGGGGAAACTCTGTGTTCTGACTTCACTCTCCCCTGATGGGCTCAGGCAGGTCTTTTCTCATCACTGGGTCTCAGTTTCCCCACCTCTAAAATTAGAAACTGTGTTATCCTTTTTGATTCCCTGGAAAGATTCTTGCTGGACTGGACAGATCCCTGATTTTGGAGTCCTGTGTTGTTTTTGTACCCTGTGTTTTCTCGCTTTCCCTCTCTGTCTGGCTGGATGGTCATGGGTCATAGTTGTCTTCTCTGTGCCTCACATTGCCTGTTTGTTAAATCAGAGGGCAATTGCCAAGAAATCCTGCTGCAATAAACACATCTGGGCACTGAGGCAGACTATCCTGAGTGCACAAAGCGAGGTGTGCAGAGGACACAGAGATGAAAACGAGAGAGCTGTTGGGGCACCCAGGTGTCGGGGCAGGGCTCAGCACATGGGAGCTCCATTTGTTTGGGACAGTGGTCAAGAGTGCAGTCTGCTGGCCTCACCTGTGAAACATTCTGGGCCTACAGGGCACTTTACATATCCTCTCCTGCCTGTGGAAGATCTGGGGAGGGGCCCCATGCAGACGGCCTCCCTACACACACGGGCTGCCACCTTGCCTGGCCTCTCTCTGGACCCCATGACCCACCCCCCGGGCACGGCAGGATCAGTGGTTGATGGCACTGCCAAGGGGTGGGAAGCATGGGGGGAACAGGCCCAGAGTCCTGAGTTCTGTGTTCAGTTAGCCCACTGTGTCCCTGGAATGGGGACCAGCTGCCCAAGAGGACCAGGCATGTATGCCTGCTGTACAGGAAGTGAGCCACCCAGGGTCATCTGGGGTGTGTTTTCAAGAAAATCTTAAAAACTGCAGCTCCAGCCAGAGGTAAAAAGGGTTTCATTAAATCATGCCTGGCCTGAAGTGCAGAGAGTTGGTCTATTTCACAAAGCAGACACGCTCCCTGCACGATGGTCCTGGAAGCTGTGTTGGTAGAGGACACACCTCCACAGAGAAGAGAAACAAAGACAGCGTAGCCGTGTGGCTCTGGCTGGTCTCCCCATTATCCCGCTGTCCTGCTCCCTCTGGCACCTTGTGGATGTGCTGGTGTGTCTGCCTGCCTACCTCCTGACATCCAGCCAGTCATCCAGGTAACGTGTTCCAAACACCTACGACCAGCCGCTAAGTGAAGCATTTTCACTGGTTGGACTGGAGTTAAGGCTCATGACATTTCTTTTAGGTGGACATTATCATCCCCTTTTGCTCTTTTCCACTTAAGAAAACAGAAACTTTTGGAGGTGGATACATGATCCAGAATTTCACCACCAGGAAGGAACAGACGGGAGATTCAAATCCAGATCTTGTCATCCAAGGTATGGTTCCAAGTCTTCCTCTCAGAACCTGAGCCTCCTGGTTGGTCCTCCAAATTATCTCATCACA
This sequence comes from Piliocolobus tephrosceles, assembly GCF_002776525.5. Taxonomy (NCBI): domain Eukaryota; kingdom Metazoa; phylum Chordata; class Mammalia; order Primates; family Cercopithecidae; genus Piliocolobus; species Piliocolobus tephrosceles. Next base: position 74,909,739 of record NC_045442.1, read on the forward strand.
GAGAATTCCACCCGTTCAATTCTACCCGTTCTGAGGTGAGCTGCCATGACTCCACTTGGCTCTCACAATGGGCCTGGGAGATCACTGGAGGGTCAGGATGATGCCCATTCTGTGGAGTAAAAACAGTGGTCAACAGAGCTCAGTGACTAACTCAAGGTCCCTTCTCCAATCCAAGACCAATCTAGTTGCAGATCTTAGAAGTATTCCTTCTCTTTTAAAGTGTCAGACAAACAGAGCAACACACTTGCCAGGGTAAAGCTCTAATTAACTTTCCAGGCTTTAATTCTGGTGTGCAAATGTTTATTTCCAGGCTCGATGGCAAATGTGTGGAACATGATCTCTCTCTCAGTTCTTCCCTTTGTGTTTGAACCTGTATGCTCTTCAGGTGGGGTTCAAAAAGGCTTCATGCTTCAGGAGACGAGGTCCCTCGGGTCCATGGAACAGATTCCCTTAGCAATGGACATGGGATTGGGGCACTTGAGCGGGAAGACAGCTGGTTCTTCACTCACAGCCCAATCCTAAGTGATTCTCCATACCATCTGTGGGCAGCACCTGCACATGGGATTTCTTCTCTGTGTGCTTGTGATAAAACTCCGGCTAGCTGGGTGAAGGTGGAGGTGGCTTCCGCCTTCACGCAGAGTAGCCACAAATTCTACAGAAGCCTCAAGTCTATGGAAAGGGCACCTTCCCCTGCCATGCAGAAAGGGAAGCACCTTCTGTGAATGTCCCTGAGTTTGTTCTATTATGTGATATGCATTACTTTGAGGAACCCCCAAATAACCTTATGATGAAGATATCATCTTTCTTATTTTGAAAACAGGAACTGTGGTTGAAAGAGGTAAAGCAACTGCAACTTGCTCAAGGTCATGTGGCTCAGAAGGAGTACAGCAAGATTTTAAACTTGGTCTTTAAACTTGGACATCTGTGTCCCTGGGCACTCCCCTGGCCTTCAGGTGACCACTGAAGAGAAATGATTTGACTTCCTGTCCTGTGAAAAACAGAGGAAGGAGAGGATCCCAGGAATCCTGTCTTCTCCTAGCAATTCAGCCCTGGAAAGACATGAGATGCAATTGCTGAGCCTCACCCTTTTATCCTGGGGATGGGAAACTGAAGCCCAGGATGAAAAGGGGTTGTTGAATGTCATAGCCCAAGCTGGCTCTGACAAAACCATTCTCTAAGAGCTCACTGGAAGCTGAGTCCTCTCCAAGGCACAGCTGGTGGGGGACTGCAGACAGCTGGACACTTGTGCCTTGTCTTCCAAAGCTCTGGAAGGAGCATATTCACAGAATGACAGGTGACACAGAGCTCAGGACACTTGGGTCTTCTTCCTTAGTGGATTCTGTGCCTGGGGCTGTTCTATCCCTCTCCTGCCTGGTGCCTTTGCCTCCACTTTGCTTATAAGCTCTTTTCTTCCAACTACATTCAGAAACTACCTGAACATTTCATGCCTGTTCTTCCAGGGGTATGTGGCCTATTCCTCACTCCTACCTCTGTTTACATGCCATAAAGGGAGAAGCAGTTTAAGGCATGCAGGGGAGGTGAGTTCACCGATGGCTGAAAAAGGCATCTGACTTCAGGGAGCTTGGCCCCAGCTCTGATACTTCAGTGATGGTTGGTCTCCCACAGCAAACCCAACCCAAGCCCTGGGCTCCTTCCCCTGCCACCCCAGGCATACTGGGACTCAGCCAGAGCAGGAGCTTTGAGCTCTGGAGCAAAGCTTCATGTGGACCTTCATGTGCCCTGGGAGTCCTGGTGTTATATTATTCCCCTGTTGAACACCACCCCAAGACTACGAAAACTCTAGGACAAAGCACTTAAAATCCCAAGCAAATTCCCAGCCTCGTTTCCTGTGCATTCCTTCCTACCACCCTGGGCAGCTCAGTGGGCTGCCCCATCAGAGTTTTCAGAGTCTAGTGAAAAACAGGAAACATCAATCAAACTCATTGCGAACAATGGCCACATGGAAAGCGTGGGAGTGTGGAGGCATGCATGTGCTGGTGTGGAAGCTTGAAAATGGATGGAGGTGACTAGAGGCACCTGTTAGCTATGCAAGAACACAAGTAGAACACAGGAAAACCATCATCTCTGACGGGTCATAAATTCATTCAATAACATCTGCACTCAGCTCTTACCACGTGCTAGGTAGTGCCAGAGGCTGGGATAAATGGTGAGTCAAGCAGACATGCCCTTGTGTTCTCAGCCCATACAGCCTGGGAGGGAGGCAGACAGCAATCACATGGGCAAGTATATAATCACAAGCTAAGAAAATGCTAGGAGGGAAAATACAGGCTAAGGTGAGACAAGCATGAAGGAGAAGCTGAACTAATCCGGAGAAGAGAGAATCCTATGAGAAAGTGGCCTATGAACAAGAATCTGCAGGATGAGTAGAAGGTACATTGGGGAAGAACAAGAGAAACAGTAAAAACTTTCTTGGCAAAGAATAGAGTTTGTGCAAAGCCCCTGGGACAGGGAGGATCATGGCCCATTGGATGCTGAGCATGGAGAGGCAGGTGGAGCAAACTCTGGAAGACACTGGGCCAGATTAGAGACTTGTCCTTCCTCCTGAGAGCAACAGGAAGCCATCAGATGGGCATCAGGGGGAAACACCCTCAGAGTTGTGTCTTAGGAAGGTCATTCTGACAGCTTTGACAGAGGTATAGGGTAGGGGCAGGCAGATGAAGAAAAAATTACAGTCATTGAGGAAGACGTTGCATCCCCCATGCAGGTGAGACGGGGTGCATAAGAATAGTGATGAAAGAGCTGGAGAGCATGGCATGCATGCAAGGGATGTTTAAGAGGTGACATCGCATGACCTGGGGACAGTCTGTATTGGGAAGGCATGAGAAAATAGGAAATACCCAGGCCAAAGGGACAGCAGTGCCATTAGCAGAAACAAGCAACAGTGGATGTGGTTGAGCTTGGCCTGTTCTTCTAAAGGCAGGTGAACACCCTGAGACATGACACAAAGACAAAAGTGCATCTCTGGCCGAGGAAGAGAGGAGAACAGAATCATATCTAAACAGGGGCCAGGGGAGGGGCCTTGGGCAGGGCAATGGTGAGAGGCAAGCAGCACTGTAGCTATCCTGGTCCATGTCCCTTCTTTCTTCCTGTCCCCATCTGGTCTGGGTCCTTCCTGGTGAAGCCAGAGGAAGGGGAAGGACTGACTGCGCACTCTTCAGCCTCAGACTGGGCCACCCCCTGCAGTCCCTACCTTCCTCTCCTGGCACTGCTCAACCTGCAGCCATTCCTATGGGACCTCTCTCCACCGCACCCCCTCCACTGGCTCTAATAGTAATAATGGCAGCTCACTACTCACATTGGCCATATTGCTTAGTCCTCCCAATAACTCTCTGAAGAAAGTACTCTATATGTATCCATTTAACAGATAAAGATAATTGATGCTCAGAGAGGTGACTTAATTCACTCAAGGCCACACCACTAGCAGGGAGCAGATAGGAATTAGAGCTCAGGTCAGTCTGAATTCAAAGGCATGGCTTCACTTCTAATCCTACCCACTTTCCCCTGCCAGCTCCTCTGCCTGACAGCCAGGCTGGGCCCCAGTGCATGGTGCTCCCCATGTCCCCACCTTCCCCAGCCCCCTCCTCGGGTCTGAGGGTCTCAGCACTTCCCTCAGCCCACAGAAGGGGAATCATGTCCAGCAGGAGAAACACCTATGGCTCTAAGCCACTCTTAGGAATCAGACAGAAATGTCGCCCTCACTTTTTCCCTTTCCACCCCTGTCTCCGGAAGAGTCCCAGGCAGTGAGTGCCTCACGTAGTGTTGGCGGCACCCGTGTGCTATACAAAAGCCTCCTTGTTGTTTCCACAACCCCCTCAAGTCACGGCACCACTGTAGTCTCTAAAGTTGGGTCCCAGAAAACCCCATCCTGGAGTTTCCCCAATCCACGACTCATGTGGACCTCATCCCCAGCCCAGACACCTGAGCACCCAGAGCATGGGCGGTGGTGACACCACAAGACTCAAGGAGCCAGCCTGGACCCAGTCTCTCTACTTAAGTTCCCTTGCTGAGGACATGATTAATTTGGACTAGAGAAATTCTGAAGGCCCTTTCAGCTCTGAAATTTGCTATTTCTGCCGAGAAAATGAGAAAATGGCCCAAAAGTTAGCACATTCCATTCCACATAAAACAGGAAGACTACAAACATTATCTTCCTAATCAAAACGTTTTGACAAATTCCTTGTTCCCTCAGGACAATCATCGATAAAATTTCCACAAAGGAAGGGCCTTTTATTCATGTGATTTACTGCTCTATCTAGGATCTAGGCCAGTGCCTGTCACACAGTAGGTGCCCAATAAATATGTAAGGACTGATTGGGTGTATCTGTTTCCTAGGGGTGTTGCAACCAAGTACCACAAGCTGGGGGACTTCAAACAGAAATTTATTATCTGACAGTTCTGGAGACTAGAAGTCCCAAGACAAGGCATCCATGTCCCTGCTCATGAAAACCATAGAGGAAAGTCCTTTCCTGCCTCTAATAGCTTGTGGTGTGGCCATCAGCTCTTGGCATTCCATGGCTTCTAGATGCATGGCCCCAGCCTTTGCCTCTGCTGTCTTCAACCTGTGTCTCTGTCTTGTCCGTTCTTTGTTTATTTCATTTTATTTCAGACGGAGTCTCGCTCTGTCGACCAGGCTGGAGTACAGTGGCACAATCTCGGCTCACTGCAACCTCCGCCTTCCAGGTTCAAGCAATTATCTTGCCTCAGCCTCCCGAGCAGCTGGGACTGCAGGTGTGTGCCACCATGCCCAGCTAACTTTTGTATTTTTAGTAGAGATTGGGTTTCACAATGTTAGCCAGGTTCACCTTAAAACTCCTGACCTCAGGAGATCCACGTGCCTCGGCCTCCCAAAGTGCTGGGATTACAGGTGTGAGCCACCATACCCTGCCTTGTCTGTTCTTATAAGGACACCAGAGATATTGGATGAGGGCACATCCTCAGGACCTTTTCCTAACTTGACGACATCTGCAAAGACCCTATTTCTAGATAAGGTCACATTCACAGGTCCTGGGGATCAAGATTCCCATGTATCTTTTGGGGAGACAGAATTCAACCTGTAACAGCGAATGAACATCCCAAATGCCCTGGACGATTTCACTTCTGACTTCTGTTTCCAGGGATCCCTGATGGACTGGGCTCACTGTTACTTTTCTGCAGAGCGGGTGTCTGCTCTTCAGGAGCCAGGTGGTGGGGATGCTGGGGAGGAGCCTCTTCTATTTCTAGATCCCTAAGGCTGGGAGGAACATGGGGACCATCTGGCTCACCTGCCTATGTTACAACAGAGGAAACTGAGCCAGGGAAGGGAAGGGGCTGGCTCATGGTCACAGAGGAAGTATCACACTTTGCCTGGTCACCCCACTTCTGCCTGGTCACCATTTATATTTGGCCTGGATTCCAGAGAAGGCCTTAAATGAGGCTGACCAGAAGCCTAAGTTTGAAGCAGTAAACCCTGCAGTGTCTGTGAGGGCTTGTGAAAAAGGAGCCAAAATGTATTTATTCAAATTAATAATTATTGGACTCTATGAGGCACTTCCATGGCTGATTCAGTGAGGATCCATCAGCCAGTCCTTGAGTGCTGGGGAAAAGGACTGTGGCATGGGAGGCCAGGAGGCTAGGAGAGCAGACAAGCAGACATCGGGGGGCTCCAGGTTGACGCCAGGACAGTGGCCCTGGGCCTCCTCAGAGCCCACTCAACTTAAGAGAAGAGCAGGGTTCTGTGGCTGGAGGGAAGGCAAAGTCTGGGCACTGCATGAAGCTTGTCTTCCACTGAAGCTTGTCTCCCAGTTCAGCCCCATGTCTTGAGGCTATGAGCTCAGCTCCGTGTCGTGAGACAGGGTGTGACGGAAATGAGGGCAGGTGCTCAGCTGCAAATAAAAACAAAACTGCATGGACTGCTTTTCCAGACATTTTCATAAGCCAGGACACAAGTCAGGAGTGTTTTGCAACATCTCTACGAAAGTGTGATGCAGGAGAGGGAATACCTGTGTGTTCCCCTTGAGCACAGGATACTCATGGCTTTGGTGTGCAGTGGCTTGGAAGGGTACAGCCTAATGTAACCCCTTGGTGCTGGTGGGCTTGCCTGCTGGCTGCAGTGCTTGGCGGTGGTGGTGGCAGCTCTAGGGTAGTTATAGGGGGGTAGCACCAAGGGCAGGATGTAGTGCCAGGTTCTTGGGGAGCATAGAAAGACTGGCCCCCTGGCAGCTTTGATGGGCAGGCACTGGAAACAGTGGCTGTGCTGAGAGGCTTCCGTGGAGCTTCTGGGACAAGGATTCCTGTGGAAAAGAACACGATGGGAAGGGCTGGAAAAAGATAGAACTAATGCGGCTGTCACAGACTGGTAGAGACGACTGCTGGTTTTGTTTGTGTGTGTGCATGCTCATGCATAACAACACCTCAGTCAACGACGGACCACATACACAACTGTTTCCATAAGACTACAATGCAGCTGGAAAATTCCTATGGTATAGGGACAACCTAGCCATCATAAGATCATAGCACAATGCATTACTCAAGTGTTTGTGCTGATGCTGATGTAAACAAACCTATTGTACTGCCAGTCATATCACAGTACAGCTCATACAGTTATGCACAGTACATAATACTTCATAGTGATAATAAATGACTACGTTACTGGTTTATGTATTTCCTATACTACACTTTTAATTATTTTAGATTGTGTGTGTGTGTATACGTGTGTGTGTGTATGTGTAAACTGTGAAACAGCCTCAGGCTTGTCCTTCAGGTGATCCAAACAAAAGTATTGCTATCATAGAAGATGACAGGTCCATGAGTATTACTGCCCTGAAACCCTTCCAGTGGGACAAGACGTGTCAGGGGAAGACAGTGACATGAATGATTGTGATGCTCTATAGACCTAGGCTAATGTGTGTATTTGTGTCTTAGTTTTTAACAAAAACTTTTAAAAAGTAAAAACCCACAATAATAAAAATGTTTTTAAATTAAAACAGCTTATAGAGTAAGGATATAAAGAAAGAAAATACGAAGGGGGCGGAGCAAGATGGCCGAATAGGAACAGCTCCAGTCTCCATCTCCCAGCGCGAGCGACACAGAAGACCGGTGATTTCTGCATTTTCAACTGAGGTACTGGGGTCATCTCACTCGGGAGTGCCGGACAATCCGTGCCAGTCAGCTGCTGCAGCCTGACCAGTGAGAGCTGAAGCAGGGCGAGGCATCGCCTCACCTGGGAAGCGCGAGGGCGAAGGGAGTCCCTTTTCCTAGCCAGGGGAACTGAGACACACAACACCTGGAAAATCGGGTAACTCCCACCCCAATACTGCGCTATAACACTGGCACACCGGAGAATATATCCCACACCTGGCCGGGAGGGTCCCACGCCCACGGAGCCTCCCTCCTTGCTAACACAGCAGTCTGCCGCAATCTAACCGCAAGGCAGCAGCGAGGCTGGGGGAGGGGCGCCCACCATCGCTGAGGCTTAAGTAGGTAAATAAAGCCGCTGGGAAGCTGGAACTGGGTGGAGCTCACAGCAGCTCAAGGAAACCTGCCTGTCTCTGTAGACTGCGCCTCTGGGGACAGGGTTCAGCTAAAGGAGCAGAAGCCTGTGCAAACGCGAACAACTCTGTCTGACAGCTTTGAAGAGAGCAGTGGATCTCCCAACATGGAGGTTGAGATCTGAGAAGGGGCAGTCTGCCTGCTCAAGTGGGTCCCTAACCCCTGAGTAGCCTAACTGGGAGACATCCCCCACTGGGGGCAGTCTGACACCCCACACGTCACAGGGTGGAGTACACCCCTGAGAGGAAGCTTCCAAAGCAAGAATCAGACAGGTGCACTCGCTGTTCAGCAATATTCTGTCTTCTGCAACCTCTGCTGCTGATACCCAGGCAAACAGGGTCTGGAGTGGACCTCAAGCAATCTCCAACAGACCTATAGCTGAGGGTCCTGACTGTCAGAAGGAAAACTATCAAACAGGAAGGTCACCTATACCAAAACCCCATCAGTACGTCACCATCATCAAAGACCAGAGACAGATAAAATCACAAAGATGGGGAAAAAGCAGGGCAGAAAAGCTGGAAATTCAAAAAATAAGAGCGCATCTCCTCCTGCAAAGGAGCACAGCCCATCGCCAGCAACGGATCAAAGCTGGTCAGAGAATGATTTTGATGAGATGAGAGAAGAAGGCTTCAGTCCATCAAATCTCTCAGAGCTAAAGGAGGAATTACGTACCCAGCGCAAAGAAACTAAAAATCTTGAAAAAAGAGTGGAAGAATTGACAGCTAGACTAATTAATGCAGAGAAGGTCATAAACGAAATGACAGAGATGAAAACCATGACACGAGAAATACGTGACAAATGCACAAGCTTCAGTAACCGACTCGATCAACTGGAAGAAAGAGTATCAGCGATTGAGGATCAAATGAATGAAATGAAGCGAGAAGAGAAACCAAAAGAAAAAAGAAGAAAAAGAAATGAACAAAGCCTGCAAGAAGTATGGGATTATGTCAAAAGACCAAATCTACGTCTGATTGGGGTGCCTGAAAGTGAGGGGGAAAATGGAACCAAATTGGAAAACACTCTACAGGATATCATCCAGGAGAACTTCCCCAACCTAGCAGGGCAGGCCAACATTCAAATTCAGGAAATACAGAGAACACCACAAAGATACTCCTCCAGGAGAGCAACTCCAAGACACATAATTACCAGATTCACCAAAGTTGAAATGAAGGAAAAAATCTTAAGGGCAGCCAGAGAGAAAGGTCGGGTTACCCACAAAGGGAAGCCCATCAGACTGACAGCAGATCTCTCAGCAGAAACTCTACAAGCCAGAAGAGAGTGGGGGCCAATATTCAACGTTCTTAAAGAAAAGAATTTTAAACCCAGAATTTCATATCCAGCCAAACTAAGTTTCATAAGTGAAGGAGAAATAAAAGTCTTTACAGATAAGCAAATGCTTAGACATTTTGTCACCACCAGGCCTGCCTTACAAGAGACCCTGAAGGAAGCCCTAAACATGGAAAGGAACAAC
>NC_045442.1:74928757-75071092 GCF_002776525.5 Piliocolobus tephrosceles
TTCTAATGGCATCCTTGGGGCTTTATTTTATTTTGAATTTCGTGAACTTATTTGCCACCTGTGTATCTTCTCTGGGGAGGAGTCTGTTCAAATTGCTCACCCACTTTTTCTTTATTATGTTGTATTCCTTCTTCTGTTGAGTTTTGAGAGCTGTTTGTATATTCTGGATACAAGCCCTTTATAGAATATATGGTTTATAAATATTTTCTTCCAGGCTGTAGTTTGTTTTTTCATTTTCTTGACTGTCTTTTTCAAAAGGAAAACCTTTTTAATTTTTATGAAGTACAATTTACCAGTTTTTTTTCTTTTATGAATTATGCTTTTGGTGTCACATCTAAGAACTCTTTTTGCCTAATTCAAGGTCAAGAAAGTTTTCTCTTATGTTTTGTTTTTTATCATTTTACATTTAGATCTACGATCCATTTTGTAATAAGAGGTGAGATTTTTCTTGTTTTGTTTTGTGTTTGTAATGGATGTCCAATTGTCCCAAATTGTTACTTGTTGAAAAGATAATCGCATTTCCATTGAATTTGTCAAAAATCACTCAGTCATATCTGTGTCTGTCTATTTCTGGGTTGTCAATTCTTTGACAACCCAATACAATTTGAAAATAGAATTTTTCAAAACTATTATGGCTGTTTTAGTTCTGTTTTCATTTCCTATTAAATTTTAGAATCAGTTTATCTATATCAACAAAAAAATCCGCTGTGATTTTGATCAGAAGTACATTTTATCTGTAGGACAACTTAGAGACAACTGATCTCTTAATTATATTAAGTCTTCCAATCCAGGAACCCAGTTTGTCTCTCCATGTTTTTAAGCTATTATTTATTTCATTGGTGTTTTATAGTTTTCTTTATACAGGTCATGCCCATATTCTCTTACATGTATAGCTAAGTATTTCATTTTGGGAAAATTTTATAAATGGTATTGGTTTTTAAAATTCTAGTTTCTAATTATTTATTACTAGTATATAAAATATGATTTTTTAAATGTTTACCTTATATATTGCAACTTTGCTAAAATCATTTATGCATTCCAGGAGTTTTTTAAATGTAGATTCTTTGGGATGTTCTATGGTCATGTTGTCTACAAAAAGGGATAGTTCTATTTATTCCTTTACAATCTGTGTGCCTTTTATTTATTTATTTTTTTCTTGCCTTATTTCATTAGGACTTCCAGTATACTGCTGAATAGCACCAGTTAGGTGGAAAACTTTGCCTACTATATAACAGCACTATTGTGTTTGATGTTAGGTATGGATTTCTTTGTGGACACCCTTAATCAAGTTAAGAAAATTCTATTTAGAGTTTGGTGAAGATTTTTATCTTGAATGTATGTTGAAATGTGTTAAGTTCTTTTTCTACATCAGTTAATATGCTTGTATGTCATTTATTCTTTCATTTGTTAATACAGTATGATGGCTTGTGTTGGTCAATTTTCAGCTGTTGAACTAGCCTTGCATTCCTGAGATAAACCTCATTTTGTTATGATATATTATTCCTTTTATATATTGCTAGATTTTATTTGCTAACATTTTGCTGAGTATATTTGTGTGTTCATCAGAGTTATTGGCCTATATTTTCTCTTCTTATAATATTTTTGTAGGTTTTGATTTCAGGCTAATTCTAACACTATAACTTGAGTTGTGAAATGTTCCCTCTTCTTCTACTTTCTGAAAGTGATTATATAGAATAGGTGTTTCTTCTCCTTTAAATGTTTGGTAGGTTGTAGCAGTGAAACTGTCTTTGCCTAAAGATTTTCTTTATCAGAGATTTTGTAAACTATCAATTTTATTTCTTTAATAAATATAGAACTATTGAGGTTATCCATGTTTTCCTAGCTGAATTAGTAATTTATTGCTTTCAAATAATTGATTCCTTTTATTTATTAGATTTATATGTATAGGATCATTTGTAGTATTCTTCTTATCCTTTCAATGCCTATGGGTTTTCTGACATTTGGATTTTCAGAAGTCTTGAATGCAAATGCTCCCCTCTCATTTCCCTCTGCCCAGGATGGAATCAGGCAGTAGCCTTTGATCTTGATAAAGCCATCTTGGAGGACATTGTTTAGATCTGGACAGGAGGTTTGCCCACACACCCTGAATTGTGCTTATTCACTTAATCATAGCAGTCCTGTAAAACACAGGCTCCCTTATACAAACCAGCCTGTGCAGGGCATGTGGCTTGGAGGAGAAGATGTGCTCTCCATGTATAGCAGATGTCAAGGCAGCAAGAAGAAAAGGGAAGTAAGAGGAGAGTCCCTGCATGCCCATTTCCTTCTCACTCACTCATAAGATGAAGAGATGATAGGCTTATTATGCTAGTGGATGTCCCTCTGCGTGGAAACAGGGGTCAGAGAAAGGAGACTCCTCTCCAATAAGGGTTTTTGGTGAATGCACATGAACTATCCTCTAATGGCTAAGGGTTTTTGGTGAATGCACATGAACTATACTCTAATGGCTTCAGAAATTACTAGGGAAGTATTGGAGGGAGGGTGGCCTGATGGTTCTTCAATAACAGGTGGGAATGAGAGCCCAATAAATCTAATTTATTAGGCCAATGTCCTACATAGGTTATTATCTAACACAGATTAGAAAAATCACAATGAAATACATTAAACGCTAGATTAGACATTTGTGACAATGTTGTGACAATATGAAGGAAGCGGTGATGAAGTGTTGGAGGCAGGGGCCAAATTAGAGTGGGATCAGGCCAGGCATCATGGAAGCAGCTGACTTGTACAGATAATGAACAGGAGACCTATGTGGCTGAACTCAGGGGTACGGGCATGGGAAGAAACTGAGGGAGAAGAGGGGGAGAGACAATTTGGAGGAAGTTGGAGAAGGATTTTAAATGACATGTGCAAATTTGGATGTACTCTTTGGGGGATGGGAGGCCAGTAGGGAGTTCATCAAAAACTACACTGGGATAGGCATACTAGTTTTGAAAATATTGAAATGTTTCCATACCAATTAGGAAAAAGACACTGTTCAAGCCCCTCTGAGTCATTGCCCATCTTCCTCACACATTTCAGCACTGTGGTTCCCCGACCTGGGGTCCTGGCAAGTAAAGGTTAGTGCCTGACCCAGCAGGTCCTGGTGTTGGCCTGTAGCTGGTGTTCGTTCTGATGTTCTGGCTAGTTGGTGCCTGTGTATCCTGGTTCTTAAATATTTTGTCTCTCTCCATGGAGCTGAGGTTTAGAAAGTACTCTTAGGCAGCAGGGAGGAAGACATGGGGGAAAAAGGAAGAACTCAGGGTGGATAAGACCTTGTACTTCAGCTCTCTGTCCCCAAGTTCTTCATCTGAATGAGGGCAGGCAGATGAAGATGAGGACTTCAGACCTCAGAGAACTGTCTTTGTCTGGCTTTAAAAACAAAACCATAGAATTTTCTATTTACAATGAAAGTTCCAGGAGGGAGAAATAGTTCCTTGGACCTTGCACCCCCTTTAAGTCAAACAAACATCTGTCAAGAAGGAACAAGACAGAATTTCTTGTGATCAGATGCTCCTGGTTCTACAGCAATTTATCAAAGGCCCACTCATCAATTAGAGAAATATTTGAAAAAGCATTGCAGCTCCCGCAAGTGCCTCATGTATAATTCAAAGCAATGGCTCCGGATGCAGTGAGGAGGCTGCGGAAGCCAGGGTTGGCTTTTGAAGGCAAACCTACCTATTGTTTCTTTAATCCTAAACCAGGGAACACGCTCTGGGACCCTCAAAAACTGCACTTCGCCTTGAGTGTAGGAGGTGTTGAAATCTTGAGCCTGAAGTGTAGAAACTTCCTCTGCTTCCCTTTGAACTCCTTATGAGGGACATCTTTTCTCAGTTCTTCAAAATTGGGTCTGCCTATGAATTAGAGTCAACAGGAAGTGACCCCTCATATCTGGGCAACATTCCGCTTTAATTAGAGCCTCCAATACTGAGTGGTCCGAAGAAGGCTAAAAATAAAGAAAACAAACAAACATGGGATCAAATGATACCATGTAAAAACCACACTCCCTCACTTTTCTTACTTCCTTTGCCACACCCCACAATGCAGTTGGCATCACCCCTATTTTGTACACAAGGAGACCAGAGCTGAAGGTGGGCTGACTTGCTCAGGATCACACAACAAATTCACAGTGGGTAATATTGGCACGTAACATACAGACACTGTCTCTCAGGGTCTGAAACCCAAGTTTTAATTTTGATTCTGTCTTTCTATTTGAACAACATGGAAACTGATAAGCACGAATTTGGTAATTTTTCATTTTTTTTCATTGAAATTTGGTTTTGAATAATAATATCTTATTTTAAAAGATCATAATGCTAAGCACAGTGGCCATATTGCTTGTATTATTTAAACGACCGCACACCTGAATTTTCCTTGACTAGCAGGTTCGTTGATTTCCCTTCTGTGTTGCACTAATGGTATGCAGAACCCATGTGATTTAGAATCCCAGTACTGCCCAGTTCAGGGCACTTTAACAAAGGTGTGCACAGGGATGGCTGCAGGGAAGATCTCTGTACAGTAGAAAATGTTTCCCTTGGACTCAACCCAGGAGTTACTCTTCCTCCTCAAAGTAGGTCTCCAACTGCCCTTGAAATATGGCGGACACAGAGGTGGCTCTGAGAGGAACAGGGAGTATCCCTGCAGGGATCTCTGGGCAGTGGATTACTGAGGACAAGCCCTCTGCAAGGCATGTGCAGGGGCAGGCTCACAGTCATTCTTGGCTCTGCACTCTCAACAGAACACAAGACATGTGGAAGGTGAAGACTGAACTCTTCACTCTGAATTCTGAGCAGTGCTAGGAACAATGAGTGCCCTCTCCCATTAGTAAAGAAGACCAATGAAGAAGATGAGATGGCCCAGCCCAGACCAGGAAGGGCAAGAGAGGCCAGGGGCCCAGAGAGGAGGCTCCAAGAGCCTGGACAATGTGAGTGGAAACATCCAACTGGGACCAGGCAGATCCAGGCAAGCCCCCGGGCAGAAAGGTCCCTGTCAGGGGGCGGGGGATCTGGCCTGTCCTCACTGCTCCATGCCAGGGCCCCAGCATGGCATCTGGAACATGACAGGTGCTCAGCCAGCAGGAAGAAGGAGCCTGGCATCACCTCTCTGCAGAAGCTGACCCTGATGTCCCAGTGTGGGGGGAAGGCCCCTTTTCTGAGTTCCCTTAATGCCTAGGAGCCCTCACGTGGTAGAGTGATGATCTGAATTCTAGTTGGCTTCCTTCCTGGGCCTTGTTTTGTATCCTCAGTGTCTTCCCTAGGAATCAGCATCTAAGAAGCCCCATAGGAAGGAGGGAAAGAGGGAAGGTGGAAGGGAGCAAGGGAGGAAGTAAGGAAAGGGAAGGAAGGAAGTAAGGAAAGGGAAGGAAGGAAGGAAGGGAGGAAGGAAAGGGAGGGAGGGAGTGTGGGAGGGAGGGAGGGAGGGAGGAGGAGACAGGAAAGGGAGAGCAGGAAGCAGGAAAGGATGGATGAAAGGAAGGAATAAGGGAGGGAGGGAGGGAGGGGGAAGGAAGATGGGAGGAAGGAAGGAGGGAGAGAAGGAAGAAAGGAAAGAGGGAGGGAGGAAAGGATGGAGGGAGAAGGGAAGGGAAAGGAAAGGAAGGGGAGGGGAAGGGAAGAGAAGGGAGGGGAGGAGGAATAGGGAAGGGGGAAGAGCAAAAGGAGGAACGGGGAAGGGGGAAGGGGGAAGGGGAAGAGTTTCTTTAGCTACACTGGGCTAAGGGTTTCACCAATAACTAAGGGATGAGAAGAAACTGGAAGCGTATAACAGGTCCCACTACGCATCCTCTGTTCACCGTGGAATGTGATGATGCTGCTGTAAATTGTATAGGGAAAAAGACATAGTCCTCCTCCTTCAGTGGAGCTCAATTTGCTGCTGTTCTGTGAGAATGTGAGCCTCGTGCCTCCAGGGTCTATCTTGGTCATGTTGTTGTTACTAGCTCCTGGAGTATAACAACTTAATAAATATTGGCCGACTAATAAATGAGTGGGGGAGTGAATAAACAATGGATCCTTTTCTGTTCTCTGCCAAGTCCTGGCTCCTCAAGCCCCTCAGTGTGTGGTTACACATGGTTACCTGGCCTGGCTGCACTCCTGACAGTAGAAGCCCACAGCCTGTGGCTCACAAGGGAGACTCAGACCAGCAGCCCATCCAGCATGCTGGCTCCTGCTTCGAAATGCCCAGCCTCACAGTGAAAACTACCATGTGGGGACTTCCGGTGGAGGAAGACGCTCTGCCTGAATCTGAAGCCTGCTTTAGTTTCCTAATAATGTTCTGCCTTTAGTACAGAGGTAAATGAGAGAATG
The DNA here is from genome assembly GCF_002776525.5 of Piliocolobus tephrosceles. NCBI lineage: Eukaryota > Metazoa > Chordata > Mammalia > Primates > Cercopithecidae > Piliocolobus > Piliocolobus tephrosceles. The sequence goes on from NC_045442.1 coordinate 74,935,057, forward strand.
CTCCTTCCTTATTTTCCCCTCTGTAAGATGAGATGGCTACCCCAGAAGATCCCCAAGTTTTCTAGCATTTTAGGCAAAAACAAAGGCGGGGTGTAAGTGGCAATGGCACTCTGGCGCCTTCCCACAGCCACTGCACAGAGAGTGCCCAGTGTTCTGGGGGCATGTGTGGGATGGGCTTGGGAGGAACTGTGAGCAAGCATGAGTTAGCATCCTTGCTTGGACCTGGGAAAATATGTCAGAGACACAGAGGGGCCCTGCTGTTACTCCTGCCGCCTCCTCTCCAGACTGTGAAGACAGTTGACTTCCAGACTGGAAACACAACCCGCTTGCCGACTGCAAGCTGGGTGGCGGGGCTTCCTGCCCCCAGGCTGAGGGATGGAGAATGGTTGAACACAGCAATGCACTGCTGGCTTGTAATTTTATTTTCTGAAGACATTTCAGGGAATGAGAATACAAACTATCAAAAAACCTAATGAAAGCTGTAGATCCTCTCTCCAGAGAAATGCACAGACACCTGACATTTGCATCCGACATAAGGGAGATGAAGACCTAGAAGTCCATTTCTGAGCTCTGGGACCCAAATACAGCCTCCTACTGTAAAGCCTTCTAAGGTAGAAAGGTCTAGGAGACAAGATCCCTGCGTTCTAGCTGTAATCTGGGCTCTGCTCCATCCAGCACTGCTTTCCTCATTCTGGCTGGCCTCAACCTTACCATCTGTAAAACAGACAGCCAGGGAGAGGATGAAGGCTAGAGTTCGGTGATTACAATCACAAACCCTGAGAGCACCTGCTGTGTGCTGTGGGTCCGAATGCTAAGCTGAGAAGCAGGCACTTGGGACCTGGGAGAGGAGTGCAGGGGTTGAGGGGGACGTGCTCTTCTCCACAAACCGGATTCTTGGGACCTTCAGAATGTATTTTTTTTTCTCTAGCATTAGAACCTGACCTGTTCTGATGGAGGACCCACTAGTTGGACTGAGACTGCAATGGCTTTCTTATTTGAGGATGAAAAGAATTTAGACTCTCTACTTCTCTTCCCCAGCTCTGTCTAAAACAGGGGCATAACAGCAGTTGGGTTTCCTTTGGCAATGGAGGCTCCATTACTGGCTTCCTTCCAAGTCATCCTAAAATGGGCCTTACAGAGAGCTGGGAGTGGGCTAATAGCCACATTTTCAAGAGTAGAAACCAAGACACCCGTGACTTGCTCAAGTCCGCCTAGCCAGGACTGGCGCCAGGCTTTCCAAGCCTGGTCTGAGTGTTGGGTGAACCCACGGCACCATATGAGTGAGAACAAAGAGGTTTCTTCCTCCCTCCCAGAGCCTCTTCATTCCTGGTCTCCATCCTCCTCCACAACCTTGCTCTTTCTCCCCCTAATAATTCCCAGGCCAAGGAGTAAGGGGCCTTTTTGCTCAGTAGTCTGGACTGAGAAAGAACCAGCCTCTCCTATGGTGATCATCAAACGGAAGTGCTCTGCTTGGGAAAGCTCACTCCTTGCAGCTGCAAGCTCTGTCTAGTTGATGTTCCATCCTGTCTGTGGTCAGCACTCCCTGGGACTTCCTTCTCCCACCATCCCCATAGTCTCCTATCCACTCCCTTTGAGCCCCCATCCCCATTTCTTCATGGACAGGAGGCATAGTGGAGCTTCTGTTGAGGTTTGCTTTTTGACTTAGATCATATCACATTCTTGAGATGAAAGCCATTAATCCCACTCCAAATTATGATCAGCTCACAAGAATAATCAGCAAAAACCTGTGGAGCAAAGGCTCTGTCAGCCAACATCTTCAAGATCCTGCTCCCTCATTCAAAGACCATTGCCCTGCCCCGTGGCCTGCAGTTTTCTTCTGTGGCCTCATACACCCATCCTTCCACCTCTGTGCCTTCCTCGGGGCTGTTTCCTCGCCTTCTCCACCACTCAAAACCCCTCTCACCCTTCAAGACAGCTCCACACCCCCTCCCCTACAAAGCCTTTCCAGACTACCCAAACCTGAGTGGGAAAAACTGTTTAACCCCAGGCTAGCTGCATGTCACATGGTGCCAAGCCCCATGCCAGCTGCTTCAACAGGGCAATGCCTCAGTTAGTCCCCATGACAACCCCTTGAGATAAATGTTAACAGACAGGGAACCAAATCTGCCAGGTTGGGGTGGGGTGGAAATGGGAAAAATGCCTGACCCCAAGCTTGTGCTTTGTTCCACTGCTCTGCCCAGCCTCCTATCCCTGCACTGAGCATTTCTTTCGTTCTGACTTATTTACCCCGGGTTGTTTGTGTGACTTCTCCCGCGTATCTGGGGTCCCCTCCTGAGAACAGAGGCTGCTGTATTCCTCTGTGTCTCCTTCCTGGTGCTGTGTGCAGAGGGACTACTCAGCCAATGTTTGAAGGATTGAATTAAATCTTGCTACATAGTGGTTGGCATTTTCCCCACACCTAGAGTTGCAGTAATGAAATTTCCACCATATGCCTTAAAGGATTAAAAGGTTGAAAATGCCACAACCTGGAGGAAACCAGAGTTCTTGAAATTTACCAATAAAACAATAGCTGCTGTGTATGGAGCGTCTGCTGTGTGATCTGCTGTGCACTATCTCTCTGATTCTTGACAATCACCCCAGGAACGGTTGGATATTCAGTTGACTCCAGAATAGCTGCATCAGGGTTTATGGCTGGCATTGGTTCTGATTGGTGGGGGCCCCTACTAACCACTTGTTATGTATTAATATTTTCATACAGCACCTGCTTATAAGTCACATGCTGCTATGGATGTTCCATTTTATGGATGAAAAAAACCAAAACTAAGAAGGGAGAAGAAAATTCCCAAAGACGCACAGCTAGGCGTTGCAGCCCAAGCAGCCTAAGGCACACACCATGTAAACAGCACACCATTCCACCTCAAACCCGGCTTCCACCCCTCCCTGTCCCAGGCTAGATTGGGCCTTCTCCCACCCTCCATGAGATTATAGTCAGTGATCACTATGAGGTGGGTGGGGGCTGGTTCACTCACAAACCACACCTCCGGGCAGTGCAGTCCATTTGCTTACAAGAGAAACACTGCTGTGGGACACCAGCTTTGCCATCCTAGGGCAAAGAGCTGCATTAGCGCAGGTGTGCAACAGAACTCGGGGCCACCTGGACCCGAGAGCTTGGTGGGCTCGGTGGTCCCACTGTTTACATGGAGATGGAGTGAAGGCAAAACGGGTTACTTGGAGAAATGGATTGCAAGAGCTGATCTTTAGTGGCTCGTATTTTGCTAACTCCACAGGGTGTAAGCCATGAATCTGGGGACATGCAGTCTGGTGCCCATCACTGTATGAAACTGACCCTCGCCCTTGCTGTCTGAGCCTCACTTCCCCACCTGTAAAGCCACCTGGGCTGGATGGGCCCTGAGGCCCCCTCCAGTCCTCCTACTCTGTGAAGGTTGAGGCTGAGCTCTGGGGCCCAATGGCCTGTGCTCAAATGCCAGCACTGGGGCTGGGGAAGTGTCCACTCAGCTTCCCTGGGCTTTGGCTTCTGCATTTGTCAAATAAGGGCAATAAAAGCAGTAGCTACCTCAACCAAACATTACACCTAAATTGGTAATGTGCTTAGAATAGCCCGGTCACATGGCACTGGCTCACGAACCCCTTACAGTACTACCTCAAGCTGATACGGTCACTCTGGCTCTGAAGCTTGCCCAGCAAGTACCATTTTCATGATGCGAGCGGGAAATGAAGACCCAGAGAGTTTAGGTTATTTGTTCAAGGTCACACAGCTAGAATAGGGCCCGGACCAGTCCCCTGTCTCCCCCATGTCCCTGAGTTGCACTTGTCTCCTCCTGTACCCTCACCCACCCCAGGAAGGAGAGGAGTGGCTTGGGCAGCAGGTGAGAGCAGGTCTTCTCCAAGGTGGGAGAAGAAACAGCCTCTGTGCTTCTCCATCCCTGTATCTGACTGTCCACCACAGCCAGCTGGCAGGAATGGGAGCGATCTGGAGCCTATGTTCAGCAGCCTAGGGCTTCAGGCCTAGTTTCTTTGCTTACTAGCTGTGTGACTTTGAGCAGGGCAGGCAACCTCTCTGGGCCTCGGTGTCCCCATCAGTAACATAAGGGAAAGCAGCCCTGCCCAGTTGACTTACAGAACTGGTACCAGCATTAACCACAATGTCAGATTTAAAAGTGCTTCTCAGGCTGGGTGCGGTGACTCACACCTTAATCTCAGCACTTTGGGAGGCCAAGACAGGCAGATTGCCTGAGGTCAGGATTTCGAGACCAACCTGTGCAACATGGCGAAACCCCATCTCTACTGAAATACAAAAAATTATCCAGGCGTGGCAGCATGCACATGTAGTCCCAGCTACTTGGGAGGCTAAGGCAAGAGAATTTCTTGAATGCGGTAGGCAGAGGTTGCAGTAAGCCGAGAACACACCACTGCACTCCAGCCTGGGAGACAGAGAGAGACTCTGTCAAAAAAAAAAAAAAAAAAAAGTGCTTCCCTTTGTGTGGGTGGCAAGGGCCCACACAAGGAAGGCCCTAATGAAGGTTCTGTGTCCATCAGGGACCCTGTGCCGGCTGGCTGGAGGCAACAGGCTGGCTGAAAGGAGCTGTGCCCATTGATGGAGGGGCACGCCAGTCCATAGTGATCCCAAACGGAGGGAGCCAGAGGGCTCCCTACTCTGACTCATCTTCTTTCATTCCCTGGGGTCTCCTACCCGAGCCGCCCACTGGCTGGACTCTATGGGAGGGCAGAGAACACATGGCCACCCAGGGAGGCCAAAGGGTACAGAGAATACAGAGAACAGATCGGTGTGACAGGCAGGAGACATCCAGGGCCCTGTACAGGGGCCTCTCTGGGGACCATGCCCCTCCCTCCCCAGTCCTGCTTCTGCACCCCTGGGAGCTGACTAGACAATAATGGGACACACACTGGAGATAGCACCATCTTCAACCTGTCAGGGAGTTTATTGTAAAAGGAGATTTAGTCTCTTTTTTGCAAGTAAAACAATGAAACTTCCATAATTGTTCCAGGAGAAATAAACATGCCAAAATATTTAAGTACTAATAAAACTTAAGAATTATCTCAGCATATTTAAATATAGATGTATTTTTATGGCAGGCAATGAAGGCAATTGCCAGCAGAAAGCCTTTCATCCAGGCCATTTAGTACCCACCCTCCTCCTTCGAGGCTTGGGTGGGAAGGGAACGAGAAGGGGGCCAGGGGTGGAGCCTGCACAGTGATAGGAAGAGGCTCCCCTTGCAGGCAAGTGGGTCACATGCAGTCACTGAACAGGGACACCAGATGTTGGGCTGGACCCTCTTTATGCTGCTTGTGACTCCCTCCACCCCTGCCGCAGCCCTAGGTTGTTCTAGTATCATCTCTATTTGACAGCAGGAAAATCCAAGGCACATAAAGGTGAAATAACTTGCCCCAGGCCTCACAGCTGGTAACTGCTAGAGCTGGAATGAGACAGCCTGACTGCAGAACCCACACTTGCTCATTATTGCCTGGCCCTGTACGAGGAACAAGGGATATAGGCATACAGTGAACTGAGGTCAGGGCCCTCTCAGCCTTTGCCAGGACTATTCAAAAACCTCTGAACCAGTGTCACAGACTCTATTCCTACGTGACTGTCCAACACTCCCCATATCCATTCTCAGGGCTGCCGTAGAGGCTTCTCTCTCACTCCATGTGTGTGCACATATGTATGATCTGTGTGTGTGCATGGGGGACTTTGTCATCTTCTGCTGAATCGTGCTTCCTTTCTTGAGACTGCAGTTGAAGCCATTAACAGATACCAGGTGCTGCATGCAAAGATGAAGAAGATACAGTCCCTGCATTTAAGGCAACTTCAGGAAGAAACTTTCAGAGTTTTTTTCTTAAAACTCCACACCCACTTAAAACTCACTTCTCATTTCAGTCCCTGGCAACCACCATTCTACTTTCTATTTCTATTTCTTTTCTTTTCTTTTCTTTTTTTTTTTTTTTTTTTTTTTTTTTGAGATGGAGTTTCATTCATGTTGCCCAGGCTGGAATGCAATGGTACAATCTCAGCTCACTGGAACCCCAGCCTCCTGGGTTCAAGCAATTCTGCCTCAGCCTCCCAAGTAGCTGGTATTACAGGGGTATACTACCATGCCTGGCTAATTTTGTATTTTTAGTAGAGACGGGGTTTTGCCTTGTAGATCAGGCTGGTCTGGAACTCCTGACCTCAAATGATCCACCTGCCTCAGCCTCCCAAAGTGCTAGGATTAGAGGTGTGAGCCACCACTCCTAGCATCTACTTTCTATTTCTAAATTTGATAGTCTAAGTCCCTCATATAAGTGGACTTGTACAATATTTGTCTTTTTGGACTTATGCCACTTAGCATAATGTCTTCAAGATTCATCTCTGTTAGAGCACATGTTGGAATTTCCATCCCTTTTAAGGCTGAATAGTGTTTCATTGGATGTGTATAGACCACATTTTGTTTATTGATTCATCTGTCAGGGGACACTTGGGTTACTTCCATCTTTTGGCTGTTGTGACTAATGCTGCTATAAACATGGGTGTACAAATAGACGTTCAAGTCCCTGCTTTCCTCTCTTTTGGCTGTATACCCAGAAGGGGCATTGCTGGGTCATAGGGGACTCTATGCTTTTGTGTTTGAGGGATCACCATACCATTTTTAACAGCAGCTGCACCATTTTACATTCCTACCAGCAGTCCACAAGGGCCCCAGTTTCTCCACATGCTCACCAACACTTATTTTCCGTTTGTTTCTTGTTGTTTTTAGTTGCCATTCAATGGGTATGAAGTGGTATCTCATTGTGGTTTCAATTTGCACTTCCCTAACAATTAGTGATGTTGAGTATTTTTGCATGTTCTTATTGGCCATTGCTATATCTTCTTCAGAGAAATGCCTGTTCAAGTCCTTTGCCGATTTTTTAGTGGGTGTAGTTTTGTTATTGCTGTTGTTTAGTTGCTACCCATGTCCTATTTCAACATCTGACAAACCACTCAACCATCTTCCCACTGGTAACAGAAATGTGTGAATGAGTATGTATAGCAATGGGTAGAAAACAGGCATTTATGAAACACTTTGTTTAATCCTCACAATAATTTCATGAAGAGCTATGATGCTTACACATGGGAAAGCTGAGGTTCAAAGAGATTAGGCAGCTTGCCCAAGGTCATGCAGCTGGTACTCAAGAGAGAGGTGTTTGAATCTTATCTCAGCCCTCATCATAGCCTATCTCCAAGGTGATGCCACTCTGTCTCCCAAGCTGCCTCTCTGCAGAAGCCCAGGCTCTTAAAGCAGAGCAGGAGGGCAGCCACAGCAACGTCCAATCCATTATTGTAATCTGCACCAAAGAGACATCCCTAGGTGAATGATGTCACCAGAAGGTTCGGACCAAGGCCCGCCATTAATCTCATGGTTACAAACAATATAGGAAGATTATGCTGGCCTCCAGCCCAGTTAAGTGGACATTTGGATTTTTTCCAAAGCAAATGTGGATACTGTAAATACAGGTCAGCTGGTTTGCAGGAAATCAGCATCCAGATGAAGATGCGTCTAGCAAGATTTTCCAAAAGTCCTACTGCAAAGAGCCTGGGTCATGGGGTGGCCACTTGGAGTACGTTTGTCACTATAAACTGATGTTTTTCACGCATTCATTCATAACATACTTGCTGAGGGACTCCTGGGTGCCTGGCTGTTTGCTGGGCTTGGGTTGCGGTGTGAATCGTGGAGGTAGAGAGGGGCAGGGAATTATGACCCTGGCAACCATCCACCTTCTCTTCTCCAGAACAGTCCACCTTCAAACAGAAAATCTGAATTAAACTCAGAGAGGTGGGATCCTTACCTGCAGTCACACAGCAAGTGGAAAAGCTGGGAAGACATCCCAAGTCACTATTAAGTCACTTGACTGCCCTACATCCCAATATTGTTGTTTAAACTACTGAATTTTCTAAATCACTTCCCTTTTTTCGGAAAGGGTACAGCAATCCTTTGCCGCAATGTATATCCTAATTTTGGTTTCTAGACATAAAGTAAACATAGATATGACTCTATTCATTTCCCTGGGGAGCACCTACTTAGCGGTTAACCCTTCATCCCAGGGAAAATTAGAGAACAACACAAGAAGGAAATAAATGTGAGCGCTCACAGCACGATTTGATGAAGTATATCATGAGTGGGACAGACAATGAGTCCTTTTAATCGACTCCTGCTCAGGGTCTAGGAGAAGGATTGTCCTCCTTCATTAACGCAAACCCACAAGGGCTGCAACTTCACTCCAGGCACTTTACAGGGGCTGGATCAAGTGGTCCTGGAGTGGGGTCCCAAGTTTCCCCTTCTCCTTGGGGGTGGGTGTTTCCATACCAAGCTGGTTCTAGGGGTGCTGCTCTCCTGATAGAATTGGCCAGAGATAGATTTCATATTTCCCTGTTGATCCCCTTAGCAGAGTTGAGAGAGGATTCACTTGCTTAAACACCAAGGGAATAGGGGAGTAAACATAGAACTAGAAGCAGTGTCTCAGGCCAGGGGCTTTGCCCGCCATTGCTGGCTCACGCCCAGAGCTCTGCTCAAACTTCATGCCAGAATAGTTGGCTGCTGACCCAGGGCTCCTGGACTAGGATTTGGGAATCCTGGCTTTGGGGCTTCTTCTTGGTAAGAGATGCCATTTGGCCACTCTATGCAGATGATAAATTCCTCGTTTCTTTAGCATAGAAACTAAATCTTAATCAAATATGCAGCAAGTATAAATGCTTGGGAAATTTGGGGGAAGGAAAGAAGAAGGGGAGAAAGAAGGAAGGAAGGAAGGGAGGGAGAAAGGGAGGGAGGAAGAGAGGAAAGTATATTAGTGCATTCTCACATTGCTATAAAGAAATGCCTGAGATTGGGTAATTTATAAAGAAAAGAGGTTTAATTGGCTCGTGATTCCACAGGCTGTACAGAAAGCATGATGCTGGTATATGCTCAGCTTCCTGAGGAAAAGCCTAGGGAAACTTACAATCATGGTAGAAAGCAAAGAAAAAGCAGGCACGTCTTACATGGTGGTAGCAGGAGCAAGCGAGAGAGGGAGAGTGGGGATGTGTCCCACACTTTTAAACAACCAGATCTCAATATTACAAGAATAGCACCAAGTGGATGGTACTAAACCAGTCATGAGAAATCCGCCTCCATGATCCAATCATCTCCCATCAGGCCCCATGCACAACACTGGAGACTATGATTCGACATGAGATTTGGGTGGGGACACAGATCCAAACCATATCTGAAGGAAAGGGGGAACAAAAGAAAGACAAAAGAAGGAAAGGAAGTAAGGAAGGTAGGTAGTGAGGGAGAGAGAAAGGAAGGGATGAACACAGAGGAAAAACGAAGGAAAGAAAGAAGGAAGGAAGCAAAAAAGAAAGGGAGTATAAATAGAAAATTTTCTTTTTAACAAAAGCCATGAGATTCATCTGTTTTTTCTACATTTGTTGGGAATGGCAGATATTTTTGTCAGTAAAGCCTGGTATATATAACTGGTAGTCACTTAATGTTTGCTGAGAGAATGAATGACTGTTATGGAGATTTCTGATTTGTTTACTTAAGGGGAGTTCTCCTTATGGAATCATAATGGCCACAATTAGTAAGATCAAGAGGAATATGCAGACTAAGGCTTTGATTTTAAATCACAAGGAAATACACAAGCACATGATAAAATTTTCATATTAGCAGGCCAGTTTGAACTAAATGTAGTGAAGCTATTCTCAGTGCCACCTGTGTTTAGTGTGACTTCGAGGTCACAGCCAGTCCAAGATCATCTCTCTGAGTCAAGCTCTTATATCACCAGTGAAAGGGCTCTTGTCTGAACACAGCTCATGACTCCCCTCTTTACTTTCAAACCAAGAGCATGAAAATTCTCAAATGAGCTACAGGAGGTGATCTAGGGATAGTCAGAGACAGGGAGGAAAAGGAGTGCCTATCTAGTTGCTGATGGAAACAGACTGATTAATCCAGACACAAAAAAGACATTTCCTTAAACATTTCTGAATTCAGAATTGTTATCAGCTAAAATGTTGAGATGATCTCTTTTTTCTAAGTGGTGGCTTCACCCCGACCTGAACCATTTCCCTTCCAGAAAATCAAGACCTTCTACCACCTTCACTCTGCCTCCCGGTTCATGATTCAGAAAATGAAGTTTGAAGAAGGTACCTAAAAATAGAAGAGGAGTGAGGAGCTCCAGCAGGGTGAGGCCCAACATCTCGCCACATTAACCCTGCGAACTCGGCCCCAGTAAACGAGGCTGGGAGCCATTAATGCCTAATGATGTTGCGTTGTCTTCCAATAACAAACCATCTCACCAGTTGGTTTTATAGAGGACCAGCTGTTGTTAATTGGGGAAGATGCGCATGAAATGGCAGCTTTCACACCTGACCAAGAGAGAGCTGCAGCTTCAGGGGGCAGGCTCAGCCTTGCCTGCACACAGGGGAAACTGCTTAGATCTGCCTTGGTGAAGGGGAGATGCAGACAGTAACCTGGGGTTCCTGCTCCTCTCACATCCTTAGGGGGCAGAAAGAACAAGAGAGCTCAAGTTCCTTTAGCATCCCACCATCTCCTTCCCAAGCCCAGTGACATCCACATACCATGCTGTGGTATCTCTGTGTACCTGTGGGAGTCCCTCTAGGAAGGTGAGGGGCAACTCAAAGCTAGGGGCCCAACATTACACCGCAAGAGCCAAGCCCAGAATCTGACATAGTTCAGACTCTGCAGAGGCGGCACGGCCAGGTTCTTTACCACTGACCCTGGTCTCTGCTCCCTGGACACAGGTGACTGGCCCAGGAATAGACAGCAGTTTACAGGTTGCCAACAACCAGTGACATGAGGGCCTGGCTCTCACATAGAAGCTGGCTCGATCATATTTTCTCCCTTTGCATTTCATCAAGAAGACACAAAAAGAGGTGGTCACTTAGCACTAGGCTCAAATCAAAGGGAGTAGGGACCACAACTGTGATATAGAGAGGTTAGGGCAGCCATGGAAGGAGTCAGGATTAAGCCAGCTGGTCCATAGGGACAGGAAACTGGTGTGCACATTTGAGAAGGGACAGAGGTGCCAGAGGGAGACTTCAAGAAAGTTCCTGATTAGGATATGATTTAAAGCATGTTGGATCTGGGAGCCACAGACTGCCTCGCTCGGGTCACGTCCTTGGTCTTCCAGGAGCGCTCACTTTGCCATATGATAAATCCACCAAAGGAATCAGCCCCTGTTCTTTGCATTCCAGAGCTCCAGATTCACTCAAAGGAGTCAGCCCCTGTTCTTTGCATTTCAGAGCTCCACGTCTAGAAAAATTGCTCCAAAGAGCCATCCCTCAAGACTGGCAAAGAGACATTAGCACTGTCTGGTGAAAGGCAGTTCCTGAGGTTTTGCAATGAAGGCCGAAGGAGCTGGGCACTCTCGTGTGTGCAATAGCAATGGTGTGCACTTAAACTTGGAGTCACGGGTAGACTTCCTAACACACCTGGAAGCATGTTACATTATCCCCATTTCTCAGGTGGGGAAACTGAGGCTCTGTAATGTCGAGCATCCTGCTCATCTTCAGTGAATGGCAGACGTGAAGCAAGACTGTGTGCCTCCCCTCCAGTTCTCTTTTGATAGCACTGCACTGTTGCTGCTGGCATTTGAGAACCACTGCAGGCCCTCCACTGGCGCGCAGAGCCAGGGAGCTCAGTTAAGTGGCCTTGACTCCTGCAGACTAAGAAAAGCGCAGGCCTCCCTACTTGCCTGTTTGCCTTTATTCTCAGCATTGCTGCGAAAGACGGGAATGCGGAGCATTAAAACATGTACTGTAAATAAACCAAATTAAAGTAAAATTGACTCATTTAGCAACCAGCCTCCGATCTTGCATTAGAGGCAATTGAAGAGATTTCACAGATTTTAGTAACCAGATAAGATTATTATATAAACAGACTTCTGCATTGAATGATGAGCCATATCTTGAGGAGAATATTTGAAATCAATAGCAATACAGGCTGAGAATTAAGTAATGTGGTTAAGCACTTTTGAATGATGCCATTTTTAAGAGCTGATTAGAAATAAATATGCCAATTGCAGCAGAGCTGATAGCTGGAATCAAGTGATGATTAATCAATTTGGGCCTGAGAGCCAGGGAGGCCATCTTGGGGAGAAAGTTGCCAGCCCCACATTCTGGCTTGCTGGAGAGGGGTTGAGAATGCTCTGGGGCCTGATGCAGCAGACTCGGGGCCATGCGGAGGCCAATGGTTGCTCAGAGAAGGGCTGAGAAAGATGTTAGAGTCCTCGTGTAGAAGCCTAGCTCTGCCCACCTGGTGCTGGCCACCTCAGTGTTTGGGGAGGTGCCTAAGAGCCAGCACAGGATTAGCTGTAAGCTGCTTAAGCTGCTCACGCAGGATGAGCCTGCAGCAGGGAGGAAGTTATGGTTGGGGACACTGGTGACCCTGCGATTGCATTTGGAATGCCCAATTACCACTCAACTGGGAAATGATTGGTCTTTTGGCGGCCCTGTAATCATCTCTCACCTGGACAAATGCGCCAGCTTCCTGATGGGTCCCCACATGAACCGTGAGCCGAGCCGGGCGGATGCATTCCACACGTGGTCACCATGGTGATCTTTCTAAAGCATTGCTCAGATCTTGTCACTTACCTTGTGGAAACCCACTGCTGCTTCCCCTGCACCTTAGGTCAATTCCAGATACCTTAGCTTAGAGTTCAAGGCCCCCTCATGGCCCAGTCACCTCTAGTTGCCTCATTTTTTCCTTTCTCCCATTCCTGCCCTATGATTGCATCAAGCAGAAGGTTTTATCAGTGCCCAGGAATCCCCTGTTCTTTGAGCGTTGTCTCTGCTCCTGCTGGGTCCTCCCTACCTCCCTGTCTACAGAAGCCCCAGTCCCTCTCTCACCTAATTCAAAGGCCACCTCCTTGGAAAAGCCCACTTTGACTGTTCCTTTCCCCAACCCAAACACAAGCACAACTAGCTGGTCTCTCTTTATGACCACCCTTTTCCTGTTTCATATCACTATCATTCATTATGTCTTTTTATTCTGTAAATACTGATTGGCACTTTTGCAGTGCTACTCACTGTGGCTAACCCTAGAGACACAGGGAGAGAACACAGACATGGCCCCTCCCCTCCTGGAGCTCAGTATTTCACATCAGGCATTTAATACTTTGTGCAACTGTCTCAGCTCTGGGAGGCAAGACATTCTTATTTAATTCTCCTGGCACAAGTGAATGAATGAATGAATCAATGAGAGATAACACAAATGAATAAGTGGCAAAGGTGGATCAGTGGATGGAGGTTGCAATAAAACAAATTTTTGCTTGGTAGAAGAAGCTGGGGTTTTGCCCAGCACTGCATAAACTGCCTTCCATGGGGTTGAGCTCTCAGGAACTTGAGGCGTTCATGCAGAGGAAAACCATCTGTCAAAAAGAGTCCCGAAAAGACAGAATTGACTGGGGATTGAAGTTGCGGGGCTGGGGTCTCTAGGCTCAGCCCTATCACTGACTCACTATGTGAATTCAGGTAGATCTCAGCAAGAGCATATCCTCTCTTTGAGCCTCAGCTTCCCTGTCTCTAAAATGAAGACACTGGACTGTAAGAAAATGGGATGCTTCTTCTTGAATGTTGGTGATCTCCAAACAACCTCTTCAACAGTGCACCATAAATAAGGTTCTATATGTCATATTAGACACAGAGAAAAATTTTAACAAGTATGAGATAATGGAAGAAAAGTTAAGTGCAAGATTTTATAATAGGAGTCTGATAAATGCCAGAGACACTTGTATGAACTAGTGTGGCCTGGGGGAGGTTTCTTGGAGGAGGTACGGCATGATTGACCTAAAGGGTAAATAGGACATAATTATTTGAAAAAAGGAGACATGAATTTCAGGTTGAAGGAAGAGCAAGACAATGTCTTAATCAGCAAGACAGTGTCCCCAGTGCCCCGTGACACATCCATATACCATGCCCTCATTGCTAACCTGGGACATTGCTGAGGAAGGGGCCCTGTTAGAAAGAAGGCTGAGCTTCTTGCTCCAAAGGAGCAGATGTGGGCTCTTCTTTGCAATGGGTTTATTGTTTTCTGCTTTCAGCAGGCCTGCGTCCTCCAGCCCCATGAGGCTGTGGGCTGGCCCCACCTCTGTAGGCTGGATGTGGGATGGGAGGCTGAACTGGCCCCCTCATGGAGGACCCCGGCTCCAATCCTCATGACTCTGCAGGCTGTGAGCTCTTCTGCTCAGGAGATGGGGGTGTTGAATTCCCTAATGGTTCCCTAGAAAGGGACTGTTGCATACAGGAGAGCCAAGAACAGGCAGAGGACCCCTTTCCCCAAATGATCAGCCAGGCTTGGGGTCTCTCAGTGGAAGCCTGGAGCTGGGACTGCTGGGAATGGCTGTTTCTGCTTGAGTTGCTCACCTGTGAGGGCCATCTGTCTGCCAGACTGCTCCTCATACTTCTGTCTGACCACTCATCTCTGGCATTCCCAGCTCTGTGAACTCAGGGCTCGGTTGGAGCACTGGGTGATGGGACTCACACAGGAGCCTTCCCTGTTGGCTGCCAAACTCGCACTGAGGTCAGAGAAGGAGGCTCTGTGTGGCCGTGCAAGGCTCCCCACTTCTCTCTCTTAACTCGCTTTCCCGCCCTGACTTCCTTCCTTTCCAGAACTACAGCCTGAGGCAGCAAGAAGGACTCCTAAAATTCACTAAGAGCACATAGAGAAGGAGAAACGGAGGCTGAGAGAAGCGAGAAGACTCTTCCAAGACCCCAGGATGCATCAGCCAAGGAGCAAAGGCCAGTGCCCTGATGTCCGACCCGTTTTCTGTCCACCACAGCATGGGGTCCTGGCCTCACTATCTGTCCATGGGTTCTTTCTCTCCACTAGAGGTGAAGCCCTGGTTACAGGGTCTGCACTTTCTACAGAACCCACAAAAGCCATGCAGAAGCCAGGCCTTTCTCCCCTCTTCCCCTTCCTCTGCCTCTGCCTCTGCTCTCCCTGGCTTCTAGTGCCGCAGGCCATCCTGACCCTCCTGCCTTCTGCTTGCTGGCCTGGCCTGGCTCTCCCAGACCCTCTTATTCAGCATCTGCACCCCTGCAGCTTTCAACTGTTAGACAAGTGTTGTGCTGTCACCAAGTTCTAAATGTGGCTACACTCTTTTCTCTGGTTCTCTTTGGGCTAAGCCAAACGTAAAAAGCAGCCACACCCAAAGAGAGGATATGCTCTTGCTGAGGTCTACCCGAATTCACATAGTGAGTCAAGGTTCAAGTTAAACACATATACTTACTTTCCAGTTTCCTTCTCTTTGACATACATAATATGAGGAAGAGGACCAGGGTGCACCCCAATCTCACCCACCCTGAAGGAGCCCACACAAGCCAACTGAGGGGGTCTGCCACCCAGGTAGAATTGCAGGACAGCTTCTTCTGGCCCAGGGAGAGCCGCTTGCTCTGTCATCGGGCCCAGCAACAGAAGTGCAGCTGGCTGACTTCCCATGTGCCCAGGATAGGAGACACGCTTTTCCTCTTCTTACGCGCTAACCAGACTCCATGTAGCTGCAGTTTCTGTTGGTGCCACCAGGTATATTCAGCTACTTTCTCTCCACCTCTTCCCAAGTATTTGTACTTACTCGAGTTTTAGCCAAGAGAGCCACTATCGTAACACACATATTTTAGAATGATAAGCCTAGAAAGTTCTACTAATCATTTTGACGATGGGTGCCCATATGAAGAGATTCTCATTATGTGACACATTGAGTCTGGAAATCCTGGCCCAATAAGGTGAGGCCTGGGTCTTTCCCTGGCTGACCGCTACCCAAAGTTCGACTTCCACAGTTTGGCGTTGCTCCGATGGACGGTAGGGTGGAGAGGGTGGACTGAAAATTTCATGCAGAGCAACGGACTGGAAAACATACTTAGTGTCTCTTTTTTTGTGTGTGTGGTGGTGGCTACAGATGTGCCAGAAAGTGCTGGAAACATTCTTCCCTTTCTCTGTCTTCACCAAGGAGGAAATTGTGCAGTGTTTCTTAAAACTGGAGAACTTCTCCCCAGGGGATTTAATTTTTTTTTTTTTAATGTTTCAGAGCAAGATAGTATAATTTTCTAGCCCCTGAAGGCTTTTGAGTTTACAGGAAGAGGACTCTTAGGAAGGTGAGTCCAGGTGATGTGGGGGAAGATGTAGGTGGAGCCTTTGAGGCTGAAGACAGGAAGAGTGAGGACCCTAGGCTGAGCTGGGCAAATGCCATCAGCACCAGAGGTTGGGGTGGGGTGAGTGGCTCCCCAGTATCTGAGGCTGTGGACGCGCCTTGCATCCTAAAGACATTAGCAAAGGGGCAAGCGCCACCAGCAAGGAGCATCTCCCCAGTATCTGAAGCTGTCAGCACACCTTGCACCCCAAAGAGGTTAGCAATGGGGAAATGCCACCAGCAAAGGTGTCTCCCCAGTATCTGAGGCTGTTGGCACATCTTGCACCCCAAAGACATTAGCAACATGGGCTATGTGCACATGGGCCTTGTGAGAGGGGATGTTTGTTTAAAGGCCGAGGAAAGACCAGTGTTTGGAAACTAGAGGTACACAGATGGAAAAAGGGTGGTAGCCATGGGCTGGATGGATGGTGGGGGAACTGAACCACTTTCACAGAAGCCAGAGACCAAGCCCACAGGGACCCTGTGAGCCTTCCCAGGCTTCTGGTTGCCCCAGTGATGCTAGTACAAAGCCAGCTGGGCTGTCCTGGGAGTGCCCGACATTCCATTCCAGTCTTTCAGTTGGGGCTCTTTCTCTTTCAATTTTAAAAAAAAATTGCCTACTTTTATAAACGTCAACTATTACTGAATTCACTCAGTTTTAGGCCACATGTTTGACACCCATAGTATGGAAATGAATCAGACACAGGCCCATGGGCCCCAGCGGGGTTCGAGCTCTATCAGGGGTGATAGTTCAGAAAGAAAAGCTGGCAGCAGACTGTGACACAGAGGGCAGGAGTGAGGGAGGGTGTGGGGAGCCCAAGCAGGGGCGGCCCATTCTTGGTGGGGTGGAGTCAGGCATGGATTTAGGAAAAGGTGTCTCCCAGACCAAGGGCCTCTCTGACTAGAGGCTGGAATGGGGTGAGCGAGCGGCTTCAACACACCCTGCATTCTCAGCACTTGGCTTTTTAAAAAGACTTTCTCATCTATTTCCCCAAAGTGATTCTCACAATAACTGTGGTTTCTGATCTTATTCGCCAACACTCGCATCCTCCCCAGCTGTATAAACATTTGGGCAAAGTGACTGGGTATAAGCAATTATTCTGGAAGCCCAGTGCATGGCCCACAGAGGGGCATGTGTGTGCATTTGACTGATGTGTGCCCCCTCACGTGAAAGCTGGGCCCCAAGCAAGCAGCTCAGGGAAGCACCCAGGCTCCTGGAGGACCCATTGCTCAGTAACAGTATCAGTCTCACAAACAAACATCACCCTAAGTGATCCCTCCAGATGCACTCAAAGCAATCTCACAGTAAATAACTGTGTCCAGCCCAACAGGGTGGGGATGGATTTAGCAGGAAAAGGCTGCTCAGAAGAGAGAGGTTTCCTCCCTTAGAGAAGTTTCTGTCATCTCCTGCTAGCTAACCCGTTGGCATGAGATGGAAGGGGGGCCGGCCAGGCCTGGAACAGTAGGCTAGGGGATACTGAGGATGGTGCAAGGCTCTGTGAGCCTGGGTCCCGCTCACGAATCCAGGTGTGGAGCTGGGGCTGTTGGGAGCCTCTTGTTACTAATCAGTGCAGATAAAGACTTAAAGCACAGGGAAACCAACGTTCTTTGAGCATTTGCATTAGGCTCTTTGGCGCCTGTTCACTGAGTGTGACGTGGGTATTATGATTCCTCACTTACCTGAGAGAAAACTGAGGCCCAGAAGAGACTGAGGCTTACAACACCACACAGCTGTAAGGAATCAGAGTTAGTAATTGAACCTGGATGTATTTGAGCCCCAGGTCAGCTTCTTCTGCACTTGATCATACTGTCATGAATGGGTTTGGTCCAAGGACTTGGATGGTGCAAGGGAGGTCCTGTCTGAGGGTGCAAACATTAATTCAGCACTCACTTTGGAGGTCATGCAAGTGCAGGGTCTGCATCTCAGGGAGGGGTCCTCCTTCTGTGAAGTCCCTGGGCCTCTCCTTGCCTCAGCTTGGGAGGCAGCTCTAGGCCTCCCTCTGCCCGGGCTTCCCCTCCATAGGTTCTCCTTCTCTCCTTTGGCTGTTGCAGCCTCTTTTCCAGAGACCATGAAAAGGGATTGTGAAAGTGACCATGACACTGAGAACACAAGACGATTCATCTGTATCTTTTTCTACATCAGATAAAGTCCAGTTGACATCCCCGCCCACCTGGGCTCATGAAGAGTTAGTGTCTGTCCCCTTGGAGCTCCCCCCACAATTCTCTGATTCATGGAAGACCCCCATGCTAATGCAATGAAATAAAGCAAATTCAATCCCATTTCCTCCTCTTTATTAATTTATTATTGCATCTGCTAGGACTCTTTCCCATGCTTGCACATTTCTTTCAGAAAAGGCCAAATCTGCCGGTACCCGCCACCTCACTTCCACCCCTATGTCTCCTGATTCCCTGGGTGAAGCGAATATTGAAGGGCCTCCCCTCAGCTCCGTTTCTATGTTTCTACACCAAACTGAGCTTGTTTGAGAAGAAGTGATGGAGCTGTGGTCTTCACGCGGGTGTCCATGACTCCCTCCTCAAGTCACTAAAGACTTCAGCTCCCCGATGGTGGCCAGGGATAACAACTTCTACCTGCTGAGTGCACACCATGTCCTGGCCTTGCACAGATACTGTTTCAGCCCGAAAAGGCTGCACAAAAGCTCAGTCATGGCCACAGAGTGCTTGGTTGGAGGGCCTTCTACTTCCTGACAACCACTCTGTGTGCAATGTTTGCGTGACATTTCTTGGTACTTCACAGCTTCACAGGATGGGGTGTAGCATCCCGGTGGATGGAAAGAGCAAGTTGCAGAATGATACATAAAATAAGATGCAATCATGTTAAGCACACATGCAATAGGTCTGTATTTTTTCTGGATACATATTTATATATGTAAATACTAGGGAAATATCTAGAAGGACACACCCCAATCAATACTTACAGTTATCTCCCAGGTGGCCATTGGATGGGAGGGACAGTGGTCAAATACTACTTTTGTCTTATCTATAATATTTTATAAGGAGCAGTTATCTTAATTTTATTTATGCAATTAAAATTAATTTTACAAAGAAAGGAAATGGCAAAAAATGGCATAGGTGTTGTGACAATCTTAGTGACTACAAGTCTGAGAGTAAAGCCTCTTCCTACCATTTTGTGAGCTGGCTTTGTTACAAAAAAAGTGCTGGGGGAATTAAATGCTAGTTGTGATAGATAATTTCTCTGGAAGCCTAAGGTCCCACAGCACAGGGGCTAGAGGAATTTTTTTAAAACATATATTTGTTTTTAACGGGCAAAAGTGACATATATTCACAGTAGATGATTTTCAAGCTTTTGAAAAGTTTTTTGTTGTTGTTGTTGTTGTTTGAGACTAAGTCTTGCTCTGTCATCCAGTCTGGAGTTGCAATGGTGCGATCTCTGCTCACCGTAACTTCCGCCTCCTGGGTTCAAGAGATTCTCCTGCCTCAGCCTCTCAAGTAGCTGGGATTACAGGTGCACACCACCATGCCTGGCTAATTTTTTGTATTTTTAGTAGAGACAGGGTTTCACCGTGTTGGCCAGGCTGGCCTTGAACTCCTGACCACGTGATCTGCCTGCCTCGGCCTCCCAAAGTGCTGGAATTACAGGCATGAGCCACCGCGCCCAGCTGAAAAGTTTTAAAAGGAACATGGAAACCTCTTGTAATCCATCCATAGAGTCATAACCACAGTCAACATTTCAGCACAGGGGCTACTGTGGATTTTGACACACCTGGAGTCACACCACACCTCTGCCAGTCACCTGTGCCATATAAAACTTAGTCCTGGAGCTGTGAGTGGGGAAGACAATACTCAGTCATAGGGTGAGAGCTAATTAACTGAGGGTGCTCTGCAGTGAGCACCAGGAGTGCTCAGTAAATACAAGTACTCACTGTGTGCTGGTTGGCAGCGTCGCACTTTCATATATGTTTTTCTATCCAATTGGGATCATACAACATACAATATATGTTGTATTTATCCCTTTTATCTGATATTTTAACACGCATACTTTTAATGTGGGCACTCTTGAGTCCTTAGGGACATGAGTTGAGCTGTGCCAAGCCAACTTGCAGAGCCAGTGGTGAGAGCTGTGTCCTGCACCTGCTCTGAAGCCATTCATGGCTCCCTGCTGCTGCCAGAGTAAATCTAATCTACTTGGAGTCTGTCTGGGTTCTTCAGACTCTGGCCCTATGCTGGCTGCCCTGCCTTTTCCCCATCTGCTTAGCCTGCTCCCTTTGCATCCAGATTCCCCTGAGTGAGTCATCCTGACACCTCCCAGCCTCCAGCCCTGTGCCCGGAACTCCACCTTTCTCCCTGTATCCATTCAAACCCAGTCACTCCACGGGGGCTCTTGTCCTCACTGTTCAGGTACAATAATCCCCTCAATTTCTCACTTCCACACTTTCCAGAACACTGGTGTGACCCAAACACTTTCGACCTCAATCAGTCAGCTTCATTCACTGTTTGGTACTCATTTTTCTCTCCTCAGCTACATTGCATGTCCCTAAAGACTGGGATGTTGCAATTTGCCACTTTTCTTTTTTTAATTCTAAAAGTTACCTAGGATGGTGCTGAGCACATAGGAAACACCCAGATATGTGTTGGCTGGTGTTTTTGCACCAGATAATGAGTGACTGGGTGTTTTTTGTTTGTTGCTTTTCCTAGCCTTAGGAATGTCTCCTGGCTGGGTCAGCTGTCAGCTAAGAAACACAGACCTTGTCTCGTGGCATGGATATCTGCAGTTGTTATCTTCCCAGCAGCCATACCCCTGTTTTTTCATAACCTTTTTCTCATTCTCTGTCCACATGTTTAACAATGAAATGGGGTCAACCCTGGCTTAGGGATTGAGTCTCATTCCCAGTCACAGTGATTGGTTTAGGATGGACAGAGGACCTACGCAGTCCAACAAAATACCACCCTGGAACTTTTGCTAGACAAAAAGGGAGAAATATAAAGGTCTCTCCCTCCTGGTCTTTGTTTTAGAAGATAAGGAATTCTGGAGCTGCCGGCAGCCACCATATGGAGGAATTTTACCTGAGAGCAGAGTCACTACTTGGGAAAACAGTCAAGATATGAAGGGAGTATTGGATCTCTTACTATTAAATATAATGATACTATTAAGTATCATTAAACATGATCCAAAATGGTTTTGGTTTTATTAAATCAGTTTGGCTTCGCTTTTCTGTCACTTATAACTCAAAGACTCTAGATTTGTCTCAGCCACTAGTTCTAAGACTTCTTCTATCTGAACTCCTTTTCTACAGAAACTGAACATCTTGGAGCAGCCATAACAGACCCCAGAGCCCAAGTCCATCCTCCTGGTTCTTACGTCATGAGACCACACGAGGAGCTGCAGATCTGGAGCTGGGACTGAGTGTCTCTGGGACAGGGCTGTGCTGCTCTCCTGAGCCTTGGAGAGGACTTTGGGTACCCACACAACCCATCACAGCTGTAGGTCTCAGGGAAACAGAGTGGTAATCATGTTACAAGGGCTTCCGTGGGAAGTTACAAGGGACTTGAAGTGAGCAATGCACACAGCCTGCTTCCCAGGTACCTTCCAAGAAGCCCGAGGAAACCACATTCTTCTTGCTTTTGTGATGACTGTAAAATAGCAGAGGATCTGCTCCTGGGTGTCAGGTGTGCCGAAACTGGGCAGAAAACTCTCAGTGCCAGGAGCAGCCAAGGGCATCTGCCTCAACTCCACAGGGATACCTGTTAAACAGGCAACCCACAAGCATGATGGTCACATACACTGCATGCACCTGTCCCAGTGGACAGCAGTTACCTCAGGGGAACAAATCACAGTGCCCCCACTCCCTAAGCCCTGGGGCCATCAACCACGGCACTTGTTCTTGCCAAGCTTGGACACAGCCTTTGTCTCTTTCTCAAGGCAGCTCTGGACAACCACAACCAATGTTTGAGAGTTTGAAAGTGAGGTTAAACATTTTTATCAGCTATAGGAAAGGAATTCTGATGTGAAACACTGCAATACCTAATATAGTCACTCAATAAACTTGAGCTTCTAATATCTGAACTGGGGAGGCAGTTAAACCAGGAGGCATTTAGTGTGACCACCATGTTTCGTAGGTTACGGAACTGAGGCCCAGAGAGGGAAAGTGATCAGCCAAACGTCACTCAGAGTATTCATGGCAGATCTGAGTCTGCAACTTGGGCCTCCTGACTCCCAGTAGAGTGTTCCTTCTACTCCCCTTCAGCTTCTCAAACCTCACCCCTAGCTCTGGTCCACAGCTGAACATATTCTTCCCATGGATCCAGGAGTTCTTGAGTCATCACAGACCACAAGCACTATGGGAGAATGCACCATGTTGGTGGAGGCAGCCACACTCTCTTAATATGAAGGACAAGATGCATTAGTCAGTAATTGCCACAACAGTGCTATGTAACAAACCATCCTGGAACTCAGGGGCTTACAATAGCAAGGATATAACCTCATGTTCATGGGTCTACAGACGAACAGAGAATTGGGTGACCCAGACTGGACTTGGCTGGACAGGCCTCCTTTGGAATGCTGGTTAGCTGAGCTTGGCTTCAGGCTGAGGGTTGGAATGCAAGTGGCTCAAGTGCTCAATCTGTAACTCAGGCTAGAACCTAGAAGACTCTTATTGCAAATCAAGGAAGCACACAATAATGAGTGGAAATGTGAAGCCTCTTGAGGCCTTGGCTCAGAACTAGCATGTTATCACTTCTACCTACACTCTGTTGGTCAAAGAAAGTCATCTCAGTGATAATGGATCAGAGGAATAGACTCCATCTCTAGTAGGAACTGCAGAAGTCTCATGACAAAGAGCATGGATATGTGTTCTCATACAGAGAAGCGAGGAAGACTTGAGAGCAAGCATCTAATCTACCATGTGAAGTTTCAACCTCCCCACATTGTCCCATCTCCATTCTTGAGTCAATGTGCTGCCATCATCCTACATCTTTGCCTCCACCTCCCTTCATCAGAGATGCACAAAGCTGCTTCTTGTAAGTGAGTCTCAGTTAAACTCCTGCACAAGGCATTTAATGCTCCTTCTAGAACAGAACCAGTGAAAGGGCTCCTCCCTGCTTTCAGTTTTTTTTAACTCCAGCCCATCATGGCTAAAAGAGCCAGATGAATCTTTCTGAGGTCTAGATTCTTATCAGTCCATACCAGTGCGAAAGCCTTTAATAGCTTCCACTACCCACGATATTGAGCTTTAAAGCCCCAGCCTGGCATTCTAATCCTAAAGCATTACACTGCTCTGTCCTACTATTACCTACTGTTAGGTACTGACTGTCCTGGCCTAACTGGACTGAGTGTCCTGCATTTTTTGTCTCTGTGATCCACCCCATAATATGTCATGCCTTTCTCCCCAGCCCCTTTCACTGGCTGAGCTCCATACATTTTGTAACAGTGGGGTTCAACCAGAGAAACAAAATCAGTAGGAGAGACATATTAAAATATTTATTGCAAAGAAATGGCTAATCCAATTCTGGAGGTTGGCTAGACAAGTCTAAAACTGTAGGAGAGGCTATCCAGAAATTCTGTCTCTGGACTACAGTCCCAGACTGCGCCTGGTGTCTCCAGGCACAGGCTGAGGCTGTAGTCCAGAGACAGAATTTCTTCTTCTGGGAAGCCTTAGCTCTCTTCTTAAGGTCTTTAAACTGATTGAATCAGGCCCACCCAGACTGCCTAGCATAATCTCCTTTACTTAAAGTCAACTGACTATGGACTTCAATCACATCTACGAAGCCTTTCACAGCAGCACCTAGATTAGTATTTGATTGAATAACTGGGGACAGTAACCTAGCCAAGCTGACACATAAAGCTGACCATCACATAAAACAGTCTACTCCTTGTCAACTTGGAATCTAAATACTTATCCTGAACCCATGCTTAATCTCCCAATAAAGATAATAACAAAGTCATACTCCCATCCAACATAACACAACTGTCCTGCATACAACTGAAAATGTGCTAACCCTTCTGTAGACAAGAATGTGATATACTTGGGTGATGCCCACTCTTCTCTCGTGATATCCTGTAACTTAAATACTATGACATAAGCCTAACTACTATCAATATATATGTGTGATGATAAGAGGATAAGAGAGAAGAAAACAAAATCATTTAATTAATACATGTATATACATGTATATACAAAGACATATTCATAACAAAATAAGGAAGAAATACTCATAATTATAGTCCCCATTTCTACAACTGGTTACATGATCTTAGCTACTATTTATAACTTATCCCGTCACCCATTTCCTTTGTCCTCAGCAAGTGCCCCAGCTGGTCATGGTTCTTTGCCTGGTGAAGTGACCAAAATATTTATTCCTGAAGGATCTGGGCTGTTGGCAGTCCTGCCTGAATTGAGTGTTGTAGTTTTCCATTGACTTTGATTATAGGACATGGTAATACTAAGAGACGTCCCAAGGGATCTCCTGTGTTCCAGCCATACTCTTCCCAACCCCCATTGTGTGGTAGCAACCCAGTTGCCCCTTGGCAGTCAGGGCCCATCACCTAGCCAGCCCTGTAACTCCCTTTCTGCCTGTTGATTCAGAGGCATGAGGAGCCCAAGGTGGCTGGGAGACCATCTTAACTTCCAGTTCAATGGAATCATTGTTATGTCTCCTGATGGAAGCATTTCTCCCTCTGGAACTAAGACTTCTAGGTCAACAGAGTATAAAAGGGCAGAGATAGAAAGAAAAACTATGCTAGAGAATCACTAAGGATCAAGGAGAATCTCTTAGAGGATCCAGAGATCAAGGAGTTGGGGTAGCACCCCTCACTCCCACTATAGTCCCATTTCCTAGTACTACCATTTCCACTCCTTGATCCCTGGACCCATGAATCTCAGCAATGGAAGAAACAGCACAATGTATTGGATGCTAATTTAGAGTAACTTTGCCATTACTTTTAATTGCAAAAACCTCAATTACTTTTTGGCAATAACCTAAATTACTTTTGCACCAACCTAATTTTAAGCCAGCTGCTTCAAAATGGCAGAAACATGGCAAGACCAGTGAATTCTGCAAGTGAGGGCTCATGTCTGTACTTCACTCGCTGTGAGGTGAGTTCCTTGACCAGAAGCAACTGTGTGGAATACCATGATAAAGGCTAAGGTTGTCTTTAAGTCCACGCATGGTAGTTTTGGCAGAAGCATTGAGTGCAGGGAAAGCAAGTATATATCCAAAGTAATTGACCATCAAGGATTTCAGTCTCACCCATCACAGCCCGGGTCACGTTTCTTCTCCTCCATAGAGACTTTAGTAACCTCTCAGACCAATCCAATGCTCATTCATTTGACCAACATTTATTGAGTGCTTTTGTGTGCTGGACACCCTGCTAGATGCTGGGGGAAAAAACATGATCTCTGCTTTGAAAGAACTTAGGAAATTGTGAAATTGAACGAGTTGCTTTTCTGTGTCCTTGCAACCCAAGAGCCATTGGTTTGACCTCAGGACTGGGCAGTTTTCTGTGCCCTGGCAGACTGTGTGTGTCCTGAAGACAAGTTAGGGATGAGAATGCTCCACATTGCATAACACTCAGGACATGGGATGTGCTGGAGAATCACTGGAAAGGCCTGGAAAACATGCAATGAATAGTTTCACAGAAGCCACTTCTTGGGATGTGGCCAGGGGGGATTCCGCCCTCTCTAGGGAGGTAGCAAATGTAAGTGGTGCTGTGGGCAAGGCCCTTCCTACTGCCTGCCTGTTGGGTTAGGCTGCACTGGCACTCAGCTCATCAGTCCTTCCACTCAGGCAAAATCCGTCTCATCTTGTTTAGGACCACATTCTTTCCAGCCAATGCACACAATCAGAGCCAGTCTCAAAGAGGGCAGAGAAAGCCGCGTGACCCCACAGGCCACCTACAAACCATACCTTCCTGTCCTGGCTCCTGGAGAAAGTCTTCCCAAAGCCAGTGTTGGTTCCTGCTCCCCCTACCATGCCACCTTTCCTGCCTCTGAGCAGCCACCATACTTTATTGATTAATATTGGCACTATCCGTTGAGCATTGCATAGCTATTATATGCCAGGTACTACAAATTTGTCATCTTCTCAAATTCTCATAACAACCAAATATGTAGGTAGTCATCTTAAGCTTCATTTATATTTGATTTCCATTCACCTTTACTCCCTGCCCTTTGTCTCAGAAGTGTAGCAAGCCCAGCTGACGTCTGGCACTGCAGGGGAGGAGAAGGAACATTGGGTTGAGAGCTGGATCTAGGCAGGGTGAGCTTGGGCAAGCATTTTCTCCTTTCTGGGTCCTAGATTTTCAGACTGTGAAATAAGATAATATTTGGGCTGAATGATGCCTGAGTCATTTCCCAGGTAAGTTATAAATTTTTAGGTACAGCATAAAAGCCAAAGACCTGACTCTGTGCCCAGCAAAGATTAACACAACCAAAACTTCTGCATTCTACAGAAAACACTGGTTTCTTTACCAGCCTGCTTTTGAAACAATGTTGTTTCTTTGGAAGCTTCCCACTTACTCCTGTCTTTGCAAACCTATCTTGTGGATGTGTGTACCACAAAACTGACATAATAACCAAGTGGCAGACCACAGTATTGGTCCAATTTTTTGCCCTTCCTTATGTAAAAGAGTGGGGGCAGGCTTCCTTGTCTCTTTGGGTTCAGCCATGGGACTTGCTTTGGGCAGTGAGCAGAAGTGATGGTGTCACCAGAGACTGTGCACTTTTCTGCTTGCATTCTTGCCCTTCTGCCATCACAATGAGACAAATAAACCCAGGCTCATCCACTGGTCCCAGGAGGAGAATGAGGATCGTATGACACAGAGCTACTCCTAGCCAATCCAGCCTGGTCCAGCATCCCAGCCAACCTGCAGACACATGAACCAAATCAGTGCTTTGTCATGGCTGAGAATTTCTGATGGTTTGTTATTCAGTCTTTTTGTGGCAGTAGCTCACTGATATGGACACCTAGAAAGGTATTTATAATCCAGCCCCTCACATCCAGATAAGCTTTAGTGTTGATCTTGGCAACACCTCCCCTACATCACCAATCCAACATGTAATTCTGTCTGTTGGCTGCACTTTGCATGCCTGCAAGGGTGAGGAGCTCACTGTTTCCTGAGACAGCTGCACATTTGGAAATATAACTGCTGAACTTCTTTGTAAGAAGTCAACTCTCTCTTAACTTCTGCTTGTTGGCCCCCAGGGCCACACAGAGTTGAATACTCCTCTTTTCTTCCTGACAGCTGTTCAGAGGTGTGGAAAGTGCTCTCACATTCTCCCATGTCTTTTCTGTTAGTGCTAAACATCCTCTTGTTGCTGGCCATCTCTCATCTCTGTTAAAAAGCTCAGCTCTGGGTCATTCCTGCAGCTCCACCAAACTGGG
The DNA here is from genome assembly GCF_002776525.5 of Piliocolobus tephrosceles. Taxonomy (NCBI): domain Eukaryota; kingdom Metazoa; phylum Chordata; class Mammalia; order Primates; family Cercopithecidae; genus Piliocolobus; species Piliocolobus tephrosceles. The sequence continues at coordinate 74,962,552 of NC_045442.1, forward strand.
TCGGCTCCATCTTTCTCCTGCTTCACATGCCCAGAGAAAAACAGAATAGCACAGGTGCATCCATCAGAGTAGAACAGCAAAGGGCTGTTCCTGCCCTCTCCCTGGACTCTGCTGATGTCCCGTGCAGTGAGAGCTCTTTGGACCACCACAGAACATCAATCACATTGACCCTAAGCTGGCCCCAAACAAACCGAAGGCATTCTCACACATGCTGTCACTACACCAGCCCTCTGCACTCCTGAAATTTCAGATTCCCAAGTGGCCGAGGCATTTGGAAGAAAGAAAAGTCTACACCTTCTAACCACTCTTATCTGCCACTGTTCCTAGGAGTGGGAAACAGTTGGAAACCATCTCCAAAGCAGGCAGCAGGGATTGAGCCATTTATGTAGGAGCCCTCCAGTCCCTGGGAAGTGGAAGCCAGGCTGGGCCCTCTCAGGTCAGTTGTATACCACTTGTCTCAGAGCCTCTCGCCCCTGAACTGGTGGAGAAGGATCCTCTTAGGACCTGCTGGAGCTTCAGAGTTAAGCTGCAATGAACTCAAACCAGTTTCAGGGAGTTTTCTCAGTTTAATTCCTGACATTCAGGGCCTTGTCACCAATTACTTGTCCACTTGGCTGGAACATGGCAGCACTGTAAATGTCTGCAGACCCTGGGTGCCTGGAGGCCCACGGATCACAAGGCACAGGCCATTTGGCCCACAAGCCAAGTGGAGCCTTGTTTACAGAAGTGCCTGTGGGCGAGTGGGCATCCCGTGTCCCAGTGGCCTAGAACCAGGAACCTCGTGACTGCCTGGCCAAAGAGGCCCTCTTGCCTTAGCAACAGCTTAGCTAATTTCATGCCTTTTCCATAGTGGTTGTTTAATTATTCATTACCCAACTTGGTCAGGGAGTGGGTAGCTTTTTCTGCACCCAGGCTATATCTGTGAAGTCCCAGAATCCAGGGCTGGAAAGGAAGTGAAAGATAATCTTGTCTAATTCAGGCTGGATTTTTTTCTGCAAACTGTCTCTCTTACATTCCTCCTATCAAATGAAGCTCATGACTTGCCCCATTTCATGATGTGAAATTTCCTTCCTATGGCTTCTACCCACTGTTCCCATATCTGCCTCCTGCAACCCATAAACCAAATCCCAATCCTGTAAAAAACCCATTGGTGAAAACATTACCCACTCTTCTATACCAGTCTTCTTTAAGTCAAATAGCTCCAGTCCTTTCAACTATCTGCCCTGTCCTCTGTGGCAGGGTTTCTGGCACACCATACCCAGGACTCTCCTCTGTAGATGTTTCAGGAGAAAATAGCGTCACCCAAATGCACCGTGGAGGCTGGTGTGGCAGGTAGATCATCAGACAGGGAGTAGGACAAGGCAGCTTTGGTGCCCACAATCTTTCTTATGCCATTCGTCTCTTAAGCCTGTCCCTCCACCTGGAAAATGAATAGTCCACTTACTGTCAGTGACATAATTCAAGTGAGATGACCAGCATGGGGTGAGTCTCAGCATACACCAGTGACTTTGCTGACATCAGGATCCTGTGACTACCATTGAGCAAGAAAGACCATCCTTTTGTGAACAGTGCTAGGAATACAGGGCTGGCCAGTCTTGCAGACCTGCTCTTCCTAAGAGTCACAGCCCAATAGAGGGGTCCAAGACCAAGAGGAGGGCTCTTTACCCAGTGCATTAGTCAGAGCACTTCAGAAAAAGAGAAGCAATAGCATGTGTGGGTATACAGAACCAGATTTATTTTAGGGAATTGGCTAATGTGATTCTGAGTCCAAAATCTGGTCAGGGAGGTCAGTAGACAGGAGACTCGGGGAAGTTTGGCAGTTTGAGCCCACAGGCAATCTGCTGGGGAGGAAGGTGGAGGCAATGTTGTAGGTGAGGAACAAAGGCCTCTGCTGGTATAGTTCTCCTTGGCTCGGGGGAGATCAGTCTTCCGTTCTACCCAGGCCTTCAACTGATTGGATGAGGCCCACCCACACTATGGAGGGTGGTCTGTTTTACTCAGTCCACCAGTTTAAATGTAAATATCATCCAAAACACTCTCACAGAACATCCAGAATAATATGTGACCACATATCTGGATCCAACTAAGTTGACACATTAACCGTCACACCCAGGAAGCCCCTTATCCAGTGTCAGGGCACACAGTATGCAGGAGGGACTTGGGATGTTCTTGCCAAGAACAACAATAAAAATGCCACCAAAAGCCTTTCTCAAACCACAGTCGGTTTCTCACGTTTACATTATCTAAAGACAACACCTGATGTTCCCCACACCATTGACTACAATAAAAATGGTTACAAAGTATAGCGCTGCCATTCAGTCATCAAAACTGATGCGATGTTGTATATGAATACTTAGCCAGGTGGGAAGATGTTTATATATGTATATATATATGTATATGTATATTGAAGCATCACAAGATATATGTGTAATTGATAGCCATGTGTAATAAAGGTATCGATTATATTCACCAAGATGTTAGCAGCGTTTCTCTCTAGATATGTAAATGATGGGTTTCTTCCTTTTTTTCTCTTGCATGTATTATGCAATATCCCCATTAATATCCTGCACCACTTGCCAAAGAACACAATAAATACAAGTTTTTCAAGTAAACCAAATGATTTTAATGTAGTCATTTCTGTCACCTAACAATGCAGAAAACTCCAATATATTTACATAGCATTTGTCTTAGTTATGTTCCAGCTAAATTTAACTGAACTTTTACATGCCCACAGGGTTTTGTTGTTGATGTTGCTATTTTGGTTAAAAAATGTTTTCAATGTTTTTGATCAGATGTAACAAAGCACTTCATAAGGGCTATTAAGTACTGTGCACATATCAGTTATTTCTAGAAGACATTCTATCCTTAGACAGTGGCTGTCTTGTTCCACTCCTGCTGATATAACAAAACACCTTAGACTGAGTAATTTACAAAGAACGGAAATGTACTGCTCACATTCTAGAGGCTGGGAAGTCCAGAATCAAGGCACTAGCACATTTAGTGTCTAGTGAAGGCTGCTCTCTGCTGCTTCCAAAAGGGTGTCTCTGAAGAGTATGCAGCTGTGTTCTCACACAGTGGAAGGGATGGAAGGACCAAGGGGCAGATAGCTCCCTAGACCTCTTTTATAAGGTCATTAATCCCATTCATGAGGGAATCTGTCCTCATGACTTAATCATCTCCTCAAGGCCCCACCTCTTAATACCACCACATTGGTGATCAAGTTTCAACGTATGAATTTAGAGGTAACACATTCAGACCACAGCACTGGCCATAGTTAATTCCTTCACAGTCATTTTTACAAATAATCATCCCACATTTATTTTCTGCTCTTTGCTGTCATTTCTGGTGAATCTTCAGGGCTCTTATCTTTCATATTTTTCACAACAACTGTGTGTCCATGGGAAGAAACATCTCACCTCTTATCTGGAGTCACATGCATGGGCTTTATAACTGCTGTTTCTCACCCTCTGGTCAATAAGGCCTCACTGTGTATGGGTTTCTCAACCTTGGCATTGCTGACATATTGGGTTGAAGAATTATTGTGAGGCCATCCTGTGCACTGTAGGATGTTTAGCAGCATCTCTGGCCTCTACCCACAAGACTCCAGTAGCAAACTTCAAGTTGTGACATCTAAAAATGTCTCTAGACATTGACAAATGTCCCCTGGGCGGGGGGGGGGGGGGGGGGGGGGGGGGGGGCAAAATCACCCCTGGTTGAGAACCACTGCTGTATATTATTAATGATCCACATACCCTAGAGCAACAGGTGAGGAAAGAATGATCAGATAAGCATCCGGAAGGACACAGAAAGGCCTTTGCACATGTAGCACCCCCACTCCTCCCTATGCCCATCTGATTGGATCTGACTGACCTGTGCTCTCTGGAGTCCAGCTTGAAGCTCTTTTAGACAAACCCACATTGTAACCAGGGCCACCTAGGCCACCCGCCTGCTAGCAGCATTAGTCTGAGGCCATATCAGCACAGAAGCCAGTGGAGAGAGGGTGCTGGAAAGAAGAAACCGTGAACACGTGGTGAAGTGGGAAGATGCAGACACATTTACAGGGCATTCAAACAGCCAAAGAAAACTCAAAGTAGACAAGAAGGCCATGGGGACAGGGATGCCTCTCTTGCTGGGCCTAGATCTCAGAGGGTCTGGCCCCTAAGTTAGCCAGATCACAGGTCCTCCTTCCTCCTGTTCTCCAAGAGCTGGGCCTGCTGGCAGAGATGCCATTTTAACCATACAGGGATTGGGGTGAAAGGAAAGGAAAATGCCATTCCAGATATCCTTCACACCTGCCTTTGTAACTTTTGTGCTATTTTCAATTTGGGCATGAAAAAAAAAACACACCCTGATCAGAGCCTAGGGAGCAGATGAAGGGGGTCATGCTTGACATGTAATCAGTACGGCTTCATGGCTCTGAGAGGTACCCTTGATCTGGCCTCCAGCTTTTCTTGGCTCCTTCAGAGCCTGGGAGCAGTCCATCCCACATACAATCTCAGAATACAACCCCCTCAGCTTGGAGCTCAATCACCTTCAATGGCTCCCTGCTTTCTGCAAGATAAATCTCAACTGCACGGCATGGTCTTCGTGTGAGATTCCTGCAGATGCCGTAATGAATGACCACCAGCAGGGTGTCTTAAAACAACAGAAGTGTGTTCTCATACACTTCTGGGGGCCATAAGTCTAAAATCAAGATGTTAGCAGGGCTGGCTCCTTCTGGAGGCTCTGTGATAGAGGGCTCAAGGCCTTTCTCTTGGCTTCTGGGGGTGCTGGCCATCCTTGGCATCCTTAGCTTGCAACTGCATCACCTGACCTCTGCCTCCATCCTCATATGACCTTCTCTCCATTGTTTTGTCTTTTCTCCTCTTTTTCCTAAGAGAACACTGGATTGTCATTGCACTTGGAGCCCATCTGCATAATCCAGGATGATCTCATCCTTATCTTAGTTATATCTACAAAAACTTTTATTCCAGATAAGGTCACATTCACAGAGTCTAGCTGGGCATATTTTTGGGGGGTTGGGGGGCACTATTCAACTCAGTACAGTCTTCAAGGGTCTCCAAAGGAGGCTTCATTCATTTGTTCACTCATTGATCGATTGATTCAGTTGATGACCTATGCTTGGTACATCCCCTTCTGGGCCAAACTCCTGTCTGCTTTTCATGGGTCCTGCTCCATTTCCCTTTTCCCCTATTCTTCACCCCTTCTCAAGGCCCAGCTATATTCCCATCCCTCCAGGAAGTCTTCCTTGACTTTTAACCCGCACTGATCCACCCTTCAGCAACATAACTCCATTCAGATCCCTGTCTGGCTTACTGCAATCTGACGACTGACTGGGGCCGCCTTTGCAGGGCCTCCTACAAGTCACTCACCAGATGTGTATTGACCTCAGCTTAGCTGGAATCAGAAATAGATCCACTCTGAAGTACAAACTGTGCCTTCCTGGGTATGTTTGGAGGGATAAGGGACAGAGTGGGGAAGAAGGTCCCTGCCACCAGTTACTTTCAAAGCATAGGCACTGTGAGTCTCTCTTTTCTCCCCACCACCCTACAATTCCCACTTCACTTATGAGGAAGTGGGATCTGCAGTTCCTCATCTTGTTCAAATTCACGAAACGAGTCAGCAGCAGCCCTAGGACTGGAGACATGTTTACATGTAATCCCATCACCAGACCTCAGAGAGGATGACTGGGACAGAAGTTCCTGCACACTGAATTCAGTTGTTGGCACTTGTCACACTGTGGCATTTGCAAGCACTCCTCCTTCCACATAGATTTCCTTCCATCTCCTGAGTCTGCTGTCACTGTTTTTTGGCAAAGGCCCCCAGTCAAATGTCAGTGACTAGAGAAGCAGCCCCCAGGTAGCCTTGAGTGGTCATGGCAGTGTGGCTCACCGGCAGGGCTTCAGATGGGACAGGCTTCTCCCACTTACCAGCGGAGGGACCTCCCACCCCCAGAGGCTACACAGAGGCCATAGGAAGACCTTCCCACTCCTGAACCCCTTCCCTCTCCAGCAACCTCGCGTTGCTTGCCAGGGTTCATCATTGCACCATTCATTGCTGCCATGCTATTCCTTTTGCCCAGAAAGCAACCCCTCCCTATCAACCCAGCTCACTGTGAACACTCACAGCAGATGCCATCTTCACTGCCATCCCTGCCTGTCTCAGGTTCCCTCCACTCTGTGTTCATGCTTCCACTGCAGCACCAGCTCATTGTGTCACAAAAGGAGATTCCCTTCTCGATCTTCACACCTGCCTTTGCAATTCTGTGTTAAGGCTGACCCCTTGGCCACACCCAGCACCCAGAGAGTTGGACGATGCTCATTCATCTTTGAAACCTGGCCCCAAGAAGGGGCCAACAAGCCATAGAGGTGGCTCTCCTCACTTTCGGAAATTTACTTGTTCCAGGCTACGACTTCATAGCGATCTCTGTTTATCAGAATCATTCGTGCATTTATTACAAGCACCTAGGGTCTCAAAATAAGCCTCGGCTGCAGGCTCCCTCCCTTCCACCTTCCTGTTCCTAACAGTGGCTAAAGACAGGAAGTTGAGGAAAACATGAGAGATACACATCTGCAATAATACGTCTTCCCAGACACATTATTTAACAGCAAAGTCAAGAAACCTTTCCACCAGTTTCACAAAAGGCTGAATCTGCCCCTTGATTCTAGCTCTGTGAGTAGTACCTTTACTTTATAGAGAAAAATGTAGACAGACTGGAGAGGATTCCAAGAAAAACAAACGAGATTTCAAGAATGCAGAATGGTAATCCAAAGCATTTACTTATTTGCTTACCTATTTATTTATTTATTTTAAGTTTTTTTGGGGTATAATTGCCACACAGTAAGCTACACAGATTTAGAGTAATAATTTAATAAGTTTTGACAAACGTACACACTGTGAAGCCATCAAGATAGTGAATATTTCCACTGCTCTCCCACCAAAGTTTCCTCTGGCTCTTCCATAGCCCTCCTAACCCTGCCCCCACAACCACTGAAGCACTGTGACTATAGATTAGTTTGCATATCCTAGAATTGTATACAAATGGAATCATTGAGTGAATACACACTTTTTTGTCTGGCTTATTTTAATCCTCATAATTATTTTAAGAATCATCCAGGTCGTGGTGTGTATCAGTTATTCATTCCTTTTTATTACTGAGTAGTGTGCCATTATAAAGATATATCACTGCAAAGTTGTGCCATTCATATGTTGATTGACATTTGGATTTTTCCCAGTTTGGGGTTATAGTTAATAAAGCTGCTATGAACATTAGTTTACAAGTTTTTTTATTAATATGTGCTTTAATTTCTCTTGGGTGAATACCAAAGACTGAATGGTTGGGTCATATGGTGTGTGTATGATTAGCTTTCCAAGAAACTTACAAACTGTTTTCCGATGCGGTTGTGCCTTTTTACATACCTGCTGCTGTGTGTGAGGGCTCTGGTTCCCATAGTCACCAACAGTGGTTTAGTTTTACCCACTCTAATACACAGCAGTATCTTATTATGGTTTTAATTTGCATTTCCCCAGTTACTAATGATGATGAGCATCTTTTCATGTATTTGTTTTCCATCCATACATCTTCTTTGGTAAAGCCTCTATTCAAATATTTTCCTTAGTTTTTTTATTGGGTTGTTTTCTTATTATTGATTTTTGGAAGTTCTTCAAATATTTGGATACAAGTTCTATATTTCCTCCAAGTGAGTGCCTTGTTTTCCTTTTGTTTCATTTTCTTAAGAAAAAGAGCAGAAGTTTTTAATTTTGCTGAAGTTCCATTTATCAGTTTATTACTTCATAACTGTAAGATTATTGATTTAAAACAAAGAAAGCTGAGTGGCTTAGAGTATCTAATAATTCAACGTTTACGCCAAGCCTACTATGTGCCAGGAGCTGCTTGGTCCCAAGGAGAAAAATGTGCCAGACATGATGCCTGATTACACAGAGCTCAATGCACAGTAGGGGAGGTGAAAGGAGTACCTGATTAAATTCGATCCACATTATCGGCGCCAGGAGAGAGGGACAAAGAGGGTCATGCAGTTCATGGGAGGCAATGGAAGGAAAAAGGTATGAGAAAGTAAAGTGGGCATTAATAGCTGGGTCCCACTCTGAGCTCAGGCTTTAGGAAGAAAACTTTCCTTGGCTTTTGGTTTGTTTCTGGGAAGGCCATCCTGATCATTTGCTTTGTTCATTTCCAAGGAGGATGAAATGTTGAGCAACAGACCTCAATGAAAACAAGAGAGGTTTGGATCAAATATGGAGCGGAGCTTGATAACGAGGATGTCAAGACGAGGGGGAAAAAAGACCAAGAAAGAAGGGGGAAAGAAGATTAGTGGCAAAGAAATATCAAGGGAAGTCTCTACTCATAAAATAGAAATTAATGGATTACAGAGCAAGGACATTAAGAAAGATCTTTAAGAGGTTGCAGGAAATGGGGGAATCAGGGCAAAGCTGAGCTGTCATGTGGAACATTTTACATAACAAACTACCGGTTAAAGCTAATATAAGCTTTATATTATAAAGGGTAAAAGACAGCATGTGCCCAAGAGAGGAGAAATGAGAGACAGGATAATAGTCAGGATCCAAGCCCTGACTCGGAGGCAGCTCACTTAGCTATGTATTCAATACTCCTAGAGGCCAGGCTATTGTCATCTGGAACTTGGGTCACTTATGTGGGCTTTGAACAGAATCCACCAGTCCAGCATGATTTGGTGGAAGGAGGGCAGATTTTTTTTTTACTGTAGCACCTTTGGAAGACCTTTTGGAAGTTGCTTCTTTCCCAAGGGGAAACATTAAAAACTCAAGATCTACAAACATCTTTTCTTCTGCTGTAATGTAGCTTGGAAGTACAGCAGAGTGCGAGTGGAGAAGGGAGAGGGGCTCAGGCAGAGAAATTGCTCCTCGTATATACACTCAGTGAACTGTGTCGCAAAGGGTAAGTCTTCTTGGTTCCCGCATCTGATGGTCATAACGTATGTTAACCGGTAGGAATGGGGATAGCCAGGGTGAGAGACATGGAGTTGGTGGAGAACTTCCGCCTAATGTGTAAACTGTGTGTGATAACAGCTGAAGATGCCATCTGCAGTTGGAATGAAAACCCAGACACGGCCATTCCAACACAAGGCATCGGGGAACATGGGACAGCGAGGGGTACAGGAGATGAGAAGATGACACCAAACCGAAGATGGGAAGCAGACAATCCCATGGCCATCCTGAGGTCTTTTGATTTTCTATCTCTACAACATTAACCCTGGAGCTGTCGATGTCTCTGTGTTTCCTCTGTGCAATTGAACAAAGGGAACATATACTCCATCTCATGCGGCATTCTCCATCATTCACAACTATTTTAGTGGGGATTAAAACTGCAGCTAACTGGAAGGTAAAATAAGAACATGGCTTAAATAAGAGAGAAGCTTGTTTATTTTTTATATGAAAGTCTGGGCAGGCAGATCAAGGGCTAATATTTGGTCCCTTTGAGTCAGGGACGCAGGAACCTTCTAGAACTCCATCTCACCATCTCTGCAGTGTGGCCTTTGTTCTCATAGTCCAAGGCATTTATGTTCCAGGAGAGAGAAAATGATGAAGAAGGAGGTAAAGGGTGCACTTCAGGTCTCTTAACAAAAGGTCCTGGAAGTTATCACAGGACAGGCACTTCCGCTAACCTCCCACTGGCCAGGACTTAGTCACATGGTCATGCAAGGGTGACTGGGAAGCATAGTCCCGATTCAGAGCAACCACGCACCCTAATAAACATTCTAATCCAGTGGGACAAGGGGAAATGAATCTTGGACAACTAGTAGTCTGACATGTTGACTAATCAGTCACAAAGTCCTAAATAAGGGAAAACACAAAGCCGTCATCATGTATTGACCTGCACACTAATTGGCAATTGCCATGAAGTTTCTGGCACCCAGAGTGGACACACCAAATAAATAATTGCCCATTAGAGGGGTCTGGGAGGGCAAAGCAGAAGCTAGGACTAGAAAGAGAGTTTATAGGACAGAGTTAAAAAGGAAAGGGGCAAAGCCAGGGTGGAATCGTGCTCTGGGGACTATGTTTTCCAGTGTAGCTGAGAAGCTGGGGAGCCTGGGGGAATAATGAGGAGAAAAGCAGCAATCTGAGTGTGCACATTGGGAGAAAAGTCAAGAGAGAGAAAGAACAGAAATGGAGTATGGCACATGAGCCGAGTGATGGGTTGGAGTTTTGTCTTTTGGTGGTAGGGAAAGAACTTCACATTGAACAAGTTCTTCTTAAACACTTGCTCTGTGCAAGGTCTCATAGTGGGACCATGAAATAAAGGAGGAGAAACAAGATAGAGTCCCTGCCCTCAGGGAGCTTTCAGTCTCAGCATGTAAACTTGTATACCTTACAATGCTAGATAGCACTTTTTAACCGACCTCTTCAAAAATTTCATCTTAGTTTATAAACATTGTAGCTGAAATATTTACCAAACAGATATTCAATAGATATTAATAGCTCAAGATCTGACATCAGACACTGGCTTTTAACTCATCCTCTGTCACCTACATGGCAACTTTCCCAATTTTAGCACCAAAAGCTCCATATCCTGGACAAACTGAGATGGTTGGTCACCCTTGCTATGTATAAGATTCATGTTCTTGGGCAAGTTACTTGACCTCTTCAGATCTCAGTTTCTTCAACTGGAAAATGGGAATAATAATCATTTTGAGCTTTTATGACAGTCATGGACATTAAATGGGAATATGTTAATTGGGCTTAGCAGAGTGCCTAGCACAAGTGTTAATATTATCCTTTATGGTTACTCTTAATAGAACTGTTATGGAGCTGATGGAGTCACATACATTTTACCCACAATCTTCTGGATGAAAACTACATGCTGCACTGGAATAAGTGAACTTGAGTATTTATGATGGTTTTATAACATATTTCTCATGAATGGCAAGGAGTTACTGTTACTGGAAAATTTTCTTTTCAAATTTAATATACATTTCCAATTTCCCTTCTTTCATCTTCTCTGTATACTAATCATTTTTCCCATTGTCATGGGATCTGAAATAAGAATATCTTGTGAACATCCATGTAAAGTAATTGTCTGAAATGTTATAATAAATTTGCTTTTAAAAGGCAATTTCAAGTATGTTATAGGAATGATAGGAAAATCTTTTCTAAACTTCCTGTTTTTATTCACTCCTTCTTTCAATGAATATTTAATTGTGCTATTATTCATTGTCAAGCAACATGCCAGGTGCTGGGTACACAAGAATAAAAAGCCCCAATCTCTGCCCTTAAGGAACTCACATGGAGAGATGGATCATATATTGCATATGAGCAATAAATACAGAGACGCAGGTGCTCACCAGGCTGACGAGAATCCCTCAATGTGCTTGTGCTTGACAGAGTCAGGTAGAGTTTCTAAAAGAAGTATTGGATGAGCTAACTCCTGCATTCCAGGTGATCAGAGAAGGTGCATAATGGGAAAGGCACTGAAGTAAAAAGCCCTAGGGCCATTCAGGTGACTACTCGGGTCTAGATGACGCAGAAGAGGGTGGTGGAGACTTTGTTGGCAAATTCATCCAACAAATATTTGCTGAGCACCTATTATATGAATGGTATCATTGAATACACAAGACACAGATGCTGTCCTTGGAAAGCTTAGGACTTAGAAGGGGAAATAAGATGCACACACAAACAACGAATGCAACATGCCTGTTATGGACTGAATGTTCATGCTTCCCTCAAATTCATATGTTGAAGCCCTAACCCCCAGTGTGGGTGTATTTGGAGATGGAGGCTCTAAGGAAGTGAATAAAATTAATTGAGGCCATAAGGGTGGGGCTCTGATCCCATAGGATTAGTGTCCTTATAAGGAGAGGCACCAGAGCATGCTCCCTACCCCACACCCCACTGAGCATGCACTGAGGAAAGTGAGAAGGTGGCTGTCTGCAAGTTAGGAAGAGAGCCTCACCAGACACCGAACTGGCTGGAACCTTGTTCTTGGACTACCAGCCTACAGATGTGAGAAAATTAACCCCTGTTTTTTTAACTCACCCAGTCTGTGGTATTTTGTGATAGCGGCCAGAGCTGACTAATACAAATGGCCATGATGTGACACAGGGGGAAGGAAGAAAGTAGCACTGAATTCAGAGGAGTGGAGATATCTGCTCCCTGGGGGAGCCAGAACCAACTTGCAGGTGTTTAGGTGAACTTGATAGTAGAAGAACATTCCAGCTATTGGAAGTGTCCTGGGCCAGCTGGCAGCACGAAAACTCACAGCTTTCACTTCTCTGGAGGATCCGGCGTGTGTGATGCAAAAGCATGCAGGACACACTGAGATCGTGTTGTGAAGCACTTTGAAAGTCAAGATGAAGACTCTGGGCTTCCTTGAGGAGGCATGAGGGCACATTGGTGGTTTTAAACAAGCAGAGTTTCATTTAGCACTATTCCTTGGGTAGAGTAACCTGGAGGTCCCCGAACAGGCTCAACCCCTAGAAGTGATTGCAGCAAGGCAGGTGAGGATGCAGACTAGGACAACAGAGGTGGCACATGGCAAGAGAGATCCAGGAGGTCGGATCAACTACATTTGGCAACTTTTGGATTTGGACCAGAGAAAGGTGGAAAATAAATGCTAATAATAAGAGAATTAAAAACAATGTAAGCTCATAAAATCAACTTGCTGACCTGTCAATTTGTAGATCACTTACTCCTAGAATAGTCCATGTGAAACTTAGGCTGAATGGTTGGCACTAGGCAAAGACTTCACTTCCTTCCGTTATGCCTGGCTGTTATCCAGTCTGGAACCTGAGTGACGGGGCTACTAAAAGCGAGCATGCAACCAGGAGTAGAATGAACTCTGGGGCGAGGGTGATGTTTTCCTTCTAGATTATTTGAGCCTGAAGAGGGACCAAGCAGTTGAAAAGTACCACTGCCTCTCAGAGAGATGGAAGCAAGAGAGTGGGTTTGGAAGTCCAAGTGCTTAGAGGAACACTTTTGTGATGGAGACAGAAAAAGACAGCAGAAGACCTGGGGAACAGCCTGCATTTAGAGTGTTAGAGAAGGAAAGAGAAACATGAGAGGAGACTGAAAGCTTTAGAATAATTGGGATACAAACCAGGATGATGTTTAGGGACCACTGGAGGAGGGATCCATTGGAGGAGGGAATTTCAGGGAAGAACCATGGTCAGTTGTGCCAATGACTGCAAATTCTAGGAAATGAGGAAAGGAAAAATATTACATTTATGATGAGACTCAACAGCCCCATTCCCGAAGAAGAGAATAAACAGCTCTCTGTCCTGGACAGCTGAACTCTCCCCTTGCTGAGGGAGAGGTTCAAACAGACAAGCTCCCAGGGCCCCTTGGCTGAGCCCACACACTTTGGTCTCTCATACTCTGATGGGACTTTTTTCTTTCCTGGAATGTAACGAAAGGTGCGCACAGGAGGTACAGTGAGAAAATCTGTACTCAGAGAAAACGCTAGAGATGTCTCAGCCCATTTCAAAGACCTTGAGGGTTCACAGCATTGCCTCCCAAACTTTAACATGAATAGGGAGAATCCAGTTTATGATTTAGGGGATCCGGGGCAAGGGCTGAGAATCCTCATGCCTCTCAAGCTTCCAGCAGCTGCTGCTATATCTGCTCACTCAATCGCACTTGAAATCACAAAAGTCTAGAGCACTGCAACTAACTGGTGGTCCTGGCACCACTTGCTTCATCCAAATGTGTTTCTTTGACCAGCATAATCTTCTAAAAAATTAGATTTACTTGAAAACATCTAAAAATGTGCAGATTTCACATTCTAATAATTCCAAATTCTGTTTTCTTTTGAAACCCTCAGGAGCTGTGGCCATCCTGCCCCTACATGCTGAAACACAGCAAGTGTTAGAGCTGACCCGTGGCTGCCCATTTTAGACAGGTTCAGTACCCTCCAGCCTGCCCAAGTCCTCATGCCCAGGCCCACTGAACACCCCCATTGACACTGTCTGCTGGTCCACAGGACCCCAGAGTTTTCCACTTCTCGTCTAGAGCCAGCCCCTCACTCAACAGAGGAGAAATGAACCCTAGAGAGGGCATGGGATGAGCAGGTGCTGCCACTGTTAAAAGCAGCACCATGTTGCTGCACCCCGGGGTTTGTGAGCTCCAAGAGGTGCTCAGTAACTGTTTACTGAACGACCAAATACCCTTGCCCAATATTGCGCTAGGGTCAACAGCAGATGCTGGTGTCCACCCACAGTGCCCACCACCCTGGCCACAGCACACCACCCTTTATCGATCTCCTTGATTAATAAACAGTCCTTGTCGGAGAACAGGAGCCTAAATCATGCATCTCTTTGTGCCCTTCTCCAGATTTCTTCTTTTGTTTCTTGGGGAGAGGCTGAGGCAAGTCAACTCACAAAAATGTGCTTCCCCCGAATGGGATCCTGGAGTTTATCTAATAGGCAGGTTGGGAAAAATGAAAACGCTAATTACTTCAGGGAAAGCATGGAAAATGAGTCAGCTGATTGGGCCACCAGGCAGCCAGTAGGAGCTGATTTTTTTTTTAAGAGGATAATGACTTATTCTAGGGGATTTCAGTTGTGCACACACAACAAAAATAATTCCAAGTGTCTGCTAGCAAAATCCCTTGCTGCCGAACATCACGTTTGAAAATTAATGTGACAAGCTGGAGGCCTATTTGCCCCAAGATCAGAAGACAATGAAAGCTTCCTCCCCAGGAAGTTTCTCAGGGTAGAACCAGAAATCCGGAACTGGAGAACCTAGAGGGCAACGCCCCACCAGGGCCAGTGGACGGGAATCAGCTGGGACGCCATGCTGCTCTCCTTTGTCTGGGCGATCAGGCCCAGCCTCCCGAGTTACTGATGATCCATATGGAAGCTGGTGGGGCTGCACATTAATTGCCTTGTTCATCCCATCATTAAAATGATAGGTCTCGCCATCGGGAGCGGTGCTGGCTGGCGGCGAGTTGGGCACACCTCCCGGGTAGAGAGGTCTCCCAAAAGGGCCCTGCACACACTTCTTTCTAAAGAGCTGCACGGTGATTTGGGGTTCATGCGGGTACCACTGGACTCTAGGAACCAAGGACCCCAGGACCCTTGCTCCCACTCTCCTTTCTAGCGGGCGATGGAATTAATGAACCCCGGGCAGCCCTGGATGCAGGGCACACTCGGTCCTTTACAGCTCTTTGTCTGCAGCCAGGCTCTTGTCTTTCAGAGCTGGCTGCCGCCCCGTCTCTGGGGCTGATGCAGCAGCCAGATAATGAACAGTGTATCAGCGCAGGCGGCGGAGGGGGGCGACGGGGAGAGAGGCGAGCGCCCGAGCGAGCTGGACTGACTTATTATTCCTTCACTCTCAAACAAAACAAAATCATTGGCCTGCCAGGGTCATTAAGGACCCCGGGGTTGTCATAGAAACGACCTTTGGGGCCTGGTGGTTGTTAATGCATGAGTGACTGCCTGCATTGTGTGTGTGGGGAGAGGTCAGAGTTTTGTTGGTGGCTTAAGAAAGAAAGAAAGAGAGTGAGGAAGAAAGAGAGCCAGCACAAAGCCCAGGATTGGGCGGCTGACATTCAGAAAGAAGGTTGTCCGCCGTGGCATTGATTAGATGTCTGGGATGGTGAACATCCTGTGCCAGGCACATAGTAGGTGCTCAGTAAATGTCTGCAAAGGTGAATGGACACATTTCTCTGGTTAAAAATGCCCTCCCATGCCCAGTCTCAATTCCACCTCCCCGTATCCCGGAAGCCACTCTGCCAATGCACTCCCTGAGAGTATTGAGACAGGTAATCGCCCCATCATTGTTCCAGCCAAGAGTAACAAACTCATGCACAAGTTTCAGGAGGCACTCCTATGCCTTCAACTTGGACAGGACAATTTTCATGGTTCTAAGGGACCCAGGAGGAACTGATTGGGGTGGGTGGGCAGGGGCTTTTACAGAGGAGAAATGTAGGACTACAGGGCCTCCTCTGTCAGCCTTGGATTTACAGATGCGCCTTCAATCCACTTCCTAGCCAGGGCACTGTGTCCCCTGCCAGGAGACGCTCTGAGCACCTCCCATGAGACAGAGCTCCCCCTACTGGCTGGTGTTCAGAGAGCTCAGTCTCCAGGGGTTGAGCCTCTCCAGCTTGTGTCCAGAATCAAGTGCGGGTTTCAGAACCTGTCCTGCTACTAACTCCCTGTGTGTCCTCTTGCAAGTCCTCCTGCCTCAGTTTCCTCACCTGGAACATTAGAAATGGTCCAGATGACATCTACAGTCCATCCCAAGCCTGTTCTGCTGCCTCTGGGTGGGGTGGGGCAGGGGGAGGAGGGGAAGGCGGGTGGAGTCTTTTCTGAATTTAGAATTTTACTTTCCAGGTTGTCTTCCAACCTGGAAACATTCTAGCCACCTTTTGGGGGTGATTACAGAACCATTTGGTCTCTGAGATGTCTAAACCTGGTTGCCTTCTATGGTGTCACCATAGAAGTGAGGAGACCAGGGCTTTTCAAGACCCTCTAACACTGTACTGCTTGTGTTAACTGTAATACCATGTCCCCTGACAACCTCTTGAAGTCTCCTTGTCACATTTGGAGGCCAATCCCAGGACCTGCCTACCGGAGACACACTCACTTAGCATTTACTACCAGAGTAGCTTCTTCTTAAAAATAGTTTCAGGAGTCTGTCTGAAACCTTACCTGGCAGATTCTCGGCTCTTTGCTTAAGCAAACCAGACTATCACTCACAGAATCCCTTCTTCAGCTCATGGACCCCAGAACACAATGGCTGCAAAACCCAGGTCTCTGATGTGGGCCCAGAACAAACACCTCATCTCAGTGAATCACAAATGCCTACACTGCACATCTGTGCTGTTTTGTAAGGACTTTGCTGGGATTCATGATGAGCACACCTATCACAGAATCTGGAGGGGGGGTGCCCAGTGGGGGGGGGGGGGGGGGGGGGGGGGGGTTCCTTGTGGGTAAAGGAACACCACATTCATCTACAGCACTGAGCCTGGTTCCTGCCCTGGAGTAGCAATAAGATATTGGAGTGCATGTTTGGTTCCAGTCTTTCATTTAATTTTTACAAAAAGGCAAGCAGCTACATCCCCCACAGAGCAGATGAGGAATTAGACAGGAGGAAGTGTGACTTGTCCAAGGTCATAGGAGGAGCCGCTTTAGAAGCTGGACCCATAAGCTCCAGTCTCTTATGACTCCACCCACAGTGCTACCCAAGCTGTCACCTGGGTGAGTACCAGAGAGTAAGAAACGAAGAATCTTGTTATTTATGTCATGTTGCATAAAATGTTATGTTCAGATAGAGTCAGTTTACTTTTGTTTTTGTTTTTAAAATCTGCGCAACTGATTTGCATAACTGTCAGGGCCATGGCCTGGCACCTGTTCCCCTGTGTGTACAACAGAAAGGAGACTTTCTTCTCGAGTGGAGCATGCTCGCTTCCTTTCTCATTGACTGCAGAAAGAGAGAGGTCTGTTCCCAGCTTGGACTCTAGTTCAAACCCCACTAAAACATGCTGAATCCTCTGTTTGGCACAAAACACCCAACTCAGGTCGTTGACATGTATTCTCTTTTCAACAAACTGCATCTTCTCAAATAAGTGAGAAGACAAAAATCCCTCAGAGTTTCCTGGTTTCCAGAGGTAAGAGAATTCAAGAGCAAACACTTCAGCATGCCGGAGCTTAAGTTTCCAAGAAAAGAAATGAGGAGTTGCTGAATTGGAGAAAAGGGCCCAGGCTAGACATGACTAGCTTGCTTGGGGCTGCAATTGCTTCTAGCTCATGTGGTAACCTTTCACAAGTCACTTCCCCTTGTAGAGTCTATTTCCACTTTTCTAAAACATAAGGGAGCCCAAACTTTGAAATGCTCTAATTCTGAAGCTTAGGTTCCTATAAAGGATGATAAACTCCAGAGTATTTGTATTTAATGAAGTTTAACACCAGGTTATAAAAGGGAAGAGCTTCCTGGGAGAATGAGGCATCATCTAAACCAGCAGAATTGAACAGAGTGTTTTACTTTGCATTAATATGTTCCCTTAGGGACAAGGACAAAACCCATCATTATAAAAAATATCTTGAATATTTGCATATTGCATATAGAATATTTGCATACAGTATTTATGTAAAGCATGATGCTTACTTTTCAGAGTGGGAAGGGGGAAATCTAGTAACTTGCTCAGTACCAGGTGCTTTTCATACAGCATTGAATCTTCCACAACCCAAAGATGCACAGTATTCATTGAACCTCTAGAGAAACTAAAGGCCAGAGTAGGGACTTGCCCATAGTTACCTGGTAAAGTGCAGGGATTTCCTTATTCCTTTACAGCATTTTTCTCTCCTAACATTGTAAGAGATGTGCCTGGAATAATGTCATTCACAGTGTAAGAGATGTGCCTGGAATAATGTCAAATAAATGAATTTAGCTCAGTGGGCTTTTATTCATATTCCTCTCTAGGTGGAAGTTTAGACAAGGTGGCCTCTAAGATCCATTTCACCTTTTTTTTTTTTTTTTTTTTGAGATGGAGTCTCACTCTGTCACCCAGGCTGGAATGCAGTGGTGAGATCTTGGCTCACTGAAACCTCCACCTCCCGGGTTCAAGCAATTCTCCTGCCTCAGTCTCCTGGGTAACTGGGACTGCAGGTGTGCGCCTCCATGCCCAGCTAATTTTTGTGTTTTTAGTAGAGACGGGGTTTCACCCTGTTGGCCAGGTTGGTCTCAAACTCCTGACCTCCTGATCCACCTGCCTCGGCCTCCTGAAGTGCTGGGATTACAGGCGTGCCTGGCCTGATCCATTTGACTTTTAAATCCTAATTTTGAGTTACTCCTTTAAACAGTATTTACCAAAATGAATTCTGAAGCATAACACACCCAAGAAATATTCCAGGGAAAGCATGTTTTGTGGTCAAATATGTTTGGAAAATATTGCCAGTTGTATCCTCAATTAGAGACTTACAGTGCATATTACAAAATGTCAAAGGCTCTGATAAGACCTGCAGCAAAACCTTGTATAACTGTTTAATCCATTTGCCAGATTTATTGCATTCTGAACCCACATAACACTTATTAACATTAATGAAACGACTTTGCTATTTAACACACTTGGAAAGCACTAGAATAATTGCAAAGTTTACGAATCTGCATCTCCCTCGTGTCTTGTCTTCTACCCTCTCTGTGAGCAGAGAAACAGTGGCCTTCCGGAAGGGTCATGGGCAGGGAGAGGGGATGAGGGGAGAGAGTCCATTTAAGGCTAACTAGGGCTCATGTCCAGCTTCTGCTTGGAAGACCAACTCACCCGCTGCTCTTCAAATGCTGGGAAGGTCCACTCACAAAAAGCAAGAACCTGGATCAACCCTGATTTCCTCATGAGAAATAGTCATTGCTCCAGCAGTCTCGGAAACTTTGATACGATAAATATTTTGATGGTCTCTGTATATTTAAATAAGCCCGTTTATCAATGAAAACAAAATGTGTCACATTTGTGTTTTGATCAGCCCTTTTAAGGAATTTCCCCACTCCTTTCCACTCTAAGCTGGAAACACCAAAATCTATACACAATGGAGTCTCACTGGACCTGTCATTTATGGAAGTTGTTCCCTTGACTTGACTTAGTTAATTCCAGTGCATCCTTTATATCACGGCTTATATGTCATTTCCTCCTAGACTGGTTCCCTGCCTACAGAGTAAATCTAGTCTGCTTTTTCCACTTCTAGGACAGCCTGGGATAGTCTGTGAGAGCAGTCATTAGGGCTGATAATTATACAGTCCTAAGTGTTTCTTTGTAAATGTCTGATTCTCTCACTAGACTGTCAACCTCATGAGGACAAGGGCCATGCCTATTTGTTCATACTGCTTGCCAAACACTTAGCATGGACTGGCTCAACAGGCACTCCTAAATATTTGTTGGATGAGTGAATGAACGAACACATTTCCATGCAAAGAAACAGGCTTCATCTGCCTGGGCCCTACATCAATCTCTTGAGCTCCTGTGCTACCAACTGTGATGCTGCTCTTCTATTTAAACTCTATTTCACCCGTCAAGTTTGATACATGATCTTATGTCTCTCGATGCCTGGCTTCAGCTCCCTTTCTTGCCGCCTCTCTTGGACACATCACTCACAAGCCGCTAGGCAACACCCACCCATCCTAAGCCTCCTCCTACCCCGCTGTGCTGACCCCAATCTTATTTCCTGCTCATAGGAAGACCACCAGAGGGGTTTATGATTTGTTACCTACAAATAAAATCATTAACTTTTCAATATCAAAGCTACCTTAAAGGCCACTTGTTCAATTTCACCTTTTGTCCGATGAAGAGAGTGGGAATCAGACAAGATAGGTGAATTGTCCTTGGATAGAGAGCAGGGGGAAAAAGGAGTCCCTGGGATCCATTCCATGTCAGCATTCATTTCAAAACAGTGTCTGCTTGTTCATTTTTTAAAATAAAAATTTAAATTGGTACATGCATGACATTCAAGGAGCATAAAAGGATTCTAAAATGCATTGCAAAGAGTGCTTATTATACCACATGTTTATACTGCCACTTACTCTCATTTTACAGATGAGGAAACTGAGCCTTATAATTAGTAAGTAGTACCTCTAGGACTCAAGCCTGCCACTTCAGAGTCCTTTACTTTACTGAACCCTAAACACATGTAATTGGTTCAAGCTAAAGTGGCCTTCTATAAGCTCTAGACCTTGAGCTACTTAGAAACAAGATCACAGCCTGGCGTGGTGGCTCACATCTGTAATCCCAGCACTTTGGGAGGCCAAGGCAAGTGGATCACCTGAGGTCAGGAGTTCAAGACCAGCCTAGCCAACTTCGTGAAACCCTGTCTCTACTAAAAATACAAAATTTAGCCAGGCGTGGTGGCGGGTGCTTGTAATCCCAGCTGCTCAGGAGGGTAAGACGGGAGAATCACTTGAACCCGGGAGGCAGAGGTTACAGGGAGCCAAGATTGTGCCACTGTACTTCAGCCTGGGTGACAGGAGTGAAGCTCCATCAAAGAAATAAAGAAACAAACAAACAAAACCACATATGCCTTATTTATCTTTGGCAAAACCAGTTCCTAGCTCAATATGTTGTCACATAATAGGTGCTAAATAAACATTTAAAGGGTGAATAAATTAATGAGAAAATTTGCAAATAATTAAAAGTTTGAAGCAGCAGTTAGCACAGCATGATTTTCATGAAAGATGGGCAGGGCAAAGACAAGGCTGTACGTTTATCTCAAAAACTCATAGCGGCTGGAGAGAAACATTTACCTCCTCAAGTTGAATGAATTTGTAGAGAATAATGTTTTGCTGCAAATGCTTAGGATCTAAAAATCTGGATATATCTTGTTGAAACAGCCTAGATATGAACATAATTGCAATGATGTGTTACTCTCCAAATTAGAAACTAGAAATGGTCGTGGAAGGAAAGTAGGAATCATGGAGGGACACATGTCTTCTTCTTACCATTAAAGTTGATATAACCATTAAACTCTACATAATCATTACACACACGTGTGTGTATGGTGTGTATGTATAGTATTAACCAACTGATTTGAGGAAATTGTATGAAAGGTTAGACCGTTGAGAATCCACATGCATGAATTTGAATATATGGGAGGAGGTGTGATTTTAATGCTTTTGGATATATATCTTAACCCTGCCTTAGAGGTTTTTAAGAAGTTGTTTCAGTAAATGTAATTTGCCTTGTAATTAACACATTGAGTGCTTCCAAAGTGCCCTCTTTGTCCTTTTTATTTTTTTATAGTTTTAACCATCCTTTGTCTTGACATTTGTCACTGGCTGAAATAATCCCTCTTTTCCATTTATACCACAAAGGTGAACCTCACCCAAGCCCCAGCATGGTGAAACTCAGAAATTCCAGGAGGAGAGGGTATTTCAAGTGAAGTCATGTGATATGTAGAATTGTAGCCCCTGCCCCTCAAGACTGTGAAGACTATAAATGTTAAAGCATGATATATGTCAGCTAGCACCTTGGTTGGCATGCAGGCCTTGCTTAAAACCCAGTAACTATGTATTGAAGCTGAGTGGGGTGGGGGATGAACCAGGCTGAAAGTGGGGAAGACAAGGCGGAAGAACAGGCTGTCGACCAGATAATGTTCATTTTCCCCAGGGCTCCTGGGATTGTTTTGGTAATTACTCCAGCTTCTTCAACAGCTTGTGATTTGTCCAGTGCCAGGGAACCTGAATTTGCATTGCACAATGCATAATTCATATGGCATGGACAGCAATTATGAGCTAATTGAGGGGTGTAATGTTTAAAGAAAGGATTCATTATGAGGAACATAAGGGATGTTGGGAGGGGAGAAGCTCTGGAGTCCATGGAGGCTCATTCCATCTAATTCTGCTTTCCTTAAGATGACTCTAATTGTCTCTTGAAGGGCACTGAAGTTCTCTCCTAGAAGAGGTTCTGGAAGCTGGGCAGTGGTAGCTGCTCCTCCTACTAGAAGAAGGCTGAAAGTGGGCTAGGATGGGCTCCTCCTTCTAGTGCTTTTGTTTGCCTAGTCTTTCACCTTGTCATGTTGACACAGTTATCTCGATTAATATGATTAGAGGGGTGTGATGTTCTCATAACCACAATTTCTACTTCCTGGGGGTAGGGACAGTCTGGGAAACATAGTTTGGTGCTGAACTTATGGAATTTCCAATAGAAAATCATCTTTTCAAGGAATTATAGGATAGTCCATTTAAATAGAAACTTCATTGTAAAATCCAGGAGCTGGGCTATGAAATTTTAAGGATCCCTGGGCTGGTAGCAATAAACTTTGAATCTACTCATGACTAGGTTAGCCTCTCACTGAAAGGTTCTTGGGACATTACCACCCCTCTCTGGCCCTCAGTTTCTCCATCTGTACGATGAGGAAATTGAGTGAGATGGCCTTCTAGGATCCTCCCAACTCTGATATGCTGCTTCTGTGCTTCACACCTCATCCTTCTGACTCAAGGTTTTAAACTATCTTGACAGGTCAGCCTTTTTTCTTTGGAAACCAACTGTATGCTCTTTAAAACTCAGAGGACACAGTGTGACTGTTACATGCAACGAAACATTTTTACGTTGGTTGTATAAGAATATAACCAAACAAATCACTTTTCCATTGGCTTTCATTACAAAATTAGATATGGTGACTATCTCAAAATACTGAATCAAAGTTATTTTAAGAGTTTGTAGCAGCATTTACTCTCTCTGGTGTGTGGGAAGTTGTGGTAAGTTGAGTCATGGTGTGCTGTTTATGTTTTGCCACCTTTTCAGAATTCCACAGACCTTAGCATATCTCTCATTTAAGGATTGTTTCAGCATAGACATTTTGGCCTTTACTTTTTATTCTCAACCAAATATTTTGATACATATGAAGTACTCCCCTCAACATGCCTGCTCTAATTACCATGACTACTTGAGCTGGGCTGCAATATCATACCTCACCAGTGGAGGCCACTTTCTGATGCATGATACGCACAGCCTGAAGTCCAAACAATCATGGGCTAACAGTAAGGGTAGAAGAGGTCTTTAAGATCATTTTGTCCAAATAAGCCTTATAAATAGTTTCATGCCTTATCACATCTGAAAATTAGACATTCTGTAAAACTAATGTGCTTAAACTGAAGAGTGCCTGTCATTGACTCTCATGTAGCTGGCTTGCACAGTGTCTCTTCGTTTAAACAGAGCACCTGGCCAGTTTGCATGCCTTTTGAATAATGAGGACATTTAGCATATTCAAGGTGGAGATTGTGTTATTCTCTGCCTGTGGTGCTAATGCAGCTATTTATACTAGGAGCCAAAGCAGATCTTTCACCGGAAAGTTGGGCTGTCATGTCTGTTTAAGCATTCAAACCAGCTCCACAGCTTATTTGAGAAGACTTTCAAATGGGTTTTCGCCCAGGGTAATTGATCACCTGTGGGCTAAGGATTTCTTTCTTTTCTTTCCTTTTTTTTCTTCAAATAACTTTTCCAACAATTTAAGAAATCCTTCCTTAAACCTCAAGAAAGACAGAAAGACAACCTTAAGAAAGTGAGTGTCTACTTACAAGGTCTAGTTTTGGGAGTTTAAGGGTCAACGGTCAGGATACACTAGACAAAGGAAACTCTTTATTTACCTTGGAGAATGGGCAGCAGTAAGTTCACGGCTGACTTTTCAGATCATCTTTCTCCACTGCAATCATAGGCAGCAGCTCCAGAAAACAAGCTCATTCCCTTAGCAAGCAGCAGAGATGTTCTGGTTGGTCCCAGTTGTCTTCTTTGGGCAGGAGGATTGATGGCCTCTGCTGTTACATCCTGGTGAGAATAACCACTCATGAACACCCCATATTTAATCTTTATTTTCGAGTCTTCCTAAGCGAGAAATTGCAGTAAAACAAAATTGCCATGTTGCTCCAAGGGTTAATTAGACATAGCCCAGAAAAAGCGATTTCCCTCTTTCTGCCTTAAATTTTAGGCTTTTCATGCTGAGTGACTGTTGGCTTCTGCCCAATGGAATAAGATAAATGGGAGCCTGATTTGGGTTCCCCTCACTCAGTTCCCAGCTGTTATTTCTCAGTTTTCTAAAAAGGGGGAAAGTCTTTGAACCTGCTACTGTTCACAAACCTGGGACTTGACTCTCTCCCTTTTTGGTTTAGGTCCTGGTATCTTTGGGAGAAGATGATCGGGGTTCCTCTCTTGATGGACTTCTCATGCTGATATTAAAATCATTTCCATCTCCTTTCTCCGTTCCTCAATCAGGTTGAACATTTTAATTATGAAATTGGGCACTGTGTTATGGCTTTTTCATTGAGCTGTGAGTTGTTCAAAGTGACATCAAGATCTTTTCTCTTTTTTTTTCCTCAAAGGTTATAACTAATTCAAAATCCATCAGTTCTTGCAGACACTTTGAATTGTTCTCTTAAACTTAAAACAAATTTACAAGAAATAAACAACTCCATAAAAAAGTGGGTAAATGACATGAACAGACACTTCTCAAAAGAAGACATTCATGCAGCCAACAAACATGGACAAAAGCTCATCACTGACCATTAGAGAAATGCAAATCAAAACCTCAAAGAGATACTATCTCACGCCAGTCAGAATGGTGATTACTAAAATGTCAAGAAACAAAAGATGCTGGCAAGGTTGCAGAGAAAAAGGAATGCTTTTACACTACTGGTGGCAGTGTAAATTAGTTCAACCATCATGGAAGACAGTGTGGCAACTCCAGAAAGATCTAGAAGCAGAAATACCATTTGACCCAGCAATCCTATCACTGGGCGTATACCCAAAGAAATATAAATCAATCTATTATAAAGATACACGCATGTGTATGTTCATTGCAGTATTGTTCACAATAGCAAAGACATAAAATCAACCCAAATGTCCATCAATGATAGGCTGGAAAAAGAAAATGTGGTACATATAGGTGGCTGGCAAGCTGACTGAGAAGGAACTATTCTGGTCTGCAGCTCCCAGTGAGATCAACACAGAAGGCGGGTGATTTCTGCATTTCCAACTGAGCCTCCACTAATGATAACCAGGCAAACAGGACCTGGTGTGGACCTCCAGCAAACCCCAGCAGACGTGCAGCAGAGGGGATTGACTGTTAGAAGGAAAACTAACAAACAGAAAGGAATAGCATCAACGTTAACAAAAAGGATGTCCACACAGAAACCTCATCAGAAGGTTACCAACATCAAAGACCAAAGGTAGATAAATCCACGAAGATGAGGAAAAACCAGCGTAAAAGGCTGAAACTTCCAAAAACCAGAATGCCTCTTCTCCTCCAAAAGACCACAAGTCATTACCAGCAAGGTAACGAAACTGGATAGAGGATGAGTTTGACAAATTGACAGAAGTAGGCTTTAGAAGGTGGGTAATAACAAACTCCTCCGAGCTAAAGGAGCATGTTCTGACCCAATGCAAGGAAGTTAAGAACCTTAAAAAAGGTTAGAGGAATTGCTAACTAGAATAACCAGTTTAGAGAAGAACATAAATGACCCAATGGAGCTGAAAAACACAGCATGGGAACTTCATGAAGCATGCACAAGTATCGATAGCTGAATCAAACAAGTGGAAGAAAGGATACGAGAGACTGCAGATGAACTTAATGAAAAAATGTGAAGACAAGATTAGAGAAAAAAGAATGAAAAGGAACAAACAAAGCCTCCAAGAAATAGGGGACTATGTGAAAAGACCAAACCTACATTTGAATGGTGTACCTGAAAGTGATGGGGAGAATGGAACCCAGTTGGAAAACACTCTTCAGGATATTATCCAGGAGAACTTCCCCAGCCTAGCAAGACAGGCCAACATTCAAATTCAGGAAATACAGGGAACAGCACAAAGATATTCCTCGAGAAGAGCAACCCCAAGACACATAATCTTAAGATTCACTGAGTTTGAAATGAAGGAAAAAATGTTAAGGGCAGCCAGAGGGAAAGGCAGAGTTACTCGCAAAGGGAAGCCCATCAGACTAACAACAGATCTCTTGGCAGAAACCCTACAAGCCAGAAGAGAGTGGGGGCCAATATTCAACATTCTCAAAGAAAAGAATTTTCAACCCAGAATTTCATATCCAGCCAAACTAAGCTTCGTAAGCGAAAGATAAATAAAATCTTTTACAGACAAGCAAATGCTGAGAGATTTTGTCACCACCAGGCCTACTTTACAAGAGCTTCTGAAGGAAGCACTAAATATGGGAAGGAACAACCAGTACCAGCCACTGCAAAAACATACCAGAGTAAAGACCATCAACACTATGAAGAAACTGCATCAACTAATGGGCAAACTAACCAGCTAGCATCATAATGACAGGATCAAATTCACACATACCAATATTAACCTTAAATGTAAATAGGCTAAATGCCTATTTACAAACCCACAACCTATATGATACTGAATAGGCGAAAACTGGAAGCATTCCCTTTGAAAACTGGCACAAGACAAGGATGCCCTCTCTCACCACTCCTATTCAACATAGTGTTGGAAGTTCTGGCCAGGGCAATCAGGCAAGAAGGAAGAAATAAAGCGTATTCAAATACGAAGAGAAGATGTCAAATTGTCTCTGTCTGCAGATGACATGATTGTATATTTAGAAAACCCCATCATCTCAGCCCAAAGGATTATAAATCATTCTACTGTAAAGACACATGCACACGTATGTTTATTGCAGCACTGTTCACAATAGCAAAGACTTGGAACCAACCCAAATGCCCATCAATGACAGACTGGATTAAAAAAACGTGGCACATATATACCATGGAATACTATGCAGTCATAAAAAAGAATGAGTTTATGTCCTTTGCAGGGACATGGATGAAGTTGGAAACCAAATATCGCATATTCTCACTCGTAAGTGGGAGTTGAACAGTGAGAACACATGGACACAGGGAGGGGAACATCACAAACCAGAGCCTGTCAGGGGGTAGGTGGCTAGGGGATGGATAGCATTAGGAGAAATACCTAATGTAGATGATGGGGTAATGAGTACAGCAAACCACCATGGCACGTGTATACCTATGTAACAAACTTGCATGTTCTGCACATGTACCTCAGAACTTAAAGTATAATAAAAATAAGTAAGTAAATTAATCAATAAATAAAATATGGGAAAAAGAAAATCTGGTACATATACACCATGGAATACTATGCAGCCATAAAAAAGGACAAGATAATGTCCTTTGCAGGGACGTGGATGGAACTAGAAGCTGTGATTCTCAGTAAACTAATGCAAGAACAGAAAACCAAACACCACGTGTTCTCACTTATAAATGGGAGCTGAACAATGAGACCACATGGACACATGGTGGGGGAACAACACACCCACTGGGGCCTGGCAAGGGGCATGGCAGGAGGGAGAGCATCAGGAAGAATAGCTAATGGATGCTGAGTTTAATATCTAGGCAATGGGTTGATCTGTGCAGCAAACCACCACGGCACATATTTACCTATGTAACAAACCTGCACATCCTGCACTGTGCCTCCGGAACTTAGTTGAAGAAAAGTAAGTAAGAAATTGTTCCCTTAGACCAAAATTCAAATGCTATCATGTTACTCAGTTTTCCAAGCCTTCTCTTGGTTTCCTCATACATAAAATGCCCTCCCCGTTGCTGTCTTACTAATGCTGAAGCATCAGCAAAATTGTGAGCTGTGAGTTAACTGTGCTATGCAGGGATGTCTTTAAAATTTTGAATTGGTTTCCTCCATTTAAGCATTCACTCAACTTGTACTGAGCATCAGTTACAAATAAAGCACAAAACAAAGAGCTGGGCTGCGAGTGGGTGAGGCGTAGAGCTGTGTTCAAAGAGTTTGTGGTGTTGTGACAGCAAAGCTGTTACTGTTGTTATGATCCTGGCTGAGGGCTTGGATGAAGATGGACAGGGACTACAAGTGGGCAGAGAAGGGAGTGACCAACAGCTCTGTCCTTTAAGGGAGGTCTCCTTCCAGTAACCCTCTCCTTGCCTACCTTCTACTTTTCCTCATTTTTAAAAATCTTGTTTTCCCCTGACACCATGTGAGCTAACTAGAAGTTGTGTTTCCTCTGAAAGCTAGATAGTGAAGAGGAGCTCATTCCAACAGTTTCCTTTGAGAGTAAATGCTGGGAGATTAAATAGGCTCCCTTCTTTGGGTCACCTACTGGCACCCATCTTTGGGATTCATATAGTTTTCCAGCTTTGCAAACACAGGGGCTTCTCAGCAAACTGCTTGTTAGGTCCCCCTTTAGGGAAATCAGCCCTAAAGGTGGAGAGAAGAGATGGATAAGTGTGGCCAGTTCCTTTCTAGCCAGGTTCACAGGTGTCTGTAACTACCTCTGAAATATGTCTTAATTTATAAAATAAACCATTTAGTGTTTTGCAGTTTAAAAAGTGCATATATATGTGCCTCATAACAAGCCTGCCAGCTGTTATTAGCCATTTTTTCATCTTTAACATGCTAATAAGCACAGTGGCCAAAGCCACACAGCCAGCAAGCAGTGGAGCTGGAACCAAAACCCAAGCCTTTTCCCGACCTACCAATGTCTGACTTTGAATTGCACCTTATTGCATTTTCCAAGCTTGTCTGTGAGATGGATGTTACACCTATCTCACTACATCAAAGACCGAGGCTCAAAGAGCGGTGAATGGTTTACCAGAGACCACATAGTTGTATAAAAGTAGAGGAGGGATTTGAGTCCTGCCAGTACATGGACATTCTTATACTGGGGTTCTCAGATGCATTCTCTGGAATCCACGAGTTCATAATGCAAATGCTTTAATTTCTATGGTAATCTGTAGCAAGTGAATATAAGCTTATTCTGATGATTTCAGTTGATGGTTCTCAAAATGTAGTCACCTGATCAGCAGCATCAGCATCACCTGGGTGCCTCTGAGAAATGCCAATTATTAGGCTCCCCCATCCCCAAAACTACACAATCAGAAATTCTGGGGCTGGGGCCCACCCCTCTGGGTTTAAACACATTCTCCATGGGTTCTGAGGCACGCTTAAGCTTGAGAAATGGATCTAGATCATTCGATCTCAACTTGGCTGCCCCTCAGAATTACCCAGGGAGTGTTTTAAAAGATTCCCGCTTAATTGGCCTGGAGTATGGCTGAGCATGGGCAGTTTTAAAGTCTCTCCAAGTGATTCCACTGTACTACCGAGTCTGAGAGCCACTCATCTAGAGGACACTTTGCCCCAAAGTGTCCCCTTACACATTCATGTTCTGTTTGTGTTACAGTCATGCTGGCACCAGATAAGCTGCTGTAGACTCATGAGGAAAGAATCAAGACAGGTTCTTTGAAGCCTCCCTCTACAGGTATGCCAAGTGAACAGAAGTTCCAGGAGACAGAAGAGAAGGGTGACAAGAAATTGTCCCGGTCGCACTGCCACAGTGACAGGCCATGAAAAACACACAGAGATTGGCTCTGTGGCGATGGCACCATACCCAGGTCACAGGTGCAAATTTGGTGCAGCAAAGCAGTATTAAATATTTTGCATTAAATCGATGTTAATTTGCTTCTGCTGGGTTTATGACTTATTTTTATATCTGGAATGATGTTTTTGTTTCCTGTTATATATAAACTATAAGCAAAGGAAGTTTATTCCCACCTTTGGTTTGTAAAAATTTGAGTAGCATTCAAATACAATCGTTAAGTCAATATTGGGGTCTGCAGGAATCTGTTTCTTTTAAAGGTCCTAGGCTGTTCTAAGTTTGGGGCATTACAGCCTAATGCCTTCTGCACAAGTTGGTTTCCTGTGCCCAGACTCGAGTCCATAGAGCCCCTCTTGGTGTGTGGGAGTTTAAGGGATCCCTGTTGGGGGCTGCTGGCAGGCCCAAGGCACCTCACCCATCTTTAGGGCACCTGGGGACTCAGGCCTGTCCTCCATTCCCTGGACGGAAGTAGAAGTTATCGTTGAAGATTTCCAGGCAATAGTCAACTGTAGTTTCAGGGGAAGGAAATTTGGACAGTTTCTATGCAGTGCAAATTGGCCTCCCCTATCTATCTTAGAGGGAGCTTTGTGTTCGGCTCTGTTATCGGACTCTTTCCTGGAAGCATTGTTTCCTGTTTCAATATAATTGCTTCAA
Source organism: Piliocolobus tephrosceles (assembly GCF_002776525.5). Lineage (NCBI taxonomy): Eukaryota > Metazoa > Chordata > Mammalia > Primates > Cercopithecidae > Piliocolobus > Piliocolobus tephrosceles. Next base: position 74,993,043 of record NC_045442.1, read on the forward strand.
AATAATGTGAAGAGATCAATTGCCACTTGTCCGCTGTAATTTTCTGCCACTGAAAAAAAAGAATGTGTGGAGGAAAGTAAACTATGGGCTGGCTTATTAGCCAAGATGGAGGGAGGTAAGATGCCTGCCGCTGCCTCAGAGGGCGGGTCTACCTGGGCAGGGGTGCCTGGCTTCTGCTGCTCTCCCTGCCTTGAACCCTTCCTTGCACCTTCTCTTGCTAGCCAAATTCCACCCATCCTGCCAGGGCCAGCTGTAGTCTCAGACCCAAATGAGAAGACTTCTTGGTCACTCCAGCCCACAGAGACTGCTCCTTCCTCTCATCTCATTGGTTTATCAAATCCTTAATGCATTTATTCAACAAATATTGATTGAGCACCCAAGTAAATGTGGGAAAGCTTTGGGCTGCAAGGAATCTGAAACCTCATTTACAAGGGTTCAAACAAATAGGTGTTTATTTTCCTCCTATAGCAAGAAGGTGACTTCTGGCTGGGTTAGATTCAACATCTCAGGAACTCTCTTGAACTTGCCAGTATATTTGTTACTCTTGGTTATCTGGGAGCCAGCAGACTTCAGGCATTCTGTGAAGCTTCCTTTGATTAGGAAAACCAGTCTTCCCCAGAGACTGGGGCAGGATTTTTTTAAAACAGCATCATTGAGACATAATCGACATACAACAAACTGCACATATTTAAAGTATACAGTTTGATCAGTTTTGATACACATATGCACACAGGAAGCCATCACCACAATCAAGATGGTGAGCAAATTCTTTACCTCCACAAAATCTTTTCCAGAATCCCACCCCCACCCTGTAGATTTTTTTAAAAATTTTTATCTATATTTCACTGGCCAACACTTGAACCTGTGGCTACTTGTGACTGTAAGGGCAACTAGGAAAGTCAGAACTTTGATTTCTAACTCATAAGGGAAAAGGGGACTGAGAGTGAACTTGAGCAGCCATTGAATAGTGTCTCCCAGCCCACAGCTCCAGGATTGGGGAAAGAAGTGTGAGCAGACAGCCTGGCTTCTCTCATCGTGCAGTTAGCAGTCAGTACTCTCAGCCACTTAACTGGCATGACCTGGTTACATCTGGGTTCTGATGCTGTCAGTAAACAGATAGGCTGCCCTCCTCTCTCCCTGAACTTAAAAGAACTGACTCCCTCCCCTGCCCCAACTGCCCAGACAATAAGATGAAGAAAGGGAACAAAATCGTTACATTTATTGCACCCCTACTGTTTGCTGGGTGTCTCCCGTGTGTCTAGTCCTTACACACAGATGCTGTGTGGTATGTGAAGTGTGCATTCTCTCAGCCTTTCTCCACATGTGGGAACTGAGACCCAGAAAGAAGTGGCCTGCCTGAAACAACACAGCTTGTAAGTCACCAAGCCAGGACTCAAGGCCAGCCTGAGGCCATCCCCTGTGCTTTCTTTTAAAAGAGAGCACAGCACCAGGCTTGGGATAATGTAGGAAAAGTGGATTCAAGCTCTGATTCCAACAGGCTTAGAGTGGTGCAGCCAGAAATCCACAAATCTTAGGCCAGAATCTTCTCCTGCCAGTCTCCTGATCCTTGTTCATTCCACCACGCCCAGGACAGGTCACTCTTGGGAATGCGACGCGGGAGGAATGGAAGGGAAGGGACAGGAAGTAGAAAATCCTGGGGAAAGAGGACTCTACCATTTCATATAATTTGGAGGTATGAAGTAGCTTCAGGACTTTGAGGGCTCTTCAGCACTCTGACCCCACAGAGCACTCCTCACTCTCCAACATAGGAATCCCTCAGAGGCTCCTGGAGGCCATTTATGCCAAGATGGTTCCTGAAACTGCTTCTGAAGAGACAGCAGTGCAGAGAGTTGGAATCAGAGTGGATTCCCTGAATTGGAATCCTGACTAGCTCTGTGACCTTGGACAAGCCATACAACCTCTCTGTGCCTACTTTGTCCATCCATGAAATGCAGAAGAAGTCCTGTTGCCTCGCGGGTCTGCTGTCCCATGGGAGGTAATGCATTTTTGACATGTCTGCTTTCTCAGTACAGGTGAGCCACTGCTGCGAACCCTGGTGAGTAAGAACTCCCCCGGCGAATTGGGGAGCAGTTCATTCACTGCTGGCTCTTGCTGGGGGTTAAGACACCACTGGTCTCCACAGGTGGCCAGGTCCACATATCCAGGCACCCTCAAGTGACCCTCCTGGGGCTCTTACTACTCTGCTGCCACAAAACCCTATGGCCAATACCTGCCCAGGGAGTCCCAGCCTACCTAGGTTTTCGGGTCATGACCAGCCAGCACCCTACTACCCACTTGCTTTAGCCTGAGTCTAAGGACAGCGGCCTAGGCCCTGAGGCCTTTGTGCACAAAAATCAGAAGAGTGTAGACATCCTATGAGCTTTGGAACAGGTGTATATTGCCAGGAACTATGCCTGCCCATCCACTGGGGTCTTTTCAGGAAATCCGGGATTCTTAAAGAAGACAAGCCCTTAATAAAGGAAGGCAGGTAGAATCTCAATCTCTGAATGACCTGTGGAAGCAAGAAATTGCCCATGATGGGAATAGTCAAGATACATCAAATGGGGGAAACTTGCCAGATTGGTAAATCCCACACTTTGCACAAACTAAAATACAGAATGTTGATTCCTTGAAACAGACCAGGTGTTGAGAGAGAGAGAGAGAGACAGAGAGAGAGAGAGAGAGAGAGAAAGAGAGATCCAAGGTCAAAACCAGTTTGAACAGATTTCCTGTTTTCTCAGGGTCTTTACTATGCTAACATGCCGTGACTTTTCAATACTGTGGAGCTAGGGGTTGGGAGGGGGTGTGTCAGGCGCAGCAACCCCTTTAGGGGGCCATCTCTCCACACTAGAGTTTGAGGGACACTGATCTCTCCTCAGCCTGTGGTCATCAGTCAACTGGTTGCTGAGCGAGACTAACGAAGGCATGTTCGTTCTCTGCCTTCATTTTCCCCTCTGGATAATGGGGGTGGTCTTCCTGGTGGCCAAATTGAGCCCAGGAGCCTGAAGCAGAGCTCTTAATGAGGGCTGCTTGATGATGAAAGGCCCCCTTAAGCTCCAGCCACCATTATTGCCTGATGGAATAAATGTGACCAGCCTAGGAGACGCGTACGAATAGATTTGAATAGCAAGACACAAATGCCGCCCTTAACTCCGACGAGCAAATAGAGTTTAATAAAGAGGTAAACTGAGACTGCTTTTATTTATTGCTGTGTAAATGTATTTAAAAAGGTATTGGCTTTCTGCAGCTGCAGAGGCCAGTTCCTCTGCAGCCTGGTGCTTTAATGCCTGCCGCTGTTATTAGAGCCGTAATGAATGAGCTGCTGTGAGTGCGCTCTTCAGAAGGACTGCAGAGGTACAAGATTAATGAGATGAGAGCATTGAAAGATACAGACGGCCCCTGTTTCCCAGCCGCCGTGCGATGTCTGCAGCAGCACCTCTGGCTTTGTTTGCACCACAGTGGCTGGGAGGCTGCGGCATGGAAACGTCCAGGGAACCCAGCACAAGGCTGGGAAGGCATACACCTCCCTCCAGCTTTCTTCCCTGAGCCCTCTACCTTCTCCCTGTTGGAGGAGTCCCCTTTGCCTGCCCACCAGGGCAAGCTTTCCCTACAACTGCCTTCCCATTCTGGCTTGGATTTGGTCCTGGAGCCCCCTCCTTCTGTCGGGGTTTTATTCCAACCCCATTACCACCCCACACAGCCCTCTTTGGGGATGTTGTGGAATCCCCTGATTGGATCCCCAAACCCAGCAGCCACTTCCAGGGTGGGAAATCAACCGTGCTATAGGACAGCTTCTAGGGAAAAGGCGCGGCACTTTTCTTTGCCTGCTAAATCCCCGTGGGTCTGTAGTTCAGGGTGACTGCCTAGTAAAGCAAAACGAATCCTGGGGGGATATAAAGGGTCAACTGGGGAGTTGGAGTTCCCTGAGTCAGGAATTTATAAATTATTTACAGAAAGATTATTTGTAGGCTGGAACAAATCAACTGTACTGTTTCACAACTATCTTGGAGGTAGGTATTAACCCCATTTTATAGATATGGATACAGAGGCTCAAAGGGTAGAACAATATGCCCCAGGTCACATGGTCAGGAAGTGTCAGATGTGAGATCCTCCTGTGAAAATCCACTCTTCAGTGGGATTGAAGTCTCTCCTCGGGTGTCAGATATGATGATGCTCTCTTGGCCGACAATCAGGGCCTTTGTGCTTATGGCTCACACTTCAGACATGGCCTAGGTTGGTTGCAAAAAACTGGGTGCTTGCTAAGAAACAGAGATCACCCCCCACTAGCGAGACAGTATAGAAATAGTGCAGGTGGTGGGGTCTAGCAGAAAGGGCACAGGAAGGTAGAGGCTATGTGACCCAGGTGAGTCACTTTACCTCTCTGAGCTTCAGTTTGCTCATCTATCAAATAAGGATAAAAATAGTACCTATTTTTGCCTCTAGAAGGCCTTGTAGACCCCCCCAATCCAGGGGTCCACAGAGGCATAAGTGGAAGGTGACCCAGCTGACACCTAGGTTGGAATCCACCCCCAGCCCTCCCGGCCCCACATGAGGCTAATGAGCACATCTTCTAACTTCATTGCAGTTTTTGTGAGCAGCAAATCAGATAATGCATGTAAAATACTTTAAGAGCACATGAGAAGTTCAATATGCCTAATAAAAAGAAATCTGGGTTTGTTATCTGGGTCAACATGCAGCAAGAACCCTCAACGCATGTTTGGAGTACAAAGGAAAAAGTGTTCAGTTACTTTTGCCAGCCTAAGATGGACTTGGGGAATAGGCTGTTTTGATGGGCTGGGAAGTGGAGTAGCTTCTAAGTGCCTGGTTTCTGTCGGGTTCAGGAGATACAGCAGTGACCCAAACAGCCCCAGCATGTGCCTTCCTGAAGCTCACTCTCTAGTAGCATGCACAGTGGGTGTGGGTCAGGGTCAGGGTCAGGGTCAGGTGGTGGCAAGGGCTCCAGAGAAGGGGGATATGGAGGGCCAGGGTGCCACTTTAAATGATGTGGTCAAGCCCGGCCTCATGGAGGTGACATTTCAGGGATGACATAGCAAGGTGGGAAGCGAGGCATGTGGACAGCTGGGTGGAGAACTTTCCGGGCATTAAGAAGAGCAAGTGCAAAATCCCTGCTCTGGGGGTGTGCCTGGAGCATTTGAGGGCAGCCAATGTGGCTGGAGAAAGTGGACAATCAGGGACACCACCAGAAGCAACTCAGAGCAGCCAGGAAGCCAAAGCCACTAGGCCTTGCAGAGCCCCATCCCGCAGGTACATGGACCCCTCTCCCCTGCAGTGGGAGCTAATGGAGAGTGCAGAAGCTTCTTGGATCCACTGGGGGGTAGGCCAAGGTGCAGGACCAGAGCAAGTTCAGGAAACAATGACCAGTGCTGTTGGATCAGCAAAGAGGGCACAGCAGAGAACTAGTGGAAGTTGAGGCTAGACAGTCAGGCTGGCCACAGAGAAGAGGCCTGAGCATCAGGCTGAGAAATTCCTGCTGAATCCTGTAGGCCATATGTTGGTCTCAGATGCTTCTGCCCATGGAAGGTTTGGGTGTTGTCAGAGGAAAGGAGAGAAGTTCGGGGTCAACATAGACTCTCTGGAGAGAGACAGGAGGGTCTGGACTGGAGCGAGGCGGCAGTGCCTGGGGAGAAGAGCATGTCAGGGTTGTGGAATTGTGCCAGTTTTGTGATCAGAGACTGGAGACGGAGGACAGAGAGAGGAGGATCCAGAGTTCACAGAGGCAGAAGTGCAAGCTGACCCAGCTGATGCCTAGACTGGAGTCCACCCCCAGCCCTCTCGGCCCCACATTAGGGCTCATTAGCACGTCTCTAACTTACCAAGAAATTCAATTTCCTACAAAATAAGCAGCCGAGTCCCAAGGGAGCCAGAAGCCCTATTCATCACAGCCAGCGTTTCCAAGGACCTCACTGTCTGTCCTGTGGATTTCATCTTGTGAAGAAGCTGGCCCACCATGGGAAAAGAGACTAATTGGTATCTCCATAGCTTGGAGTATTTTTTCCACTGGATCTGCAGTTTCTGGGTAAACAGGCATCAAATCAGCATTCGGCATGAGCCGAAGGAAAGTTTGCACACTCGCCATGTGGCTTAAATTAAGTGAGTGGTGCAGTCAGTAAAGCATGTGTGCTAAAAAATAAACATTTAAGATGTCAGGGTTGATGATACTCTTTTGCGGCCTTTTAAGGAAGGAGATGTCAATTTCTTTTTTTATAATTCCAAATAAAAATGTCACTGACAAGATTTCTGATATCACTTCACAAGTGTCAGCCCATACAAGCAATAGTGTGTGTGCTTGTGTGTGCATACAAACAAGGGTGCGAGAGAGACAGAGAGAACGGAAAGGCATGCACATATGCATGCACAATAGATGTGTGCATTTCTGTACATGTGTGCATGTGACAGTGAGTTAGTAGGTCTGTGAGTGCATGTGCGTGTGTGTGTATGAATGTGAATGTAAGCATTTGAGTGTGTGCCTGTGTGTGTATTGTGTGTGAAGGTGTGAGTGTGTGCACGTGCACAGGGGTGTGTGTATGAGTGGGTGTAAGTGTGGATGGCAGTGCCCAGGGAGAACATGTGGCTATATTGTGTGTGTGAAGGTGTGTATGCACATGCACATGTGTATTGTGTAGATGTGTGAGGGTGTGTGAGGGCAGGGGCTGCACGCCTGTGTCCCTGAGAGTGTGTGCACGCCCATGTGTGCATGTGTGCCACTCAGGCCAGCATGCACACATGGCTGCTCTGTCTCCTAGCAGCCTGCCTGTCAGCTCCTCCCTGCATTCTTCCATGGCAGGCCCCAAGGCTGCGGCCAAGAAAGCAATCAGGGCTCCCATTTGTATCTTGCCTGTCATCCACCCAGGCAGTGGGCAGGCAGGGGTAAGGGGAAGGTGCCAGCCCTGCTCCTCAGATGCCCAGGCCTCCCCTACAATGGAGAAGGACTTGGCCAGACTGGGGGGCTGGCCCCACACTTCCACTGCTCTCTCAATTACTGGCACCTTCTGAGTGGCTTATGGAAAAGGCATTGGTTGCCATGAGGAAGATATTCCACTGGAGCATTCCCATTCCCCACAAAAAGAACCTTCCGCATATTATACACATTTCTCAATGTAATTATCCCCAGCCCACACACACAGCTTGGAGGATTAAAACATAAAATACAGTCTGCTCCCCACACATGAGACCGACACTACAACTGGCATCATAATAAATAAATGAAGTGGCCTCTCCTCTTCCTTTCCCTCTCCTCTCCTTCCTCCTCCTCCCCCTCTTCCCTGCTCCTCTCCTCTCCTCTCCCTCCTCCCTGATTCCCCCTCCTCCCCTCTCCCCTCCACCTCTGCCTGGTGCTGGGCTTGCTTTGCTTCTTGTCTTCTGGATCCCATCCATCCCCTCTCGCCCCTCCCCACACAGCCCACGTCGGGCAACATCACCGCAAGGGACGTCACCCCATGCTGCTGCTGCCACCACGGAATGAGGGCTTTGTTCAACAAGCCACCCAGGGTTCCATTGGCTGCCTCTGCCGCAGAGGGTTCACTGCACTAAATGCTGGCAGAAGGGCGGGGGTGAGGGCGGGAGGAGGGAGGAAGGAAGATTTTATAAGCAAATGGCTTCGTGGATCATTGAAGGGACATTAGGAAGCATCCCGGAGCACCTAAAACCAAACGCCTCGGTGCAAATGGATGGAAGGGCATCAGCTGTGGAAACTGGAGCTATTGCGAGCAGCTTGGGTTGCTAGGGAACAGCCCCGAGAACGTTTTGTCTTCAGGCTGCAGATCCTGGATCCTCTTGGGATTTCCAGTTCTAGAGCCACTGCCAGCCAGCGGTGCCAGCATCAGCGGGCGATGGGGCTAGGAAAACTGTGCAGCCCCAGGCGGCTGTGGGCCAGGCAGAGGGGCCCCAAGCTGGCTCTGAGGTTGAGTGTGCATTAGGGGATAGGTTTGGGGAGCAGCCCATGCTGGTGATTTTCTTTAAACAAAAATGTTGGTGCCCAACTTGGTACAGAAAGCCTGGGTGACAGGGGTTTCAACTTCCTGATAACAGTGTTCCAATTTGGAGCCCACATCTGGTGAGTTCTGAGCTCAGCAACCCTGCCCTGTGCACACTGTCCTCTCACATTCCTTCCTCTGGGCTTTCTCTCCACCAGCCCAGCCCCAGGACCATTCTCTTAAGAGCTCATGTCAGCCCAACTGACTTGACCTCAGCTCTTTGGAGAGCAGGGGAGTTTTTTGTTTTTTTTGGAGACAGAGTCTCGCTCTTGTCACCCAGCCTGGAGTGCAGTAGCGCAATCTCGGCTCACTGCAACCTCTGCCTCCCAGGTTCAAGTGATTCTCCTGCCTCAGGCTCCCAAATATCTGGGACTACAGGCACCGGCCACCATGCCCAGCTAATTTTTGTATTTTTAGTAGAGACGGTGTTTCACCATGTTGGCCAGGCTGGTCTCCAACTCCTAACCCCAGGTGATCCTCCTGCCTCGGCCTCTCAAAGTGCTCGGATTACAGGTGTGAGCCACCATGCCCGGCTATGGTACCTCTGATAGTACTTATATGCCAGTTAAATAATAAGTGATGTGCAGTGGTTTTTGTCTGCACAGATTAATTAGGCTGTGGGGGGAGACACAAGGGCTGGTTCTGTTCTCATTGTTTCACTAGCTACGGATGGTTCTAGGTTTTGGCTCAGAGTCCAGTTTTTGTTAAGGTGCTGATGGAACACTTGCCAATGGCCTGGTTCAGTGCTGAATAGGAAGAAGAGCTGGTCAACTTGAGTTATTACATCTCTGCCACTCAAGGTGATGTCAGGCAAGCTGCTGACTCCAGCTGATCCTCAGCTTTTCTATCTGTAAAATGGGCTTACGATTAGCTAAAATAGCATGCAGAAAGTGCAGAGCACAGTAAATGTTCCCACCCCTTGCAGCCTGGGCCCCAGGGCTATTTAGAAACCCCAAGAGTGGTGCTAATATGTTTCATGTATCGCTTCCCTGCTCACCTATCTTCTGCCCTACCAGGCCCCACCCTCAAGCCTTCAAACCCAGGAACTTGCCTAGACTTTCCATTCTGAACTTGGGCCAGATCTTAACCTGCTGGTAAAGCACTGGCTGAGGGTTTACACTTTCAAGGAATTTGAGGCTGTTTTCCCTGTCTTATTGCAACCCAGTGGCTGGCTGCTGAGACCAGAGGCGTGGGCCACCCAAGGGATTCTTGCCTGCCAGTGCTGGCCTGAGATGTTGCTATGTACACTTGTTCTTGGGGCCGTGGCACCAAAGCTATGCTGGACACAATTTCCCCTCCAGCACTGCCCAGAAGACCAGAATGCAGGGTCATTGTCAGCTCTTTCTTGCAATCTCTGCTGTCTCTTTTGTATGAAGGAAGGGACGTAGGAAAGCAAATTATCAGCTAGGTACCTACTGTGTTCCTGGCTCAGGGCCTGGTACATAGAGCTGCCCCCCAAATATTGATTAAATAAAAGAGTAGACAACTTTAGGCCATAATTTCATCTCAGACTCTTGGTAAACCAAAGAGGTGAATTCGCAGCCCCACTTTGCAGATGGGAAAACTAAGATTCAGGGAGGCGAGGTGTCTTGCCCACAGTGTATAGTCAGCTCCTGGGGCTCAAATCTAAGCCATGGTGACCCTTGAGTTCCTATCACTCATATGGGTGTTGTCATCACACTGGGCTGTTCCCCTGGCACCAAGGTGACACAGGGGTCAGGAAATACAGTTTTGGGACATCTGCCAAATGGCCCAGCCTATGGGCCTGATCAGGACTGGGATTGCCAGGATTGGAGCTCTTCCCAGCCTTGCTTGATATTGTCGACAAATCCAGGGAGGACGGGCAGGGTGGAGTGGGTAGATGGAAGATGTAGTGGGAAGTAAGAGGCAGGGAGGAAAGGTACAGTCTCAGGTCAGTGGGCCTGATTCAAAGGCTCAGTCAGAGAGGGCAAGGCCACTCTAGCCATTCTGAGACTACAGGGAGGTTTGAAAGCCAGGCCAGCTGGACAACAGCATAGAGTTGTCCTAATGGCTATGAGGAGCCCTAAGCCCTAAGCCCTAAGCCATCCCTGGGAATGCAACAAGACAGAGGAAATACTGCTTCCTGGACTTCTCCCTGGGGCGAGTGCCTGTGGTTTGGGAAGATAACTTTGAGCACCTGTGAGCAGTCGGGAGCTGGAGCAGAGAGAACCCCCAGGGTAAGCTTGGGTAGTCACATATCCTCCCTCCCCTGCCTTCTAAGGAGGGCCAGCACAGCAGTAGCAGTAGAACTTATGACTGCTAAGGAGAGTGTGCAAGTTTGGACCAGAGCTGAAAATGAGGCAAGAGAGTTCCAGAAACTAATGCAACCTCTGTCTTCTTCACCCTGCATTCTCTGCCTTGCAGAGTTCTGCCTTACCCCCAAATTCCCATTAAGTCAATATTTGAAAAGCACTGGAGTGAAATTACACTACTTATGACCTACCTGGAGTTCTCAATTGGCTCAGGGAGGTGTTTGGGGAATCGGGCTTCCGTAAGATCAGTCACCCCCAGACTCTTTCCCTCGCATATTCATCCTCTGCCTATGAGAGACTCATAGTTATAGTAAATAGGTGTCATGAAGGTCTGTGGCCAACCCAAAACATCTGGGGTGGCAACACACAAGGGAACAGAGGGGTGGACCTCAAACCAGGGCCCAGCTTCTGCTGCTGGTAATATAGGTGACAGCCCAGCCAGGTGGTAAAGTTTGTACAACGAGCTCTCCCAGAAAAACAAAAAGGCTGGATTCGTAGCATTTGCCAATTTCTGTGGTGTAAGCACTTTCACTATTGGGCTTGATGTTGCTGACTACGGAGTTGAAAGAAGTGCTCTCACAAATCTGTATGAGCCAGCCTCATCACACACCTGCAACAGGGCCAGGTCCTGTCCCCACTACGTGAAGGGAAACCAGAGAGAAAGAGGGAGACACACACACAGAGAGAAAGAAGGAGAGAGAAACAGACAAGTACACTCTGCTGGCAGGATGTACATCTGCAAATGAGTTGTTAAAACAGTAAAAACAAAAACAAAAACAAAACCCACAATTTTTTAAACCCAGCTTCATTAGGAGATAGAAGTGAGAGGGTGATAAAGCATTGTAGCCTTCAATTTCAACTCCAATTTCAAGCTTTATTTGCTTAAGGAAGCTTGGAGAAGAAAGACTGTGCAAGGTGCACGTGCATATTTGTGTCTGTGCACACTTGCACACATAGGTGTGGGGGCTGTGTTCTGCAGGAAAACTTGGTATTTGACTTCTACAGAGAGGGCGTGCTTTTATTGACCTGCACAAAGGCTCCCTGCTCAGGGGTAAGAGGCATATCAGAATGGATCCATGCAGCAAGCTCTCTACCAAGCACCTGGAACCTTATGCTACCTTTTTGCATAGGCAATTTATACAAGCGTCTTCTGCACGACCACATGAGGAGGGCTGCATAGTCCATGGGTGTGTCCTCTTCGAGGAGCAGAGGTCAGCTCCCCCACCCTACCCAGACTTCTCCCCTGCCCCACTAGGTCCCTACTTGGGGACTTTGAATCAGGAAGAGAGTCCCAAGCCCTTACTGCCACACTAGGGACCAGCTCAGAATTTTCTAGTGACCTGTAGCAAGACCCCCTGATGCATCCTTCACAGTTGAGGGCATAGGAGAGTTTTCAAGCCCTAGCTCCAGTGCAATCTTCCAGGATTCTACCTCCTCAGATCTCAGACTTCTTATCTGTGCCCCTTCCTTTCTCCTTGTCAAAGGCAGAGCCTATATCTGAGTCTTCAAATCCATCACACTTACCAATGAAGAATGAACAAGGTTTCAGCAGGGAGATCAGCTGATTCAAACATCCCATGTGCAGATGGGAAAACTGAGGGCCATGGCTGCTCCCTTCCTCACACCCTATTTTGGACCCTACAGTTTTCCCAAGTGTTTTAACTCCTTCTGGGCTCTGGATGCTTGTCTACCTGGAATGCCGTTCTTCCTCATGTCTATCTGGCAGGTTCCTGTACACCCATCAAAACCAATCCCAACAATCCCCTCCTCTGTGAAGCCTTCACTGATCTACTCCTCTCCCTGACCTCCTGCCAATAGAGTGATTTCTCATCCTCTGGGTCCCAAGCCACTTAGCACCCACCTTTGCAGATGACCCTGTGACATGAATTGCAAGATTGCATCTCTGTCCACACTGAGGGATCCCTCTGGGAGGACTGTGCCTGAGCCTAGAAAGAATGTTCCTGGAGCCCTGGGATGGGGGGTCAAGGGAGAAAGAGGCTGGACTTCTAAACCCTGGATTTTATGTTCTGCCTGGAGGAGCTGTTCCTCTCCACCAGTCTTCCCTAAACACCTCACACCTCGATACCACACACATACCTGTCAGGGCCTGAGGAAGGATGAGGGTGAGCTAGTTTAACTTGGGACCCCCTGGGTAGGATCTTCACTGGGACCTGGAACTGGAATCTTCCTGATTTTACCCTTCACCTTCACAGTCTTTTCAGTTTAATTATTTAAGAGAATAAAAGTTGGAATATGAGTTTATGAAAAAAAAGGAAACGTGGACCTCATAAAAATGAAAACTTCTTATCAAGAGACACTACGAAAAGTCTGAAAAGCCAAGCCACAGAGCAGGAGAAAGCATTCACAATAAGCATATCTGACAAAGGCCTTCTGTCCAGAATATATAAAGGACTCTTCCAAATCAATGAGAAATGATAGCCCACAGAAAAAAATGGGCAAAGGATTAGAATAAACACTTCAGAAAACAGTATATTTAAATGGCCAATAAACATAAGGGGCTCACTTTCAATGGTCATTAGAGAAATGTGAATTAAGCCCACAATAAGGTACACCTGTTAGAATGACTAAAATTCAAATGGCTGACAATACCAAGTGTTGACAAGGATATGGAGCAACCAGCTTATACACCACTGGTGGAAGTAAAAAGTGTCCAAGAAACTTGACAAACTGTCAGTATCTACTAAAGTGGAACCCATGCATACCATATAAATCAACAGTTTCACTCGTATGAATCAACACAGCATAAATGTATACCTTGTTCACCAAAAATGTGCAAGAATGGTCACAGCTACATCATTCATAATAGCTAAAAGGAGAAAACACTCAAAATGTACACCAATGGGAGAACGGATACAGAAAAAATGGAATTCTGTATAGCAATGGAAATGAACAAACCACTTCTCTACACAGCAACACAGATGCATCTCAGAAATGTAATGTTGAGCCAAGAAATGAGATACAGGCTGGGCATGTTGGCTCATAGCTGTAATCCCAGCACTTTGGGAGGCCAAGGCAGGAGGATCACTTGAGGTCAGGAGTTTGAGATCAGCCTGGCCAACATGGTGAAACTCTGTCTCTACCAAAAATACAAAAATTAGCCAGGCATGGTGGTGCACACCTGTAATCGCAGCTACTCGGGAAGCTGAGGCAGGAGAATCACTTGAACCTGGGAGGCAGAGGCTTCAGTGAGCTGAGATCGTGCCACTGTACTCCAGCCTGGGCAACAGAGGGAGATTCTGTCTCAAAAAAAAAAAAAAAAAAAAGAAAAGAAAAGAAAAGAAAAGAAAAGAAAAAGGAAAGAAAAAGGAAAGAAAGAAACAAGATACAAAGAATACATCCAGTGTGATCTCATTTAAATAAAGTCCAAAAACAAGCAAAACTGAAAAAGCTCAAAGAAGAAAGATAACCTTAAGAAAACAATAGCTGGGATGAAATAGCGTCTCTCTTTCTCTGTATGTGGTGTGTGTGTGTGTGTGCGCGCGTGCGTATACACACACACATACACGCACATATATATATACTATATATGGTTCAGAGAAAATTATATATATATGGTTTGGAAAAAATTATATGTAATACACACACAGAATACATATATATATTCTGAACTAAATATATGCTTTAGAAAAAAGTATATATTAATTATATATATAATTATATCCCTTGATAACTGCAGGGGATTGATTCTAGGACCCTCTTTCGCCCCCACACACACCAAAATCTGGGTATACTCACTCCTGCAGTCCACCCTACAAAACATCCATTTCCAAAAAGTCAGCTCCTCATGTATTCAGGTTTCATATCTGAAAGTATGGTAATTTTTATCCATGTTTGGTTATAAAAGTGAACCTGTGCAGTTCAAATCCACATTATTCAAGTGTTAACTGTATATGTATATATATATGTGTGTGTGTACATATATACAATTTTCTGAACTATTTGAGAATTTGAGAACTCCTGATCCTTTACACCTAAATATTTCAGTATATATCTGAATATTCTAATGTATATTTTCTAAGACTAACGACTGTGTCTTATATAACCACAGTTCAGTGATCAAAATCAGAAAATGTAACATTAATATAATAATATGATCTAATCCACAGCCCATATTCTAATTTAATAAATTATCCCAATAATGTTGGTGATACCCATTTTTTCCCAGTTGTGGCTCCAGCCCAAGTTTAGTCCAGGTTTATGCATTACATTCCATTGTCACGTCTTTTAATCTCCTATGATCTGGAACAATTCCTTAGTCTGCTTTTTGTTTTTTGACCTTGACATTTCTGAGGACAGGTTAGCTGCTTTGTAAACTGTGCCTCAGTTGGGTTCCTCTGGTTGTTTCTCGAGGTGGGATTCGAGCTCCACGTCTGTGGCAGAAGGGAATCTCACTGCAGTTCTGTGTCCTTCTCAGTTATCCCATTGCAGAGCACGTCATGCAGGTCTGTCCTGATGTTGGTCCTGTTTGCTTTGACCCCTTAGTTACGGTGGTGTCTGCTTGGTCTCTCCACTGTGAAATCACTATTTCTCCCTTTGTGCTGAGTAAGTTATTGGTAAGGAGAGACTCATAGACTAACAACGTGTCCTCCTGAGCACCTGCTGTGTGCCTGGCTCTGTGTGGGGAACAGAGGCCAGTGGTTTGCCAGGCAGGCACAGCCACATCTCTCACAGGCTTAGCCCACAGAGGGAACCCATAGCAGTGATCACAGAACCAATTCAGTGCCAGGAACTGTACTCAGTAAGCCCAGTGCACAAGCTCATTTAAACCTGACCGCAACCCTGATAGGAGAAAACTGAATGAATATGTTACTTGCCTACAGTCAGATGTTTCAGAAATAGCAATAATAATAACAACAACAATAATAATGGCTAGCATCCTTTTAGTGCTTATTTCCTATTGCCAGGCTCTGTTTTCAGTGCTTTACATGAACTTCTATTTTATAGAAATTATTTCTACCTCCACCTCCCAGAGGAGAAATCCGAGGCACAGAGGTCAGTCATTTGCCATGCCACACAGCTGGTAATTAGGATTTGCATCTAGGCAGTCTGTCTCCAAGGCCACCTTCTTAGCCACTCCTTCATATAATCTTTCTAAGGTGATGTCAATGGGGCAGGGGGTGGGAAGGGGGTGGAGCCGGGGGGTGGTGCAGGGGTACACTCACCTGAGTTAGTGTTTCTGGTCTGTTTTTTCCTTTGTTTCAAGAACATGTTCCTTGGACCCATTCAAGCCTGCTGTGGCACACTGAGAAAAGTTTGTGCCTGGACCAGAGGAAAACGCAGAGAAGAGGTACATGGGGGACAGGTAGGAAGTGGCATCAGCAGGAACCAGTAAGGGTGCCCCTGGAGGGAGCAGCAAGGCTGCCCCCACCACCTACAGCCCTTCCCCATAGCATACTTCCCCGGCACTGGACTCCAGGACCTCATCCCTCACCAGTGCAGAAGACAGCCTTGAGTCTAGAAGGAACTCTTTGCCCTTCATGTGGGACTCTTCCGATGAGCTCTTGGGTTCTACTGAAAGCCCCTGGGTCACGGTGCCAATTCTGCGACACTCACTACTGGCCTGTTTGCACCACCCATGCCTGAAACCATCAACAACATCACCCTAATTTCTCCTGGTCACTGGCCTTTTAGCATCATGAGGCTGAACAGAGGGAAGGCTGTATTTACGGCTTGGCATGAAGGGAGAACATACCGATCTCTGTTGCCAGGCTACAAATGACTCTTTCCCCCCACCCAGAAGAAAGAAACAATGATTAAAAAATACTCCGTTGCTTGGCAGGCATCTGGGTGGCTTAGCTGTGAATATTTCGGGGCCAGGAGGGATCCTGCCTTTTACAGAGTCCGCTGCTTCTCTAGGCTCCCTTGGTTTTGGACCTGTGCTTCATTCATCTTATGAAAGAGAAGGTGCTGACCTGTGATCAATGCAGAAAGCAACATGCTTTTTCTTTTCTTTTCAGAGATACACAACCCCTTGATTATTTGATTCCTCTCCTTGAATGGAGGAGACAGAGTTCTCAAAGGACCAGAGGCAGCAGTATTCCAAGGGGCAGAGCTAAGGTCAAGTACAGAGAAGGAAGAGGACATTCAAGGCAAGAAGGCAGAGGGTTACGAATGGAAGACAGCAGCAATTGGCTGAGAAGTGGGGACTGGGAAGCAATAGGAAAAAGACTTCAACCTTGAGGCTGGGGAGCCCTACCGAAGAGTCTGAACCTGTTCTGATTGCTGCCTCTTCCCTGAAGCTAGGCAAGGTTTTCAGGTGTAAATGCCCAGGGCCTGGTTGCACCCCAGTTTGGCTCTGCTAAAAGGTAAAGGCTGGCTCTCTTATGTCTGAGACATTGGTCTGAGAGCACATGGCCACAGCATGAGAAGAGTGGTCCATGTGGTCTGGGAAGCCCTATGTGTCCTGGATCTCTGAACGTTTTGTAAAACTATTATTTGTGATAAAAAATAACATGTTCAATGTGAATTCATCTGTGTACCTCTATAAGACTTTTCCTACAAATGTATTTAGAACCATTTTCTAAAATAGTCTTTGTCAGACTACATATGCCTTTTGTTACTGCTGTTTGGGTTTGCCTGATGGGTGAAGACTTTAACATTCATTCAGACCCCAAACGGAGGAGGCATAGGCATCTTGGCATAGGATCCCATCCAACAAAAACCCTAAGAGTTGGGGTAGTTATTATTTTCCCCCTTTAACAAATGAGGAAACAAAAGCTCAGAGCATTTACAGTTCTCTGTAAGGTCACACAGCTAATAGGTGGTAGAAATGGTGTCAAGCCTGGGCCTAGGAGAGCCCAAGGATTATGCATTTGCCCTGGTATAAAATCGCCTTGACAAGAAACCTACAGAGACTTTTCCACAGGCTTCCCCAATCCCTGAGCACAAGAAGTAGAATTCCTTTAACTTTTCTTTTTCTTGCTTTCTTGTCTTTGTTCTGCATCCATTTTCTTCTCACAAAGTGTGTTTCCCAGCACAAAAAAGCCTGGCTTCCCAGGAGCGGCACCCACTTTCTGAAGAGTTTACTTGCATTGTGTGTCGGAGTTTAGGATAACTCCATTCAAGGCAGATTTCTCTCCCAGAGAAAGCAGCCTGATGAATCAGAAGGGATTTTATGGCAAATGCCATCAGATACCCCCCACCTCCCTTCAGCAGAGGAGGAAGCCTCTGCTCTAGTCCACACCATCCTGCAATCAATCAGGACAACCTGTGCAAACTCAAAGGCGAGGTGAGTAATCAGCACCATTGCTTTGCCCCGAAGTCCCTCCATCAGGTTTTCCAGCCTAACGGGGACCTCACTGCACAAACTGTGATGCCTTCTGAGTCAGCACAAACCTAGCACGCCCATGTGTGTTGTTCAGAAAACTGTGCAAATCTCTCACGCTAATCCCCCATGAGTTGATGGATGTGGTCATTGATGGTGAATTCACTCTTAGACTTAGAGAATGCGTGTAAAGCAATGGTCTTAGCTGTTATTTTAAAATGTGTATGATTGCATTCCCGTGGCACTGGGTCTTAGGAACGGAAGGTTTACCCAGACGGGTAGAAGAATCGTTGGGCACATTCCCCCATGCTGGACTCCAGGACCTCACCCCTGATTCTTTGTTGAAATGCATTTTCAAAGAGACAAGTTGGCTTTGATATTAAAGTTAAGTTTCCCTTGAGTCAAGGGTTTATTCACTCATCCTTTGAACAAATATTTAGTGAGAACCATGTACTACACCAGAGCATTGCTAGACATTGTGGAGGCAGTGATGAAGAAGACATAGCTTTCCCTCCTGTGGAGCTGGCATTGGAGACCCATTCTAAGGTAGAGAGAGTCTGTTGACATCACTCTCAGGAGAAAATCAAACGCTTGAGAGCTGGTTGATTTTTGCCATGGATGAACAGATCCCAGCACCCATGATATGAATTTATCACTTCCCAGAAATCAGCCTTGTAACTTATTGTTTGTCAGTGGGGCAAAAATGTCACTGTGGAAAGAAACAGATGACCATAAGAGGGGTACCCAGTGTGTGTTGTTGGGACGGCCCCAGAGAGGGAGGTGGCTGGAAGGGACAGGTACAGCTAACTTGATGTGAGGCCCAGGTGGGTCAACTTGAATTCCAGGCCCTCCACTTCCTGGTGGTGTGACCTGGGACCTTGCCCAGCTCAATGTTATCTTCTGAGCCTCAGTTTCCTCAGCCATAAATTTGGGACAATACTGTCGTTCCCATAGGATTGTTGTGAGAACACAATAAGAGACCTTATCCCAATCACCTAGCATGAAGCACAGCCTCTGCACACACTGATCTCCTTGGACCTTCTCCTTTTAAGGTTTTTCCTTGCCTGGGGCAGTTTCACTCATGTTGCTGGTGACAACAGCTTACATCCCTCCAACTTCCTTCTCCCCAAAGAGCCTGGGACACTCTGGAGAGCTGCTGCTTCCTTTAACCCCAATGACAGTATACTTTTCCTCCAATCTGGTTCAGTTATGAGAGTGAAAGAGGGTACTGTTGATAATCACACCCAAAAACCAGGCGTAAACCAGGACTATGTAAGCCAGCAGGGACATATGGTCACCCTTCCGTTGCTGGTCTTGTCAGCTGTGAGGGTGGGTAGAGAACAGACAGCAAAACCCTCCTTCATGGAATTCTAGCCTCACAGCACAGCCAGAAAAAGCAGCTTGATAACCCTCTGGTGTACAGAATTACAAGACGGCTGCTTCCCCCTACCCCCACCCCCCCAGTACACAAGACCTGCATGATCTCCTTTCTTTCTAAAAGAGAACCTGCGAACATGTTGGGCTCTCACTCCTACAATTAGGCTATATTTGGCGAAGGTGAATGGATTTTTTTATGTCATTAAAGTCCCAAACCAGTTTACTTTGTGTTAATCAAAAGGGAGATAATCCTGGGTGGGCCTAGCTAAAGCAGGTGTAGGTTCTTGCTAGAAGGACTTGGCCCCTTCCTGAAAGAGAATGTGAGTAAGAAGGAAGGAAGAGGTTGGCTGCTCTGTTGGGAGAGAGACATGAGACTAGAATCTAATGGCAGCTTCTAGTAGGTGAGAGAGATCCCTGGCCAGCTGCCAGCAAGGAAATGGAAACCTCACTTCCAGAGTTGCAAGTAGACTTTTTCCAACAACCTAAGGGTGGTTGGAAGCAAATCCCTCCCAAGTTGAGCCTCCAGGGGAGAATGCAGCCTGGCTGACACCTTGATTTCAGCCTTATGAAACCCTGACTGGGAAGCCCAGCTGAGTCCTGTACAGACTTCTGACCTGTAAGTATGAGATTTTTCCAAACAAATGTTGTTTTTAGCCACTCAGTTTCTGTGAGTTTGTTAAGCAGCAACAGCAAATGAATAGAATACAACCCCCAACTCACATGGCCACTCTTTTCCATCCTGTACCCACCGACTCACCCTGCAGAGCCACTCCTGCTTTGCCATAGTCCCATTCCCTGAGCCCGGCTCCAGACTCCCACCTCCAGGGCATACTCATTGCCCACTGCTCGAGGCCCTGGGACCCCCTGCACACACACCACCTCTGCTGTCAATACCGATTGCCTTGTGAGTATTCTGCTTAGCAACTTTCACTAGACGTCACAGGGTGCCATGCCCTTTGCATAGGCTGTTTCTTATGCCAATTAAAAAAGTATAAATAACTCCTTCCTACAGTTGTAGAAATGAAGGCTGAGAGTGAGTGACTCATCCAGGGTCAATCAGATGCTGAGTAGTGGAGCCAGAATTTGAAATAGGACCTTTTGACTCCAAAGTCAGCTATCTCTGTACCATGACTGTTGCCTGCTATCCTGTTCAACTGTTGGGTGTCCCTGATCCCAAGAGAGCTGCATTGCTGTGTTGCTTGACATTTTAAAACATGCTTTCATATAGTTCATCTCATGTGATCCTGCAAGGAACCATGTGAAATATTGTTCCTGCAATTTACAGGTGAGAGCACTGAGACATGAATAATATTTATTCATTTACTCATTCCACATACATGAAATTGAATGTCTAAGAGGTGTCTTTTAGTACTAGACTCCAGGAGACAGAGAAGAACCACTAGGCCCTTCCTAGGAAGCTCACGATCCAGGGTGGGAAGCTGATGTGTAGAGAGCCATGTGCTACCCAGGGTAGAATCTACTGCAGACAGTAGATTTCAGTGCTGACACAGATGGACACTCAGAGAAAGGATTTCAACCCAGGTATGGGGAGAGAATCAGAATGAGAGGGCTTCCAGGAGGAGGTAGAGAATGACATGACTTGAACCTTCAAGAATGAGTGAGTGAACTTGTGGAATCAGGGGTGAGGGTACAGAAGCCCTTGGCGGGATGCATGACTGGTTTGAGGCAGAACAAGACTCGGAGTAGTGGCTTCCAGGGCACCCACTGCTTCTCAAGGGAGGTTGAGGTAACTGGTTGAGTGGGGCATCCTGAAAGGCATTCCTGGGACCCACATCTGGCATTTAGTGGAAATAGAAACAAATGCACATGCACACACACACACATCAACATATTTAGGCAACACTCACACATACTTGTGCCCCCAACACAGACACACCCACACACTGACACATACAAACACATACATGCACACTCACACACACAGGCACATGCATATCCATACACACACATGCCCACAAACACATGCTTACACATACCCACACATGTACATACATATACAGGCACATACATGTCTCCACACACACACAACCCTTTTTCAGGAAACCCAGCAGCAGCCCCAGCTCAGCAGAGCCACTGAGACACCCTGAGAACTGGTTCTTATTATGCAGAACAGAAAGGCAGGTGAGAAACTGTCAAACGCAGTCCCCAACCGCCCATTGAGAACCAAACAGACAGCACTGTGGTTTCCAGGCAAATTCCAGCTGCTTCCCTGGCGCCCAGAGTACATAAACCCAAGAATCCAAATGATGATTTTCCCCTTCAGAAGAATAACATTGTCCGGCCCTCCCTCCTCAGGCCAGACAGGTTTCCGTAGCCCTCGCTCCCCACCCCCGCAAGCCAGGCAATCCCACCAGGATGAAGTGCCAGCCAAGGGACCAGCCAGCTCCATCAATTTCTACTGAAAAGCCCAGAAGAAATTTGGTCATAGAAAATCCCTTCCCTCTTTGCTAATAAAACTTATCAGTGCAGGGCAGGAGGTGGGGAGGAGAGGGACCGCAGACACTTGCCTTGCTAAATTACTTGGAGAAATGGCCCTGATCAGCCATCCAGAAGCAAGAAAGGAAGAAAGCAATATAACATTTATCAAGCCAGGTTTTTTTACCTAGATTTTCTCACTCAGTCCTCTAAGCAGCTCTGTGATATTGCATCAGCTCCATTTCATAGGTGAAGAAACTGAAGCACAGCTATGCACCAGAAATAATGTAGATTTTGGAGAAAAACCAATGTGGGTCTGAGCCCCTGGCCTGCTCCCTTGCTTGCTTGGCTCAGGCTGGTGGTTTCATCTTTCTGTATCACAGTTCCTCCTTAGGACCCCCAGGCCAGGTGGGCTGATGCAGGATCGAGTGGATAATGTAGGAAAGACACAGGCACGAATCTTGGACATGGGAGGCGCTCAGACATGCTCCTTCCTCACCTTGTCCTGTCTGGCTCCTCTCTATTCTGAGGTTCCTTCCAATTCTCCCTTGTCTTCCCTCTACAGTGACCAGGGAAGCCCCTGTGGCCCTGGGGGCTGGCTCTCCTGTGAGCTTACCAAGCAGGGACTTGGCTGGCACCTGTACCTTGCCCTTCTTGCTGGAGCCTGGGGAGAACTAGAACCCCAGCTTTCATACAACAAAAGTTGGGGCACATCATTCTTCCCTAAACTGCAGAGAGGGCTCTTCCAGTTTTTGGCCAGGAGGGCCTTGGCTCCTGGGTTTCTTTGGATCGGCCACATTTGCTCTTGGCTTCACGAACCTAAGAGGGCCCCATGTCAGCCTTCACCAGAGACCTCCTCTTCAAGCCCACATCCATCAGACTCAGAGTTTACCCAACAACCTGGAAAGAATATGACCTCTGGGGCGATGAAATATGGGAATCCCAAGTAGGCAGATCAGTCTGGAATGGTGTGGTCCTGAGGAAGCAACGGACTTAAACTTAAAAGGAAATGTGGGCTAAGTAACAGGGAAATTCCCTTAGGAAGATCTATTAGACTGTGAAATAGTATTCCACAGGAAATGGCAGAGGGGGTGCCCTGAGGTATTTAAAGCCTTGCTGGATTAAGTAATAGAAAACTCATGGAGTATGGAGTGGCCGAGAACTGGCCTCAGGGGAGCAGCAGCTGCTGTGCCCTAATAGGTCTTCTCCATAGACATGTCATTTCCAAGCCAGCCTTAACATTACACGGATCTGCACTGCTCTTGCCAGGCAAAGAAGGCGTTCACTTACAGCACAGAATAAGCTGCGGGATTTAAAGTAGGCACCGCCATCACTTCCTTCACAGGATGGCGATCCCCAACAAACAGATCTGCAGACTCAGTGCAATCCTTATCAAAATCCCAGCTGCCTTTTTATGAAAATTGAGAAGTCAATCCTAAAATTCACATGGAATTGCAAGGAATTCAAAATAGCCAAAAAGACCTTTAAAAAGAAGAATCAAGTTGGAGAACTCTCACTTCCTGATTTCAAAAATTACTACAAAGCTGCAGGATCCAAGACAGTGTGGTATTAGCACAAAGATAGATATACAGATCAATGGAATAAAGTTCAGAGTCCATAAATAAAACCCTTACATTTATGGTCAATCGATTTTTGACAAATATGTCAAGACAATTCAATTGGGAAAGAACAGTTAAATCAACTAACAGCGCTGGGACAACTGAATATCCACATGCCAAAGAATGAAGTTGGACTCCCACCTCACATTATATGCAAACGGATTATGGATGAAAACGTAAGATCTGAAACCATAAAACTCTTAGATGAAATTATATGAATAAATCTTCAACACTTTGGGTTAGGCAATTGTTTCTTATATATGACATCAAAAACACAAGCGACAAAAGGAAAAATAAATAAATTGAGCTTCCTCAAAATTAAAAACTTAAGTGCCGTCAGCAATATTACCAAGAAAGTGAGAATAAAATTTATAGAATGGAAGAAAATGTTTGCAAATATAAAAATGAGCAAAGAATTTCAATAGACATTTATCCAAACAAAATGCACAAATTTTCAATAAGCACATGAAAAGATGCTCAACATGGCTAGTGGTAAGGTATTAGGAAATGCAAATCAAAGCCATAATGACATACCACTTCACATCCACTGGCGTGGTTAAAAAGAAAAAGGAAGATAACAAAAGAAAAAGGAAGATAACAAGTTTTGGCGAGGGCGTAGACAACTTGTAACCACATTTTTCACTGGTGAGAATGTAGAATAGTGCACCCACTTTGGAAAACAGTTTGACATTTCCTCAAAGTATTAAACATAGAGTTACTAGTAATTTCTCTTCTCGGCATATGCCCAAGAGAATTTGAAAACATTGTACATCAATGTTCATATCAACAATATTCATACCAGCCAAAAAGTGGAAACAACCCAAATGTCTATCAACTTATGCATGAATAACCAAAATGTGTTATATCCATACAATGGAATATTACTCAGTCTTTAAAAGGAATGAAGTACTGATACACACTTCAACATGAATGAACCTTGAAAACATCATGCTAAGTGAAAAAAGCCCATCACAAAGGGTCACATACGGTATGATTCCATTTATATGAAATGTCCAAAACAGACAGATTTATAGAGACAGAAAATACATCAGTATTCACCAGGGGCTGAGTGTGGGAAGAATGAGAACAACTGTGAATAGATACAGGATTATGGGATCTTCCTAAAACTAGAGAGTGGTGATGATTTTACAGCTCTGTGAATATACTAAAACTCAAAAATATTTCACATTAAAAGTGTGGATTTTTTGGATATGTGAATTATATCTCAATTAAGCTGTTATTTTAAAAATACAGATACCATGAAGCTACCATATACAATTTTGGTCTACATCTCTCTTTCCATAAATATTATTTTACATAAATCAGTTCTAACTTATACAGACGATTGTATCTTGCCTTACTCTCCATTAGGTTTTAAGCCTCTTTAATGTTGTTACAAACACTTCATTGATATTATTGTTCACAGTTGCCTAATATTCCATCATATAGTTATAACTGTAACTTAATTCTCTATTACTGTGTTACTGGGTGTTTTAATTCTTTTCCCAGGTTTTGTTGTTATAAATAGCATCTTTGTTGAACATCTCTTCATATAAACTCTTATCTGCAGTTTTTTTTTTTTTTTTTTCTCTTTTGGATTGCCTTTTTTTTAGGATAGATTCCTAAAATTGAGATTTCTGGGAGAAAACAGTCAGCTTTAAGATCCTGCTATCTATGAGCTCCCTTATTTGCTCCAAATTACTCTTTTTGAGATATTTGATGAAGACACACTTAGTTTGCTGGAATAAGGAGTCACACCCACCAGGTGTGAGGGAGAGAGATTGCTGCTATTGAAGTCAGACTTACCCAGCGTCATAGTTCAGCTCTGCCACTTAACACTTTGAGAGATCCTGACGAAGTGACCCCACTGAAGCTCAATTTCCTCTCCTGTAAATATAGGAGGTAATATAGGCACAATAATGCCTAGCTA
Source organism: Piliocolobus tephrosceles (assembly GCF_002776525.5). Lineage (NCBI taxonomy): Eukaryota > Metazoa > Chordata > Mammalia > Primates > Cercopithecidae > Piliocolobus > Piliocolobus tephrosceles. Next base: position 75,017,957 of record NC_045442.1, read on the forward strand.
TTGTCAAGAAGATAATATGCATTAAATGTCCAGTGTCCCTCCCTCAAAACTAGGCACTTGTCTCACGTCCATTGTTCTTCCTTCTCTTCACAGCCTCCAACTCCATCACAAATATGCACCTTTGGCTTCCGAGTCCTGTATACGTCTGACTCTTAGGATGTGAGTCACTGATCTGGCAGCATGACTAGGTGACATCATGATGTTGTGGACAGCAATGGGCCTGCAAACTTGAAGCTCGGGATCCGGGCCCACCCCTCATTACCCTGTGATCTCAGGAAACCCCTCCACACATTTTGAGTCTGGCCTCTCATTAAAAATGGAGGCAAAGAGGCTATTTTACATCAGCCCAAGGGTAGGGGTCAGGCAAGAGGCTGGATGTAGCAACACGCAATGTTCTGCCCTGGTCTCTGTAAACATCAGTTAGTTTTATTGTCAGCAACTCGCTTTAAATATACTGGGACTTGCTTGTGTGAACTAACTCATTTCATTTTCTGCTACTAGATTATAGGCCCATAGACTGACTGGGTAAGCCTTGAATCACTACATACTATAGTAATTACTAATTACATGTTTCTGCCTTCTGTGGCTTATTAGTAAATTGCATGTAGCTGGATCTAAAAGTAATTGCCCTTCTTTCATAACTTCAGCAGCCTGCAGAAATCACAAGAATTACCTTATTTACTTCCTAAGTGATTCCCAGTGGTCATTTATCAAATATACAGAAGAAAAAAAATCATACAATCATCAAATATTCTTCTGCTTACTAATAATAGAGAGGGTCACAAGAAATCTTCAATGGAAAAGGCTGTTAAACAGCTGCCGACTAACTGTATGTAAATATCCCCCTGTGGGTAATAGCTTAATTTTGATCATTGTTCAAAAGAGTAAGCACTTTAAATTATTAATAGGTGTTAGCTACAAAAGAATGTTTAACTGGAAACTTACAAGAAGAGAGGTTGATCCGTACAAATGACACTGTGTCTTTCACCACCCTGGTGTGTGGGAAAGAAAGGGGTGGAAAGAAAAGGATAAAAAGCACAATAGGCCAAAATCTGCCTCATTTTTTCCCATAGTGGGGTTTTGTGGCTTGTGGGTGTATTGCTTTACCACCTTGGAAACTGGGTTGGGCTGCTTTCATTTATTAGGTTGGCTATACATAAGTTTCCTCTCTTTAAACAAAGTTGATTCCAACTAAGCCAAAAGCTGGAAGACACTGAGATAACCAGGTTGTAATACAAGCCTTTATACTTTCACTGTGATAAAAACTTCTTCACATCCAAACACACGGCATAGACACCTTTCATTGTGAGCAGCGCTGATGTGATTCTGCTCAAACAAACTGAAGATCCCATTTCAAATGATTCATTTGGTAGAAATATCAGGATCACTGGATTGACCTCTGTGATCCTTTCCCTAAAAAACACATACAGTGGATCATGGGATTGTTGAGTTAATAAGAAAGAAGAAATGGCCTGTTTTTCTGTTCCCTTTTCTTGGTTTTTATAGCAGTGTGGACTTCTAGAATTTTGTGTAAGTCATGAGTGTTAGAAACGAAAATGAAGGATGAGGTAGGGCATGAAGAATTAAGGAAAAGGCTCTCAAGTGGGTATATTATGATCTGCCATGATAAGAAACTCCTTCCTGGCTCTCCTTCTTCCTTCTGTATGCACACCCTCCCTGTCTAGACCTGTAGGATGAAGAGTTAACATGCCCAAGAAGCAACACCACTGAGCACTGAGGAAGCTTTCAGACACAGCGGCCTCCATCCTTGCCACATTGCTGTTACATTTCTAATGTAGGACAGAAGTCATAAGAACGTTGCTAATCAGAGATGCAAAATGCTGATGCCAGAGCCAGAACTGGAGCCCAGTAAACAAAGTCCATGGGGGATTTTTAACTAGGATTTGTGCTCTGGCCCATTATGATGGAGTTGGGGGATGTTGCAGGAATAGGCGCCTTGATCGTCCTGAGGCTGTGACAACAGTCTGGGACAGCCTCACTGGGGCACAAGGCCAAGGTTCTCACTATTCTGTGGGTCCCTCCCCTGCCCTCTCTTTGGCTGTCCTCTCTTCCTGGCTGTGCCAACTCCTATCCCATCCTAAATGCATTCATCTTTTGGCTGCCCAACTCCTCTGCCACCCAGATTGTGAGCCCCATCATCCACAGGGTACTGATGACAGGATTGAGGTCCCTTGAACCCAGGCTGAGGTCATAAGCACCATACCACTGAAAGCTTGCTGTGGTTGTTTTGTAGGTCAATTGAGGCTCCTCCAAAGAGATGTAACGCTCATTAGGGAAGGAGGAAGACCACCAGCTTTGCACTCTCCTCTGTGCCAGGCCTTGGGCTAGGCCCAGGGAGCTCATAGTCAACTGCTGAAGACAGATGGGTCAGCAACCATGGCACACAGTGCAATGAGGCTAAAGCAAGTGTCAGAACCAGGGACAGAGGAGACATTGAACTGAGTGACCACTCAGGACTCAGGGACAGCTTCTGGAGGGAGAGAATGTCTGGATTACATTTTGAGGGATGAAGTAGAGCTCGTCAAGCAGGCAGAAGGGGTCTCCATAGAGTAGGTGTCTTTGTTCCTTGGTGACTTATTCCTTCTCTTCCCTAACACACACATGAGGAGATTGCTTATAACAACCTTGGGCAGCACATTGCAGTTTCTTATTTGGGTCCAACTGGCTACATCAGGCAGCTTCAGAAGCCTCCGGCCACATTATGTGAACCCCCTTATCATCTTGTGCTGATGGCCTCCTAGAAATGAGGCAACTGAAACCAGAACTGACCAAGTCACTGCACCTGTTTGTTTGCAATACTTGAACAGCTGTCAGAAACCAATAATAATAAGAGCCAGCATTTATAGAGCCTTACTATGTGGCAAGCATGGTGCCAGTATTAGTCTGTTTTCACACTGTGATAAAGACATACCAGAGACTGGGAAATTTACAAAAGAAAGAGGTTTAATGGACTCACAGTTCCGCGTGGCTGGGGAGGCCTCACAATCATGGTGGAAGGTGAAAGGCATGCCTCACGTGGCAGCAGACAAGAGGAGAGAGCTTGCTCAAGGAAACTCCCCTTATAAAACCATCAGATCTCATGAGACTTATTCACTATCATGAGAATAGCATGGGAAAGACCTGCTCCCATGATTCAGTTACCTCCCACCTGGCCCCTCCCACAACACATGGGAATTCAAGGTGAGATTTGGGTGGGGACACAGCCAAACCATGTCAGTACCTCAACTCACATTATCATAAGACTGATTTGGGTGCTATTAATATTCCCAACTTACAGATGAGAATAGCAATACTTAGCAGAATTAGACAATTGGCCCAAGGTTGCACAGCTAGTAACCAGGCACTGTCATGATCAAATATTGTTTTGTCTGATGTTCACAATGAAGCTCTTGGCCTTGGAATTCTTGGCATAAGTTTAGGTGTTTGGTGGCCATTTGGATGCCTTATTTATGAGCCACTGTTTGTGTAGGGCTTTTTATTCTCAGGAGGATGAAGGGTATACAGATGAAAGACACTATTTCTAGAGGAACTTCATTCATTCAAGTAATCTCCAGTATGGGATAGCTTAGTGTTGGGCACTGCCCTAGGAGCTGGGTTATGAGGAGAAGAACAGGTATTTCTGCCCCCAGAAGCTGAGTCCCAGACAGAGAGACACACCATGATGCTGCAGTGTGTGGTTTGGCCATTTAAGGTTTCACAGGAGAGGGGCAGATCCCTGGTTCCTGCCGCAGGGAGCCAGGGTGGAGTTCTAAGGAAAGATTCACCTTGAAGGATAAGTGGATGAACAAGATGGGCCAGAACTCTAGCAAAGGCTTAAATCCATGAAATCATGGTTCTACATGGCCCAGGGTAAAAGATATCCAGGGATATGGCGGAAGCTGGAGCTAAAAGATAGGCTATAGCCAAGAAAGCCTTGTGAAGAAAAGTGGGGTTTTATTTTGTGACTGCATAAGGGCTATTGCTGAGCTTTTCTTAGCTGAGACATATTAGCATCATCCAATTCAGGCTTTTTTGTTTGTTGGCTTGTTTGACTTTTCCAGGGCAGTGGTTCCCAAACTTTAGCCTGCACCAGAATCGTCTAGAAAGCCCCAATCCCAGCAACACTGATTCAGTGGGTCTGGGGTGGGGCCAGAGAATTATTCCTACAAAGTCCCCAGGTGCTGCTGGTAACACTGGTCTGTAGCCACTCTTGGAGAATACTACATGGAATTCCCACTCTGCTTACCAGTGATGAGATTAGGATGGGCATGGGCAATGAGGGAAGTCTGCTGCAGGCTTCTGGAAAGGATCTCTCAGTATTAAAGAAGAGAACCCAGGAGGAAATGGTGCTTTCTCCCCACTGGAGATTTTCATGTCTGATGTGATACCTGGAACTGCTAAAGCCATCTTGCAGCTGTGAGGGGAACTAGCAGGACCAAGTCAGCTCACTGAGCAAAAATCTGGAAAGCACCTGGATCCTTGATGGTGGCATAGAGACATGAATTCAGCCAACCCTGCAAACCCCAGCCCACAGACTTAGCATGGGAGGCAATGACTGTGCTTTATTGTTCAAGCCCGTTCAGACTTTGTTTTCTGCTCCTTGTAGCTGAAGCCATCCTCATAGGCACAATATACACTCTATGGTTTGCTTTATTGCTGCTTAACCACTGGTGTTTTATTCTGTGTCTTCTTTTCTTTCACCCCTTTGTTGGTCTTTCAAACATCTCTGCCTCCCAGTGGCTATTTACAGGCTGCTGGCACCACATCTATCTATCTGAACTGGGCCTCTCTCCTTGATATGGTGTGGCTGTGTCCCCATCGAAATCTCACCTTGAATTGTAACAATCCCCACATGTCAAGGACAGGGCAGGTGGAGATAATTGAATCATGGGGATGGTTTCCCCCCATACTGTTCTCATGATAGTAAACAAGTCTCATGAGATCTGATGGTTTTATAAATGGGAGTTCCCCTGCACAAGCTCTCTCTTGCCTGCTGCCATGTAATATGTGTCTTGCTTCCCCTTCACTTTCCACCATGATTGAGAGGCCTCCCCAGTCATGTGGAACTGTGAGTCAATTAAACCTCTTTTGTTTATAAATTACCCAGTCCTGGGTATGTCTTTATTAGCAGCATGAGGACAAACTAATACTCTCCTCCACTTATCCAAGTGTCCACTGGATAACTTCACTGAGGTGGCTGCCAGCACCACTCATTCTAAATATATAGAGTTGAGCTCACCTCTATGGAAAGTTCTCTTCCCTCTCTGCTCCCTATTTCTATGAGCTTCTCCATTCCCCTTTACCCAAGGTGGACATTTGGGGATCATCTTTGTTTCCTTTCTCAGTTTCCATAGCTAATCCTTTGACAAGCCTAACTGCCCCTGTCTCTAAGATAGAAATCTTCTGTGTGCCCCTCAGTTCATCCCATGGCCAGTATTCCGGTTTGCTTCTCTTTCCCCTCACTTTGAACCTTGTGATGATGGCCTCTTATCCAGTTTTCCCACTTTGAGCCTTCTCTACCTTCTAGCTGTCCTCCATCCTTGCACCAGAGTGTTCTCTCTGGAACATGGTTTGCAAAACATGACCCCTGTGCTGGGCAGCAATCTGTGTTATAATGAACCCTTGAGGTGTGTCTGAGATCACTGAAGTTTGAGTTCAGATCTCTCCGGTTTTCCCCCAGGCATCCTCTTCCCTGATGTGCAGAGACCTTATAATACCTCATCTAAATCAGGTTTTATTTATAAGGGAGAAAGGGAGAATGGCTCTTGTGTAGACAACCATAAGCATCAACTTTGGCACCATTGGTAAAAACATTAGCAAAAGATGGGCATGGAAGAAGCATATCATGGATGGCAGCAATTTTTAAATAATTCACCAGAGATTTATGGAATAACTACTCTATGTCAGGCACCTTACAAGCACTGAGGTGCTCTTCTAGGTTTTGTTCTTTTTTGTTATGTTTGGTTTGGTTTTGTTTTTGTTTGTTTTGCAACTCAGCATTTATTCTCTTTCTTTCAGTGGCAGTCCCCAAATGATCCTCTGGAAACCTGCCATGCTCAGTTCAAAGTGGAGCTGGCCCTTACCCCAGCTCCAAGAGTGGACACGTGACTCTTCCTGGCCAATCAGAACTTAGCACTGCCTTGCAAGAGTGCTTGGTTCAGGAGCAGGCATGTGACCCAAGCCAAGTCTCCAATCAGTGCTAACCCTGAAACTTTTACTTACAGGCTCTGGAAGGAGGTTTTTCTTTTTGTGCTCCACAGCAGTGAAGAATATAAGCCTACGGCTTCTTGGAGGCCAAAGATGCTCTCTAAGAATAAAGCTAAGGGGAACAGAGAAATAGAATGAATGATCGGTTGCTGATGATGATGTGTGCATCCCTGAATAAAACAATTTCTGAAGAATGGTCTGTCCTCAGACTTTTCAGTTATGAGAGCCAATTAATTACCTGTTTTGCTTTAGCTGGTTTGCATTTGGTTCTCTATCATTGCAAATAAAAGAATCCCAATACACTAGCATCAGAAGGGCCATAGCCCAGAGTAGAATGAGATCTGGACAAAATGAATTTTATTTTATTTTATTTTATTTTATATTTTTGAGACAGAGTCTTGCTCTGCTGCCCAGGCTAGAGTGCAGTGGCACAGTCATGGCTCATTGCAGCCTGACCTCCTGGGCTCAAGCAATCCTCTCACCTCAGCCTCCCCAGCAGCTGGGACTACAGGCACACACTACCACACTGAATCAATCTTTTGTACTTTTTGTAGAGATGGGGTCTCACTATGTTGGCTAAGCTGGTCTTGAACTACTGGGCTCAAGTGATCCACCAGCTTTGGCCCCTCAAAGTGCTGCATTACAGGCATGACCACTGTTCCCGGCCAGAAATAATTTTTAAATTCATACTAAGAGCAAGAAGGATGAAGAAGAAATTAACCTGCTTTTCTAGATTAACAAGATAATGCAATTGTGATGGTGGAAATGACCTTTGTCTTTCCAGTCCAGATGATGCTGTTTGAACTGAAGGAAGAGCTCAGGATTCTGGAGAAGTAAGAGGAACCCAACTGACAGCCTGATGTTAATTCAAGATCTCCAATCACTGGGCAAAAGGAGAGCTTCAACATGGAGTCACTCATCCTTGGTTGGAGATGTTGAAGGAGTTGTGAAATAAGAGAGAAAGGAAGACACTGAGTATCACGATGCAGGCCCATGAGTTATCTTTCCTCTGAACCCCGGCTGCTGGCCCAGTGCCAGGCAGAGAGCAGGTCCCTGAAAAATTTTGAGGGATAAACGGAGATGAGCCAACCTATTCTAGATTTCAAAAATGACATGAGGGCAACACTTAGACAGCTATGTCAGATGTTGTTCCTGAGCAATTATACAGCAATAAAAGGAATGGTTTTGCATTGTCCACGAACTTCTATTGGTTTCTAGCAATCACGGTGTCCATGTAAAGACTAATCCTGGTGCAGAAATCTGATTTTCTCTTCCTTCCTTATTCCTTTTGTTCTTTCTTCCTTCCATCCTTTTTTTGCACGTGCACATGCACGTGTGTGTGTGTGTTGTAACTATTATACAGATCAGGAAAGTGCAATTGGGCACAGACTATTTGGATTTCTAGAAGGTATATAGTAAAGTTTTATGATATCCTTTTGGGTAACATGAAAAATTCTAGCTAAGGTAATAATACATTCAGGAAGGTGGACTTATAACCACTTCAAGAATCGTACTCGGGGCTTGCTGATTAATTCATTCCTGCTCAGCTTGTCAGTTCAGGAGCTCTCCAGGGGCCTGAGATAAGGCTTTGTCCTTGACTCTCTCCTGTTAAAACAAATTTTACGAATACTTGAATGAAGGCATAGAAAGCTCCTTATCAAATCTGTGAATGCCACTGAACTGGGAGGGGACAACAAACCAGGCAGATGGGAGAATCCCAATCCCAAAGCCCTCAGTGGGCTGTGGTGATGCAACAAAACTCATAAGGCAAAAATAATAATAATAATAATAATGAGGAAAAGTGTCTGCAATTGTGTCCAATAACCTTTATTATACAAGCACAGAGTGAGAGAGCTATGTCTTGGAAGCAGCCTGAGCAGGAGAAAAGAGTTTTGGTCATCAGTTGTTCAGTACCTACCAACATTGTTCTCTAGCTTTTCCTGGGGCGGAAGCAACTTGAGGTTGCATTAACAGAAGTAGAGAGTGCGGAACAAAGAAGGTCAAAGTTCCATTAAAGGACTTCCCAGTCAGGCCTCACCTGAGTCTTGTATTCAGTTCTCAGCTCTAAGATTGAAAAGGAAAACTGACAATCTCAAACATACTCAGATATAATTACAAGAGTAGAAGGAAGATTTGCTGCTCAGCTTGAACAAAGTTCAGAAGGTACACAATTCCTGTTTTCAAGTCTTTAAAGGACAGTCAAGTGAAAGGGAGTAAACACAGTGTCTTCTGCCCAAGGGTTAAAATCAGCATCAAATCCTCCTTATTTTGTGTCTTTCCATATATTGAACCAAAGAACAACAGTACAGCTGCCCAGAGTTGGAACAACTGCATTGAAAGGAAATGAGGAAGTGAGTTCCCCACAAGCAGAGGTATCCCAGCAGACGTCCCACACCAGCTTATCAGGGGTTTCCTCAAGGAGGCTTGAACACTGGCCGAGTGATGAGAAGTCATGACTATGCCAAGACCCCATTTGCCTCCACACATCTGAGTCTCCATGACAAGTGCCTTCCCAGAAGACCCAAGGTGGGAGGGGGAGAGATGACAGTAGGAGAAGGAGACTGCCACAGTATCCTGTGCAGTGTGGAAGTGCAGGAGGAAGTAGAATGAGACTGGTCCACTGGTCTGGCATCTCAGGGGTCGCTGGTGACCTTTGAGAGAGCAGCAGGGTGCTTTTCTTTTCATTTCAAGGGGTGCCACTCCCACCATCTCTCAAGTCTTCACCATGATACAGAAAACCATTTCCAAAATTAAACCTCCATTGAGAGCACACATTAATAACACACTAAAGGACACATAAATTACACCTATGAGTCATATCCCATTGCAGATGAATACATTGAATAATGTTACATTCCAGCCATATCAGAAGGCATGCCATAATTAAGCTACCACTGGTGGCTTGAAAAGCTGTGTTGGAAACGCTATGGACACACACAGCAATCTAGATTAACAAAGCCTGAAAAGTCTCCCAATTTGGAGGTGCACCATCGTAGTGTAGGATTAAAATTGTGGGTACTGGAGTCCTGGATTTTAACCCTGATCTCACCATATACCTGTTTTTAAACCTTGAGCAAGTTACCCAACCTCACTGAATAATCAATGCTCAATAAATAATCAGTTTCCTGATTTGTAAAATGGGAAGCTAACATGGGGTTCTCGATAGTGTTCGTTCAAAGAATGTATGCAAAATGCTTTGCACAAAATAAACACCTAGCACAAGTCCGCTATATTCTGGCTCTCACAGGCATGAGTTCACGTGTCTGACCACAGCTTTATGTCAAAAATCATCCAACTGGTACTACCCGTTAGCTTCACACTTGTCACATGTTTACTTCCAGTGGGCATTCCCAGTTATTTTTAAGCTGAAATGTGATTGCTGCGTTGACATCATGATTATAGTGCTCGTGGTTGATTGGGTAAAACTCTCCCACTGAAAGTGAGGGGATTGTCATCTGTTTTGATTCACGCTCTTAGCCTGAGAGGATGACGAATAATCAATGTCCTATGTTCAACAAGTCAATCACTGAGCTATGTCTGGTTCATGATTATTTAGCAAGGCAGTTGCAGCGTGAAGGAAAAACATCAGCCTGGATGTCAGCAGACTAGAATTTAAGTCTTTCATGTCCTCTTATGATGTGACTTTGGACAGTTCTCTCATCCTGACATATGATGACATCATCTGACCCTCATGACAACCCTCTAAGACAAGCATTATTAGCAGCCTACTTAGGAAAGTCACATTTGATCAAGCATTCTTTCATCCATCTCTCTGTGTATATATGCATGCAAATTCTGTAACAAACATGCTGTTTTGCTTATATGGACACCTTAATCCACTTTTCCCCTTTTACTTATTTCTGTCTCCCACTCCTCTCCTTTCCTCCTGCTTTCTGACTTTGCCTTGTAATACATCTCTCCAAAGCCCAGGCCACCAGTACTAATAACCTGAAGTCTGTCCTCCAAATGCCATCCTCAAGGCTCCTATATTGTCATATATAAATGTACCTCTACTCTTGTTTTTGCAAAATGGGATCATATTTTACACCCTTCTCTGCATTAGAAACCCCTCTCTCCGGGTCAACTGGTGCATGCTTTTTGAATGGTAGCACAGCTTTCCACACTATAGAATAGAAGTTCAGCTGGGATTACACCCACTCCCCTTCTGCTGGGCACTCACCTTGCTATCTCAGCTCTAACCCCATGACAGACAATGGTGCAATAAGCATCCCTGAACACACACACACACACACATCCCTGAACACACACACACATACACACACCCTTCCTTTTGGGTGCTTTGATTCCACAAGCTAGATTTCAATATCTCTATTATTCAGAGAGGAAAACCAAGAGATACAGATGTTAGGGGTTTTGTCTAGAATCACGCAGATTGTCAGAAACTGTTTGAATGCCTGGGCACTGTATTGCATGCAATTTATTCCACCTCACACTCTTCCTCTCCCTCCAACTGTTTACTGACAGAGATAAGTTTCTTTCTGCCAAACTGAGTCAAGTCTTGCTATGAATCTCCCCATCTCATGGACAGAGATGGCCAAGCGTGTAGGAGTCAAAGAGTATCCTAGTGACTCTGGATGGAGAGAATTCAACGCAGACAAGCAGGAATTCAGTGCAGCTGCCAGTGCTGGCATGTGGCAAGGACTTAGGGAAGTCATGCTAAAAATATTTCATTTGCTCAATAAATAAGTATCGAACACCAACAGTGCTCCAGGCTAGCAGGGAGCCAACTTTGTTTCAGCCCTCTCTGAAGGTGGCATGAGCAGCCTAGGGCCTCATTCATTTCCACGTAGGGGACCTTAACAGCAGGCTTGGGGTTTCTGAGTGTGCCGTCAAGGAACTTCAAGTCCCCTGTGATTGGTTGGACCAGATTGGCCCCAAAATTCTGTGACCCTGTTCCTGAGCCAACTGTCTTCATTGGTGGACTGGGAAAAGGAGAAGGTTACAGGATTGGGCTTAAGGGGTCTTGTATGTCAATCTACCATCTTACTAATGAGAAAACGAAGGCCGCAAAGGGACACTTGCAAAGTGTTCCAGGGAGCTGGTGAGAGGGTGGAGACATGAATCCAGGGCTCTGATTGTTCTTTGTTCTTGATTGTCGTTATTGCAGTTATATACGGACCTGCATGCATTCTCTTCCTCTCTACAAATCCTTATTATCGGCTATGTTCTGAATGTTTGTCTCCCTCCAAAATTCGTATGTTGTAACTGAATTCCCAGTGTAATCATATTAAGAGGTGGGAACTTTGGGAGGTCATCAGGAGACTGGGTGAATGGGATTAGAAGGAGGCCTCCTTATAAGGAGGCCAGAGGCAGCCCGCTTCCCACTTCTGCCAGGTGAGGACACATAGAAAGCACCACCTTTGGGGCGGAAAGTGAACCCTCACCACACACCAAATCTGCTGGCGGCTTGACTTGAGACTTCCCAGTTCCAGAGCTGTGAGCAATGCATTTCCATTGTTTATAAATTCCCCAGTCTGAAGGATTTTGTGTAGCAGCCTAAACAGACTCAGACATGAGCTGCACACAGATTAAAATTACGGACTACAAGGCCCACTCAGGCCTGAGTTTGATTTCAGCTCTCCTACCTGTTGGGTGGCCTCAGGAGACTTATTCACCCTCTGTGGGTTAGGAAGAGTAGCCAGTCCACTAGGTTCCTGAGGCTTCAATGAAGCAGTGACTTAAAAGGGCTTAGCAGGAAGCGTACCGCATAGTATGCACTCAATTAACATTGGCTGCATGCTTTCTTTCCTATGTACTGCTTTAAATTCTTGCAAAACCTCTCTGTTTCCCAACGCCTCCGATACAACATTTTTTCCCCAAACAATACTTCTTTTGACGTGTGTGTAGACATGGGCCCTGTCTATGAAGCGATTCCAAACCCTATTTTGCAGCCTTTCATTCACTGAACCCCTGAGGAGTTGCTGGCCTGCACTTCAACTTCTCCAGAAGCAACATTCTGCTGACCACTTTCTGGTGAGCACAGCAATGAACTTGTCAAGGAGCCAGCCAGGAGGAGTGGGAGCCAGGGAGGCGGGTGTGCGCAGGCCAGGCAGGATGGGGCCATCCGTCTCCATCCTTTTCTCCGTGTCCAAGTGTAAAGGGATTGTGTCTACAATGCTGTCTCCGCCAACCTTGGGGAAGAAGCCAAGTCATTTCATGTGAAATTTTTACTTCCACCACAAGGGAAGATTCTGAGGCAATTAGAACTATTGTAATTTCGTATTAAGATTAAAAAGAAATTGTAGGTATAGCCCATGAGTCACCTTCCTTCACAGAAACAAATGAAATCTTCTAAGCAAATTGGTGAGCCTATGTGTCCCACCCTTAATAATTGGGGAAAAGGGAGGGTCCTGCCATCTCCTTCCTGCCTGTGAAATGTTCACTTTTTTTGGAAACCCAATAAAATTAATTCAAAGCATAAATTAATAATTCATCTTGATATGTAAATAATTCATCGTGAAAGTAGCCGTATCACATTTTCACATTTTGAAGCCTATGCACTCCTTTACCATGGGAGAGATGGATTTCCCCAGCTGACCTGCCAGAGTGGGTGAGGGACCAGGCACTCAGCCGCCCACACCTCAAGGATGCCAGAGCCCAGATCCAAGCCCAGTGCCTACTTCGAATCCAGTAGCCAAAATGTATGCGGCTACAGTGACCTGAGGTGGCCTGCTGAAGTCAGGATGCTTCTTAATGACCAGGGGGCTTGCTTGCCAGGTCTGTGGCCGCACCAGGATGTAAAAGGAATTCCTGTCGTGATCAAGCTCACCACTGCTGATTACATTTCAGTCCTCCAGGCGGGTCTCAGAACGATGGCCTATCAATTATGCATTGCCCAATACACCTCACAGCCTGGTTTCTCATGAAGGTTCTGTCTGAGCAGGTGTCCCCCACATCACCCTCTGGGGAAGAAAGAAGAAATGGGGCACTGTCACCTGACAACCTCCTAAGAGCTGGGTGCAAAGGCCTAAGTGGGATGAGGGAGAAGTTGAGCTGGTCTGGAGGCTTCTCTCTCAAACCCCCTGGGGACCAATAAGGGGCCTGGACCACCCTCTGTTGCACATATGTGGCTCTGGGGTTCAGCAGCCTCTCAGTGTGTGCTCTAACCTGGAGCCTGAGCTTATAAAGAACCCTGAGGTGCAGGCAACGCCAGCAGAGCTGGCCTCGTTTGATAGGTGAGCAATCTGAGGCTCAGAGAGGCACAAGCCTGGGGAATGTTGGCCTGGTAGGCTCTGACTGGGTTTGAAATAGTCTGTAATCTGGTTGGAAAATCATTACTGTATCTACTATTCCCCCATGATGGTGGATCCCCACTGATGCTCTGCATTCATTCATGGAAGTCTAGTTCAGAGCCAGACCTGGGCTCAGGGCTGGGTGCTGGGGGATGGCACAGAACCCCTTTTTGTGCCGAAGGAGCTTCCACTCTCAAGTTGAGGGAGGACTCTTAACAAAATCTGGGTGGTGGCAGGGTTGTGCCGCAGGATGGACAAGACCAACAGCCATGCTACAAGCTGGCCTCGGCATCACTCTCTGTTCACCCCCATTACCCTCCCTCACTCACTGCCACAGGGGCCTGTGGTCAGTCACTCCCCAAAGGCCCTCCCACATGGCATGGCTCCCACGGCACTTCAGGTGGTTGGGTCACTTCACCTTTCAGGTCCTCCTAGCTCAACTCATCTGACAGAGCTCCCACCCAACTGCTTTCCCTCAGTGCACCTATCACAATTTGTCATCTAGCTATGTTCCCTCTGCCTCTGGACTGCAAGTTCCCTGAGGGCAGGCAGTGTGCCTACCTTATACACTGTTGTAGCCCGTCCCATAGCACAATTGCAGCTCAATGAATGTTGAATGAAAGAATGAATGAATGAATGCAGGGCAGATCCTGAGGCGAGTCAACAGAAAGGTAAAACTAAACAGCCCCAAGAGGGCTGAGATGAGATCCTCCACCTGGGGGATCTGAGAGAGCTTCATGGAGGAGGCCACACTGGAGCTTTGGGGATTCTCTGACTCTTTTAGAGGTCCAAGGACTATGTATTCATTATCAGTGGGGGGCAGAAGTCCACAACTGTTCATTATTCAAGTGTCAAAAAACTTGGGAAACACAGTAGTAATTGGTAGGTTTCTAGTTGAGCTTGGAATGGGGGTATGTGATTGCTGGGAGGGGGTCTTGGGTGTGGACAGGTACAGTCTAGGGCAGAGTTTGGTGGTATAGCCCTTCTCTCTCCCTACCAGAGCATATCTCTCAGAGATCATGACATTTGTTAAGGATGTGGTCAATGTCTTTCCTCTGGGCAGTCCTGATGGGGACCAACACAGGCTTGGCTTTCTACCTTCCTTTTATATACACAGGCTTACACGTGCCCACACCACACCCACATCACATCCTTCACAGCAAGAGAAAAGAGGGCAGCCTGATACTTCTTGGCCTCAATATGCATATTTACAGCTTGGGGACTTAGTAGTCCTAGCTCTGCAACCTCACAGAGAAAGGCTGGGATAATCATCAGAGACCATACATAGGGAAGGCAGATTTGGGATTTCTCATGCCCCTCTGAGATGAGGGTCATTGTCCTAACACAGCTTTTTTATGAATAGCATAGTGTGTTAGTGGTATATTTCACCCCCCAAGCAACCTCATCATTCCTCAGAGGTGAGCCATGATCTGGAGGAAGTACTAGCTTTGCATCCAATCCTAGCGTATGTGTTACCACTTCCCTTGCTTTGTGACGTCTCTGAACTTCAGTATCTTCATCTGCAAAATGACAACTCCCTGAAAGTACTGCTGTGCCTTCCACAAATTAGCATTAAAAAATTTTGTCAACTGCCCCATCTTAGAAACCAAATGGGATGATCAAAACCAGGGTAGGAATGAAGGGAGTGGAGAAAATGGAAACCAACAAAATAGAAAAATAAGTACCCAGTTAGCCCAACTAAGAAAAATAATAAAGATAAAACAGTACTCAAAATTAGGATTGGGAAAGGGAATATGACCGTTGGTATCACATGGAGGATGTTATAAGACTAATATAAAACTATAGATGCCAACAATGTAAAAAATTTGAAGTCAAAATCAAATGCACAATTTTCTATGAAAATATAAGTTGCTAAAATTAACTTTAAGAAATAAAAATTTTATCAGACAAAACCTTGGAATAATTTTGGAAAAAAAATTCCCTGAATTATAGCTCTAAACAATTTTCATCTTTTTAAAAAAACAAAAGGCTCAAATAGTTTTGTACAGTGTTTTTTTCCTTCAAAATTTCAAGCAATAAGTAATTTTCAAGCTATATAAACTATTACAGGATATTTTAAAGAAAGATGAAACCCAATTCTATTTTCAAATTAGAATATGATTAATAACCATTGGTATAGTTTGGACCTGTGTCCCCACTCAAATCTCATGTTGAAATGTAACCCTCAATGTTGAAGGTGAGGCTGGGTAGGAGGTGATTGAATCACAGGGGCAGATTTCTCATGAATGGTTTAGTACCATCCCCTTGTACTGTCGTCAAGATACTGAGTTAGTTCTCAGGAGATGTGGTCGTTTAAAGGTGTGTAGCACCTCCCTCCCACCCACGGCCTCGCTCCTGCTTTCACTATGGAAAGTGCCTACTCCCGCTTTGCCATTGCCATGAGCAAAAGCTCCCTGGGGCCTCCCCAGAAGCACATGCTGCCATCCTTTCTGTACAGCCTGTGAAACTGTAAGCCAATTATATCTCTTTTCTTGTAAATTACACAGTCTCTGCTACTTCTTTAGAGCAACGCAAGAATGGCCTAACCATGTTTGAAAAAAATCATAATTAAAAGATAAATCGGCTAGGCACAGTGGCTCACGCCTGCAATCCCAGCACTTTGGGGTACTGAGGCGGGTGGCTCACTTGAGGTCAGGAGTTCGAGACCAGCCTGGCCAACATGGTGAAACTCCTTCTCAACTAAAAATATTTTAAAAATTAACTGGGCATGGTGGTGGGTGCCTGTAATCCCAGCTACTCGGGAGGCTAAGGCAGGAGAATCACTTGAACCCGGGAAGCAAAGGTTGCAGTGAGCCGAGATCACACCATTGTACTACAGTCTAGGCAACAAGAGTGAAACTCTGTCAAAAAAAAAAAAAAAAAAAGATAAATCTGTAGGATAATATCTTCAGTGAATTTACATTTAAATATTCTAAATAAATATGTATATATTTCAGATTTCAGAAGTATATTAAAAATTATGGAGTATGATTAAGTAGGGTGTAATCTGGTAATGCTAGGTTTGAAATCTATTAACATAATTTATCAAGTTAAAAATAATAAAAGAAAACATGATTGTACATTTGCAGTCCTATTAAAATATATTTACATAGGAAATTCTGAAAAGAAAAATTGTTAAACTGGACTTCACAGTAAAAAACTTTTGCCCTTCTAAAGACTATTGAGAACATAATATGATCCACAGAATAGGAGAAAATATTTGCAAGTCACATATCTGATAAAGGACACGTATAAGAAAAATTCTTACAACTTAATACGAAGATAAATAACATAGTTTTTAAAAAGGCAAACTATTTTAACAGACCCCTGATCAGTGTAGATATATGAACTGTCAATAATCATATGAAAATAGGCTCCCATCATTAGTATTAAGAATATATAAATTTAAATTAAAATAAGATATCACTACATGCCTGGCTCTAATCAAAAGCACTGACAATGCCAAACGTTGGAAACAACATGGAGAAACTGGAACCCTCATCCATTGCTGTGGGAATATAAAATGGTACAGCCACTTGGGAAAACAGTTTGACAGTTTCCTAAACATGCATCTGACATGCAAACCAATAATTCTGTGCTTAGTTGTCTACCTAAGTGGGATGAAAACATATGTTCACATAAAGACTCGTCCAAGAATGTTCACCACAGTATTATTCATACTAGCTCAAAACTGGAAACAACCCAAATGTCCATCAATGGATAAACTGGTACATTCATTCAGCGGAATACTTTTCAACAATGAAAAAGGAATGGATTACTGATACATGCAACAACATGGTGACCCTCAGAAACTTCAGATGCCACATACAAAAGTCTCTATGTCTTATGATTGTATTTACATGGAATTTCTAGAAAAGGGACCAAAAGAGGCAGAAAGCACATCAGTGTTTTCCTGGGGCTGGGTGTGGGGGCTGAGACTGACTACAAAGGGACAAACAGAGAAAGTTCGGAGGTGATGAAAGTGTTCTAAAACTTGACTGTGGTGAGAAGTTACCAGCTGTGTAAGTTTACTAAAACTATCCAGCTGTACACTTAAAATGGGTGGACTTTATAGTATGTAAATTATACCTCCATATGCTATTTTTAAGTGTTTCTGAAAGGTTACTGTATTAGTTTGTTTTGTGCTGCTATCAAGGTATACCTGAGCTTGGATAATGTGTTAGGTTGGTGCAAAAGTAATTGCATGGCCCAGCGTCTGCTTCTGGGCAGGATCTCAGGAAGCGTTCACTCTTGGTGGAAGATGAAGGGGAAACAGGCGTGTCACATGATGAGAGAGGGACAAGAGAGAGAAGGGAGGAAGTGCCAGGCTCCTTTTAACAATCAGATCTTGATCTCATAAGAACAAATAGAGCGAGAACTCACACATTACCTTGGGAGGGCACTGAGCCAGTCATGAGGGATCCACCCCCATGACCCAAACACCCCCCGCCAGGTCCCACCTCCAACACTGGAGATCACATTTCAACATGAGATCTGCAGGGCACGAATATCCAAACTATAGCAGACCTATAGCACATGGATAAGTTGTTTTCTTTAATCCTAAAATGATTTGTTTACTTTGTTCTTGGGTTGTTCATCCTTTTTCCTCTCAGTAAGCATATACAATTGTAACATTTTCTTAATTCCCCCAAAGAGAACACCATTAGAATGACAGGAGATACAGTTCCTCAAACAGTTTTTGCCATGGGGTAGAGTGGGTGCTTGATAAAGAGAATGTTTCCTGTTTATACAAAAATCCCCTTTATTCCAGGCATCACTACAGCTTCCTGATCCACCCTAGACACGCCAGGGCAGCTTTAGAGGCTGTAGCCTACCTGAGTGACTGACAGATGTTTGGATGCTTGTGCCTTCAGAGAGACCGTCTTTCCTCACCACCCACCATCTCATCTGTAGGATCCTTTATGACTTCTCTTAACAGGCTAGCCTGCCAAAGACGCTCCTTCCCCAGTGATTCCTGGGCTCCTACCACAAAATCATTCCCTGGCCACAGTCATAACATGCTTCTGTGATAGCAGAATTGTTTGCTTCAGAAAACAAAACAAAACAAAACAAAGCTATAATGTCACAACAAACAGAAGCTCATGGGTTTGTCAGGTAGAGTGCAGGCTGTGCAGCAGCAAACTAGACGGAGGAGAGGTTGCCGGGATCTTCTGTCACTCACACCCCTGGAGATGGAGTAGAGGATCAGAACCAGGGGCACTTAAGTTTTGCTGGTAGTAAATCCTAAAATATGGGCTCTGAAATTGATTGGTCAACCTTGCCATTTACTTGAGCAGGAACTGAGCCTTTCTGAGCCTCTGTTTCTCAGTTGCCTTCCAAATCTTTTGTGAAAACAACTTTAGAAGAAGGGGAAGTCTGTTGTAGCATGCTGCTCAGATTTTTAGCAACAATCCTTGCTCTAACTCTTCCTGGGAGTGTGGCAAACTCTGGGAATCAGATTATAGTTCAGGTTGGGCATAACCCTCCAACGATGGGAATTGTCCATAAAAATAGGGTCTCCAATGATGTAGTATATTTGAACTCACTGGGGGAATGACTGGGGAGCGGGGTAGGGAAAGTCCAACAAGAGGGTTCTAGCCAGAGGGAATATTACCAAAACCCTGCCATTGCAGGAGGGTGGAATATTAGGGACTGGACTTAATCTTCTGCTGTAAACAACAAGGAAAATGGAACAAATATATGAAACAACACTTTCCAGGATGAGACAAGGGGCACTGATTCCTGAGAGTAGGGCAGGGGAGAAGTGAACCCCATAATTATCTGGGTCTTCTGGCTGTGAGCCCCTCGTTTTCTGCCTAGAGATGTGTTCCAGATCAGAGGCACAGGAGGAAGTCAGACTTCATAGCCTCACTGAATTGAAGAGATGGAAATGGAAGTTCAGGAAGGCTGAAGTGGCTGGAAGTTGCAGGACGTATTTTCAGAAGAGAAGAACTAACTCAAAAAGAACCTTCAGAAATCTGCAGAGCTATCCCCTTGATGTGTACTAGGCCTGCTTACATCAAATGAAATGCCACAAAACCAGGCAAACAACCAATGGGGAGTCGTAAACCACACAATTCCCAGAGTTCACACAGGGCAGAGAGACATTGGAAGTCTGGCAAGGAGAATGGAGAGTCCTCAATGATCACCTGGGGCATTCAGTGGGGCCTCAGAGGAATTGCACCTAAACATTCAGCCTGAACCATCCCAAGAGTGAGGGCGACTCCAGGCCTGCCCTGGCAATTCCCAGAAGCAGGCTGGAAGCAATCTAATAATCCACAAGCAGCTCAACTGCTTTCCGGAACAAAATCCAGACACTCAGCAACACACAAGTCACCATGTCCATCATCCACTACCAATTACCAGACATACCAAGAAGCAGGAAAGTGCAGACTATAACCGGAAGGAAGATCTGTCAAAAGAAAGAGATGAGAAATAGCAGAGATGGTGGAGCTGGCAGATGAGGACTCTGAAATAGCTATTGTATTCAACCATCTAAAGGAAAACAGGGACACAACAAAGACAAAAGTAGGAGAAATCAAGAAGAAGCCTCCACAGATAAAAATTGCTGTATCTGAAATGAGTATTTCATTAGATTAAATTAACAATGGATTAGATACTAACAGGGAAAAACTCAGTAAATTTAAAGACTTAGAGAATAAATTTATCCTAAGTGAAGCACAGATATTGAAAAACCAGCAGAGCCTCAGTGAGCTATGGGACAATATCAAACAGCCAAACATAAGCATGAAAGGGAGAAAGGCAAAAAAAAAAAAAAAAAAAAAAATTGCATAAAATAATGGCTGAACATTTCCAAATTTGATGAAATGTATCAGCTCACATACCCAAAAAGGTCAATGAACCCCAGGAAGGATAAACACGAAGGAAACTAAGCCACAATACAATATAAACAAATTGCTGAAACCAATGACAGAGAAAAATGGTAAAGCAGCCAAAGGGGGTAAAAAGATAATTTATAGAGAGAGGAACAAAAGCTTGAAATCATTCTGAAAGGCCTGGGAAGTAGTTTCCAGAGAAAAGATGGAGGGTTGGGCAAAATCCAATCATACTGGCCAGATGGAGGGGCCTGGACTTAATTCAAAGGGCGGTAGGGGGCAGGAGGGCTTTAGTTGGGGAGTGGGGATGCTGTCTTCGGATCTGTGTGGAGGGAGGTGCACTCCAGCCTCAGTGTGAAAAACTGTCGGAAAGCCCAGGCAAGACACCCGTGGAATGGGGCGGTGACCGAGAGGACAGCACAAGTGGACCAACCAAGACATATTTAGGAAGTGGGGTCCTCTGGACTTGGGGTGGACAACAGAGAGCAGGAGGAAGCATTGCCTCTGGCTGGACCCTAAGCAATGGGTAGACATGGCACCATGGAGACAGGAACACAGGGAGGAGAGAGTTGGGGAGAGAATGAGTTCAGTGCCAGGCAGCCCCCTGAATGTGCTGTGGTGCAGGTCCTGCAGAAGTGTGAGGTGGGCTCACAGATGTGCACTTGGCAAAGATGGCAGAGACCAGGGCTTCTCCAATGGAAGTACATTCGACTCACCCTGCCACCTGGAGACATTGTTAGGAAACAGACTCCAATTTAGTCCGTCTCTTGTAGGATAGGATCTGCATTTTTCTAAGATGCTCCAGTGATGTTGATGGTTGAGATGCCAAAGTTACAGGAGCAAAGGTAGAGCACACACCCCGCAGAAGAGGTATTTTGTTGTTAATATTTCTCTTGTTCTCACCCCCACTCCGTATTTCCAGAGGCAGAGATGTTCTGTCTCTAAAGAAAGCAAAAACAAAAACAAAATCTCTATTCTTTCTATCAGCCGCCACCCACCCTCCCCCTCCAAACAGACAAGTGTCAGGCAACTGGCTGCTTTCCAAATTTCCCTGCCTGGCTCACCCGCTCTTAAAATACCCTCAGTCATAGATGCTTCTAGAATGTGAGCTGACCTGGAACACTGCGTCAAGGGCAGCAAAGCTTTCAAGCAGTTTCCTGGAACGAGAAAAAGAAAGAGAGAGAGAGGAGTGTTTCTGAAAATTAGACTTAGCATATCGCACAAGTGGCAAAGAATAGAGAGATTGGATTTTTTGGAAAGAATGCCAGCTGCCTGCCTAATGCACCTCACTGCATCTCAGTCTTTTCGCTCATAAAACAGAGGCCATGGCACCCACCTCGCAAAGTGCTTGTGAGGAGGAAGCGAGATTCCACATGTGAACTGGTGTCTCTTCAGAATGGCCTGGCCTCCGCTTTAGCTGCACCTGGGCTCCAACCCTGGTCCCATCGCCTATCACAGAAGCAGTTCTTGAACATCTGTATAAACTTCTCTGAGCCACTTATCAAATAAGGGCAACAAAAGTCACCACACAGGTGTGTGACAGTGACAAAATGAGTCCAGTCCACAAAGCACCGAGCGCAACATCTACGCATAACAGGAGCACAGTTGGTGCTAGTTGCTTCCTCCACCTTCCTCTGCTGGAGACAATTTGTTAAGAATTCACAAAGACCCCTGTTTATCCCTCCAGTTATTTTTAACATTGCATAAATTGCTTGCCATTCTCTCTCCTCTCTCTCCCATTCCGCCTTTGACAGGTTTCCCACAATCCCAACTACATGGTGCTGAGAAATTCAAAAGGAAAAATAACCCTTGCTGTAGATTAGCAGATGACAACACAATGCCAAGTCTTTTTCTGATCAGGCGTTCCTGATCAGTGCTGTGGCTGGCTGCCCCCTCCCATCACCCTTCTCTGTGTCGAGGCACATCTCCCACCCTGGTGCCTAATTAAACTATCCAGTGTCCAGAGTCCACTCACTGGGACCCCTTGGAGCCCAAGGCAAAGAATGTACCCAGTTTGTGAAAAAGGAAATCAAAGCGCAGCTACAAAATGCTAGATGACCTCCAGAACCAAAGGTGACTTAAGGGCTCTGAGCTTCCAGCCAAATTAGCCACTGGAAACACAGGCAGGAAGATCGTCTTTAAAAGACTTCAAATGGGCATGTCCCAAGCTAAATGCTGCCTGCCTCAGCGGCTGCATCACTGCACAATGGGTTTCTAGTTCCTCCACAGGCCCTAGGTTACATAGGAAGAGATCTTCCTTGGACACAGCCACTCGGGTTTATTCAGATGGGTGGAAGGCAGGGAGGGCCAGGAGAAAGCCAGTTCCAGAGACCAACGTGTGGACTGTTGAGCCTGTAATATTGGCTGCTGCCCTGCTATGGAGGATGGGAGGGGGGATGAGAGGTCTTGGGGATAGGGATCCCATGGATGACAAAGCTGCTTCAAACACCCCTGCAGGAAAAGGTCACCTGGGTTTAGATGCAAAGGAGGCCAGGCATGAAGGGTGACTTTAGATGAGGTGTTGAGCTGCTCTGCACCTTGGATTCCTCTTCTGAGAAAGTGGCCAGTCACCATTATGAGCACTGCTGACCTGAACTTCAGAGAGAGAGAGAGGCCCCTGGGCTGGTGAGCAGTGGCCAGGTTATGCTTATGTGCTTGAGTGAGCAGGAACACACAGCAGGGCACTTCCTCCCACCGGTGACCTCCACTGACATGTTGACCAAGACCTTCAACCCGTTCCCCGAGGCCAAAATGACACTTGTTCCCCAAAACCAGCCCCTTCCCAGTATGGCAACCTCCCCATAGGGTCACAAGATGGGTAAATGGCACATGATTGAAACGCTTGGGTTCTTTGTCCTGGGAGACAGCCATGTCCTCCTCCTGGTTTTTGGCACTTCGCGACCTCAGCCCATAAGGCCTCTTCGGTGACTCTTCAGTGAGTCTATATGGGCTGAAGCTTTACTAAAGAGCTTAGCCTCAAGTCCTTCTCCTTCGTCCAGCATTAACAGGTAGAAATATCTAGAATTGTATAAATTGTACAATTTGCCAGGAAAGAGAGAAGTGGCATTTGTGGTCTTTGAGTGTCTAGCAGTCCCTCCCCTTCCTTAGCCACGCCCTGATGTCTTTTTATTTTTAGTGTAACTACCACAGAGAAAAGTGAGCAAAGCCACTATTGAGCACAGTGTCCCTCCTATGTAAACACCACCCAGGTCTCAACTAAAAAAAAAAAAAAAACTTTATTGAAATATAATTCACAAGCTATATAATTCACCCATTTAAAGTATAGAATTCAATGCTTTTCAGTAAATTCAGACTACTGCAATCACCACTACAATCAATTTTAGAATATTTTCACCACCCTAAAAAGAAACCCCAAACCATTTAGCTCTTACTTCCTCAATCCCCTTCATTCATCCTGGCCTAGAAAACCACTAATCCACTTTCTGTCTCATGGATTTGCCTATTCTGGATATTTTATAGAAATGGAATCACACCATATATGGTCTTCTGTATCTGACTTCTTTCACTTAGTGCAATGCGTTATATGTTCATCTAAGTCGTTCATCCATGTCGTAGCGTGTATCAGTCCTTCATTCCTTTTTAGGGCTAAGTAATATTCCGTCAGGTGGATGCACATTTTATTTGTCCATTTATCAGTTAAGGGACTTCTGGGTTGTTTGCACTTTAGGGCTCTTGTGGATTATCCTGCTAGGAACACTTGTGTACAAGTTTCTGCCTGGACATATGTCTTCATTTATCTTGGGTATGTACCTAAGAATGGAGTTGCTGGGTCAGATGGTCACTTTGTGTTTAAGTTTTTGCCAGGTCAGATGGTAACTTCGTGTTTAAGATTTTGCCAATTTCCTTTGAGGAACTGGTTCTTTTCTAGTAGATAGAGTCTCACAGGATCTCTGATCACCCAGCCACAGGGCAGGTACTGATCCAAATCAAGCCCACCTTTCTTGGTTCCGGCCAATTTCCACGTCTGCACCCTTGGCTTTTCTACTGATCCTGAGTCCTAAATATCTTCCCACAAATTCCTCGTTGGTGAGGTTAACCAGGGCTTCTTTCTGGGGCTTGCATTCAAAGCAACCTGTCCGATGAAGCTTCTCACTCGGAGCCTGCGGGCTGTCAGTGGGCAGCTCTGATTAGAGGGTACTGTGGCACAGCAGGCAGGCCTGACATCACACAGGGCGGGGTGGCTGTAGTACTGGATTGCTGAGATTTAGAGAAGGAATACAGAGCAATCGGCCAGGTCCAACAGGGGACACCTTAGTAAAACTCCTTGTGGGGGCTGCAAGGTTGCATATCTGACCCTGGGGGTCCTTCATCACATCCCCTTGGCCCACCTTGGATTTCAGCTTCTTGGACAGTTCTGTGCATGCTCAGACTAACCCTGAGCTGTGAGCATCTCCCCTCCAGCACAGCCAAGCAACTCTCCTTATTCTGTCCCTGAACCTCCCCAAGCACTGTAAGGGATCACTCATCGAGGTGTAGGGAGTTTGGGGCCCAGAGTCAGTGCATAAATATCCCAGGCTCTCAGCCTTCTCTCAGACAATTCAGAGGAGTCTCCTGTGCTTCCAGGAAGTCCTAGTGAAACTGAGCTCTGCTGTCTATGGCAGTGGCCTCATTTGAGTACCCTGATATTGGCTTTCTCCTTTCATAATGTACTTTCCTGCTTCTCAAGATCACCTCCTAAATAAACCACTAGCTCTCAAATCTTTGTGCTACCATCCACCTTTTGAAGAATCCAAAGTAAAATAATATGCAAAAGCTCTTTAAGAAACAGTATGGCTCCACAATACACATAGGAGACAAGAATGCTGGGCCAGGAGTCAGGATCCCGGGGCCCAAACTCTGGCTCCATGGGGCTCAAGCAGGCCCTAAGATCCCTGTAAAACAGTCTCCTTGGATAAGTAGCCCGTGAAGGCTTCTCCCCCCCATAGAGTTCCGAGTCTTAAGAGACAGTGTCCCTGACCCTGCCTTGGGCATTGCAGTCTCTTCTTGGGTCTTAGGTCTCAGCTATCTATCACTCTGCAGCCAGACACCTCTGCATCTTGCCGAGGACTCCAGCTGCCTAAACTATTTCCAGAACCTGTGACTCTGCAGGGAGACAGGGCTAAAGCTGTGGTGGCTTGCTGTAACCATTTCAAGTCTTCACTGAGGTCATTCTTTGCAAAGGCTATTTGCAGCCCTGAGCAGTGGCCACACTCCACAACCCAGCCTCCCAGACATTAATATCATTCCACTCGGTAAACCCCACCTCCAGACCTGGCTCATTTTCAGATAATGGGACAGGGTTCCTGCATATGATAAACTGGCCTTATCATGGCTCAAAAGTTGTGAAAGCTCTAGATTCCAAGCCTAGCTCTGCCTCATTCATTCATTTCTTCATTCAACTATAGCATTTATTTAAACCTAGCCTCTTTCAGCCGCTGCATAGGGTCAGGGTACATAGCAAAGAATAACAGATTCTCCTTAAAAGGAGTTAGTCTTGGGACAAGGCTAACTTGGGATTTCAGTACTGGGTGGCGAGTGAAGGGAGGGCTAGGGAGAGGTGGACAACAGAGGGGATTGAAGAGGTGCAATGTAGCAAACATTTCCACACCTCACTCCACATCTCCCTAGCCCATGGTGTGCTCCAGCCATTGCTGCAAGCATCAGTTGCCCATGGATGTGGCCTGACAGCACCAAAGCCCAGCTGCACCATGTTCTGCTCCCTGTGCCAGAGCCTACCTGCCACCACTGGTTGGATGGAGCCCCTGAAGGAGCCCACTCAGCCATGCTGGCACATGTGAAAAGTCAACATCCGCTGGGTGGCCAGATGCAGTAGCTCACGTCTGTAATCCCAACACTTTGGGAGGCTGTGATGGGTGGAATGCCTGAGGTCAGGAGTTCGAGACCAGCCTGACCAACATGGTGAAACCCCATCTCTACTAAAAGTACAAAAATTAGCTGGGCATGGTGGAGGACACCTGTAATCTCAGCTACTCAGGAGGCTGAGGCAGGAGAATCACTTGAACCCAGGAGGTAGAGGTTGCAGTGAGCTGAGATCGTGCCACTGCACTCCAGCCTGGGCAACAAAGCAAGATTCTATCTCCAAAAAAAAAAAAAAAAAAAAAACCATCCCCTTGGCAACCATGGGCCAATGAGAGGGCATGAATGAACAGCTGGAGAAATGTTCCCGTGTTTGTTATCTAGGATGTAAAAATTCTCAGGCACATTCCAGCAGGCTCCTCAGAGCATCCCCAGTTGCTCGCAGCTGTAACTGGTTGGACAATACATTCTTGGACTGGCTTATTCTCCTCCTCTTTCTGTTTCACTTTTTTCAGTCTGCCCACCCTGGGATCACTTCCCAAAATAAAATACCTGCATGCAAGTCATTGACCTAGGATCTAGTTGTGGGGCTGGAGTGGGAAGGGGAAAGTGGAACAAGCTAAGACAGGCAATTAACCCCATCTTAAGGTGGTCAGGAAGAATTCCTGGAGGAAGTGACTCCTGAAGCCTGTGTAGGGGTGGGCTAAGTGAAGAAGGACGATGCCCAGGGCTTCCCAATCCCAGCCAAGGGTCAGATACCAAGAGCAAAGCCATAGCTGTGAGACAACACTGTGCCTCCTGCGACCTGTGCACGGTTCACTCAGGTGTAGGGGGGCGTGGTGAGAGGTGACGCTGGAGAAAAGGGCAAGACTAGGTCTTGAGGACCTTGAGTGCACTCTGTGGATATTACTGTGGAAGCAAAGGGGAACCATGGAAATAATCATACAAAGGCACAACCTCCCCATACGAGACGTGCACCTGTGTCTGCCTTATACAGCACTAACTAAGCGCCATGCACCGTTTAAAGGACTTACAAGCCTCATGAAAGCTAGCTAAGGGGCTACTAGTGTCTTCCCCATATCTAGATGAGGAAACTGAGGCACAGGCAGATGAAGTCACCTGCTTGTGGACACACCTCTAATAAATGGTGGAGATAGGCTGCTCTCAGCCCTGCAACTGCACTGTCTCACTCAGCTGCAGAGGGACAGCGAGGTTTGTGCCTCTCCTCCTCTCACTCCGTGCTCCTTTCCTGGGTAAAGAGCTCCTCCACTCAGGGCAATTTTGCCTTCAGGGAATGGTTAACAAACTCTGAAAACATTTTTGGTCACAACTAGGGGAGGAGAGTGCTGCTGGCATCTAGTGGGTAGAGGCCAGGGATGCTGCTCAACATCCTACCATGCACAGGACAGCCCCCATGGCCAAGAATTATTCAGCCCCAAATGCCAATCGTGCTGAGGCTGACAAACCCTGCTGTGGGGAATGCATTGGCACCGAAGCTCCCCTTCCTGTCTGTCTCCTTCTCCACTGGCTGAGAACTGGGTGATGATGAAAGCTACTAACCATGGGAAAGAGAAGAGGAGGAGGCAGGAGGTAGCTTACTGACCAGCAGAGATGGCACCCCATGTTGTGGGACTTGATGCTTTCACAATACTGGTGGTGGTCACAGCAGATTATGTCCTCTGTTAATGAGTTAACCTCTCTTAATGAACCAACATGAGGGATGGGCTAACAAACACGAGATTTCCACGCTGGTCCTGTGTAGACGGCAGGTGGGAGAGAGGTCTAGGACACCAAAACATTGAGTGGAACAGGACATTTTGAGTTTTTGGAAACAGAACTTCAGTGGAAATTCCACCATGGGGCCTTCAGAGATAGAAAACCCAGAGCCAGAAGGCTAGATCCCAGTGCAGACTTCCAGCTTGAGGAACAAAAAAACCTCCAACTGACTTTTTGTGAAGCTGACATTTTTGACATTTACAGTCAGGCAAAACAACCAGAGCCTGGGGTGGGTATTGTAGAGTGTTAGACTGGGCAAAGTGAGAAGGGGTCAGTGGGGTTTAGATCATGCCCTCAGCAGAGAAGGAAGCTGCATGAGCCCCACCATTTCTCCTGCAAGTGCCCTGAAATTTTTCTTCTGCTAACTCTTATTACATAGGGGGGAAAATATGATGTGTTCCTGGAGAACCCATCTTGGGAGTAAGTACCTGCACCCCACTCTGTGGCTGTTCCTGGAGTGACCAGACTCTGAGATGAGCCTGCAAACCCCTGCCCCACCCACCTGTACCACTCAATTCCACGGGGGTGGAGGTTGGGGGTGGTCCTGGCAGCCATGGAGCCAGTACTCCCTGGCCCTCATAGTCACAGTCCCAGGGCCCCAGTTCTTATCAACAAATCCATGTTCCTATCGCCTGTCTTCATTGCCCATAAGCTACCCAAATATCCTGAACATCCCACCATAGCGACGTCATCTCAGACTTCCGTGCATTCCCAGAAATGACTCCAAGTCAGACCACACATGCTACTTTTTGTTACCACATTGACACTGGTTCCTGTAATCCCTGTGGTCCAGTGGTCTAGCCATAGGGCTCCCCAGGCCTGGAGGTTCATGCTAATGGAAAGCTTGTCTATTCAAGAACCTCTGTGAGACCTGTTAGGAGTCAGCCTAGAGTTAAGCTGCTCTTATACTGTCTCTGCTCTGGGCCAAAAGAAATTCCACCTCCTTTCCATGCTAAGCCCATCTTTGCCCTTCTCCCACAATTTGTTTTGGGGACCTGCAAATCAGTCTGGTGCACATCCAAGACGCTGACTTGGGAGTGGTCCAGGTGAGAAGACTTGCCATGATAAAGAAGCCACATCTCTACCTACCCTCTCTCTTGTACTTCTTGCTGCAGGCTGAAAGAGGCTGTGGCCCCTTAGGATTGGTCACTCCTTTATCTCAAGCATCCTGTTTCCTGCATCCTCGGGTCTGGCCTGAATTTGCATGTGCCTCTCCTGTGGCCATCTTTCCTCCTATAGCGATGGCACTGTGCTGATTAGCCGAGCATCAGACATGTAAATACTAGCCCCTTTTATTTATTTTTTGTATTACAACTGGAATATAGGAAGTCTGGAGATCTCACAGGGGGTTTCTTTCCATCAAGTCTCTTTCAATCTTTTCATTTCACCATGCATAGCCGCTACTCCTAAGACAACCTCAACGTCCCACACGGCTGCCACAGCACCAGCCATCATGCCTGAATACCAGGTTGCAGGTGGATGGAGAACTGAAGAGGGAGCAAAGGGCACGAGTCCAGTGTCTTTTAAAGAAGGTACTAGAGGTGGTCACTTCCATTTGCATGTCATTGACAAGAACTTAGTCAAGCATCAAAGGAAGCTAGGAAATGTGATCTTTCATTTGGGCAGGCAGATAACAATAAGGGTTGTATTAGCAAGGAGACAAAGGAAAAACAGTATTAGGAGACAAATAACAGCCTCTGATAGTGTGGGCAGCTTGAGCCAGGGTGTGCCCCCACGGAGCCTGCCAACTTTCTCCCTGTGCACAGCTGAGTACATATTAACACCAAAATTTGACTTCCAGGGTAAGGGAAGTAGGAGGTCTCACTGAGGTCTCCTTGCCTAAGCCCCATGTTCCCAACAGCCTTTCCTTTTCTGAGGTTCCAGATGCTGCTCCATCACCCACCAGCTAGGTGCTGGGGAGAAATGATTCAACCGTTTCCAGCCCTGGTTTGCACACCTGAAGTGGAAGAGTAAGCTACTGTGTTCATCTGGTCATTGGGAGGGACTTGGAGGTCAGCGTTTCTAACACTAGGATATGGTGGCACTTTCGCATTGTTTCCCTCCTCCTCAATGCGTCTGAGACCAGCCTTCATCCCCTTCATGACAAAGTTTCATGACTGTTTATCTAAGGGGTAAAGGCCCTGCACGTGCCCGAACTATTGCTTAGAATCTAAGGCAGGGACGCTGGGACCCCCTTCTCCTCCCCACCCCATGGAAGGAGGCTTTAACATGCAAGATCTGTAAAAGTATCCAGCTTTTGGTGTAAGTAAAACAAAACAGGTCATCCCACTGATGGCAGGACCTTTTGCCAACCTTGGAAATTCACACCCACCCGTCCACATTCAGCACAAATGTCCTCTCCCTCCCCTTCTCCCTTGCTTGAACTAGTTAGAACTCCCTCTTCCTCTTATGGCATCTTGTACATTCATATATTCCAGCACTTGCCTCACTGTCTGTGGACAGCTCTTCAATTTATCTAACCACCCATCCATCCATCCATCCATCCATCCATCCATCCATCCAATCAGCAAGTATTTACTAAGCACCAGATACTACTGGGGAGACAGAGTCAAATAAGGGCACTGTCTTGACTTCCATGGACCCCCACCCCAGCCCATAGAAAGCAATATCCATGAGGTGGAGCCATGTCAAGGAACAAGAATGGGCTTGTCAAGAGGGGCACTGATCTCAGTCTTCTGAGTGCACTGGGAAGATCCTCTAGGGCAGCTGGGCTTCAGGCTCCGAGAGCCTAGCCATGAGGCAAGCAGGTGAAATGGGCCTGGCCAGGGAGAAAGTGGAAGGAGTGGACATATGGGAGGACATAGGGTGTGGCACAAGGCAGCTGCTTCATACACAGTCATTATCACTGAGTGGCAGGGTGAGTTCAATAGAGTGATAATAGTAATATCACATATTATTGAGAAAGAGTATTGATTATATGCCAGGCACTGTAATACATGCCATGAACCATTGTTTCACTGAATTCTCTGAACAGTCTTGTGAGAGGAGAACTGTTATCTCTGCTTTACAGATGAGGAAACAGTTTAGCACTTTTGAGGAATGTGCCAGGGCCACAGAGTTAGTGAAAGACAGATCTCAGCCCAGAAGCTACTGACTCTGCAGCCCTTGCTGTCACTCCTGGGCTACACCCCCAACCACCAAGGAGTCCACCATGGAGAGGAGGGAGAGTGGGGGGAAAGGGGCAGTGAGCCTTGCGTTACACCAAGCCCAAGGCAAAAGGGAGCCTCTGAAGGCCACTGAGCAGAAGGATGACATCTGACTCTTAACCTGGACTCGGAGCTCTTAGGTGGCACAGTCTGAGTGTCATTCGCCGTTATGCCCTCAACACCCAGCACACTGCATAGTACACAGAATGTCTGCTGCAGCATGACTGAAAAAAAAATCAGTCCTTCAATGAATGAATAAACCAACATGGTGTTGCTAGACTTCAGAATCAAAGAATATCTGTTAGGATTCTATTTAGCAGTGTGTAACAGAAAACCCATAATCATGGCTTAAATGAGATGGCAGTTTATTTGCTCTTTTGCAAAGAGGTCCATAGGCATGCAGCCCAGGATTGGCATAGTGTTTCCATAGGCTCTGGGACTAATTCTATGATCTCACTGCCCAATCATTTCAGGACATGGCTCCTATTATGTAGGTCACCTCAAGACCTAAAACAGGTGCTAGAGCTCCAGCAATCACATCTCCATTCCAGGTAGTTAAATAACAGAAAAG
The DNA here is from genome assembly GCF_002776525.5 of Piliocolobus tephrosceles. Classification (NCBI taxonomy): domain Eukaryota; kingdom Metazoa; phylum Chordata; class Mammalia; order Primates; family Cercopithecidae; genus Piliocolobus; species Piliocolobus tephrosceles. The sequence continues at coordinate 75,049,584 of NC_045442.1, forward strand.
TTAGAAAGGTAAGGAGTAAAGTCTTCACCATCCATTTTAAAAAGACTTCCCTTTTGAGAAATGTCTGTTTATATCCTTTGCCCACTTTTTGATGGGGTTGTTTGTTTTTTTCTTGTATATTTGTTTGAGTTCTTTGTAGATTCTGGATATTAGCCCTTTGTCAGATGAGTAGATTGCAAAAACTTTCTCCCATTCTGTAGGTTGCCTGTTCACTTTGATTGTAGTTTCTTTTGCTGTGCAGAAGCTCTTTAGTTTAATTAGATCCCATTTGTCAATTTTGGCTTTTGCTGCCGTTGCTTTTGGTGTTTTAGACATGAAGTCCTTGCCCATGCCTATGTCCTGAATGGTACTACCTAGGTTCTCTTCTAGGGTTTTTATGGTATTAGGTCTAACATTTAAGTCTCTAATCCATCTTGAATTAATCTTCATATAAGGAGTAAGGAAAGGATCCAGTTTCAGCTTTCTACTTATGGCTAGCCAATTTTCCCAGTGCCATTTATTAAATAGGGAATCCTTTCCCCATTTCTTGTTTCTCTCAGGTTTGTCAAAGATCAGATGGCTATAGATGTGTGGTATTATTTCTGAGGACTCTGTTCTGTTCCATTGGTCTATATCTCTGTTTTGGTACCAGTACCATGCTGTTTTGGTTACTGTAGCCTTGTAGTATAGTTTGAAGTCAGGTAGCGTGACGCCTCCAGCTTTGTCCTTTTGACTTAGGATTGTCTTGGCAATGCAGGCTCTTTTTTGGTTCCATATGAACTTTAAAGCAGTTTTTTCCAATTCTGTGAAGAAACTCATTGGTAGCTTGATGGGGATGGCATTGAATCTATAAATAACCTTGGGCAGTATGGCCATTTTCACAATATTGATTCTTCCTATCCATGAGCATGGTATGTTCTTCCATTTGTTTGTGTCCTCTTTTATTTCACTGAGCAGTGGTTTGTAGTTCTCCTTGAAGACATTCATACAGCCAACAGACACATGAAAAAATGCTCATCATCACTCGCCATCAGAGAAATGCAAATCAAAACCACAATGAGATACCATCTCACACCAGTTAGAATGGCAATCATTAAAAAGTCAGGAAACAACAGATGCTGGAGAGGATGTGGAGAAATAGGAACACTTTTACACTGTTGGTGGGATTGTAAACTAGTTCAACCATTATGGAAAACAGTATGGCAATTCCTCAAGGATCTAGAACTAGATGTACCATATGACCCAGCCATCCCACTACTGGGTATATACCCAAAGGATTATAAATCATGCTGCTATAAAGACACATGCACACGTATGTTTATTGCGGCACTATTCACAATAGCAAAGACTTGGAATCAACCCAAATGTCCATCTGTGACAGACTGGATTAAGAAAATGTGGCACATATACACCATGGAATACTATGCATCCATAAAAAAGGATGAGTTTGCATCCTTTGTAGGGACATGGATGCAGCTGGAAACCATCATTCTTAGCAAACTATCACAAGAAGAGAAAACCAAACACCGCATGTTCTCACTCATAGGTGGGAACTGAACAATGAGATCACTTGGACTCGGGAAGGGGAACATCACACACTGGGGCCTATCATGGGGAGGGGGAAGCGGGGAGGGATTGCATTGGGAGTTATACATGATATAAATGATGAATTGATGGGTGCTGATGAGTTGATGGGTGCAGCACACCAACATGGCACAAGTACACATATGTAACAAACCTGCACGTAATGCACATGTACCCTAGAACTTAAAGTATAATAAAAAATAAAATAAAATAAAAAGACTTCCCAAAGTTATCACTCAGCTTTTGCTTATATCTCATTGACCAAAACCTAGTCACCTATTCCTTTTCTGGTCCCCAAAGAAGCTGAGAGTAATAGTCCTTTTACCATGGGCATTGCTGCCCTACATACATGTTGTTATCAAGGAGGAGAAGGAGGATGCATGTTGTGGAAAGCAACCTGCAACCTCTGCCACTAGAAGTGAGTGGCTTTGTGCAAACCTGTGCACAGATGGAATCTCTTCCTGGTGAAGGAAATGCCCCTTCACCTCCTGGGGAAACAGTTACCTTAGGGAACTCCAGGAAGAAGAGGACTTGGCAGCCCTTTGAGAAGATTACATCTGTCTGATAAAAGGTGCTGAACTCCCATGATTGCCCATGAGAACAGAAGATGGGAGTGCTTGGCTGGCTCCGGGCTGCTGTCCCCAGCAGTGGGGGCTCCCTTATTATTGCCAGAGGAGCATTGGCTTGACAAGACACATTAAAGGGACCCATTAAAGGGACACATTCCACTGGCATTCTGGAGCTGGAGGTTCAGAACCACCTGCCTTCAGACAGAGAAGTCCTGGGCCAGGGCATTCCTCCCTGGGCAACCACATGCCCACTGGAGAGTTTTAAAGCTGATAGAGAGGGTGAGTCGATGTGCCATGCACACCAGCCAAGTTCAAAGGCACCTCCACAGTGGAATAAAGACATTGTGAAAAAGTCACAAAGAGATGCTAATTCTCTCTTACCTCATGCCTAAAGCTGATGCAGCCTATGGAGCCGTGGCAGGAAGCCCCACAAGCCACTGAGCCACGGCCTGTAGCTGGAAGAGGCATGCAGAGAACATGAAGTGGTTGCTGCAATGCTCTCAAAGGAATGGGGAGATGGGACCAGAGTCTGGACCTGGCCCCTTGATGGTACTGACTCTGCATTTCCCTGGGGTAATGCCAAGAGAGCCATTACAGGACAGTCTCACTGCTGCTTTCTTCTTCTTCCTTGGCCCCTGGTCCCCTGCCATTTGGGCCAGTGGCCATCTTCTGTCCATCTGGCAAGAAAACCACTGTACACTTAAACAGAGTTTTGAACAGTCTTTCATTTGTTACCAATAGGGAGGCCGAGTAGGGCTTAGGATTGTGCCCATGTTGCAGATGATTGAGGTGAGAGAGAGTTAAGATATCTGTTCAAACTCACCAGGGCATGAAGCTGAAACTAGACTCTGTCTGTCTAACATCTAAGGAGGAGGCTGTCAGTAAGACAAGTGGACTTGGGAGGAAGAGCCCCTCTCCCAGCAAGGCCCACACGCATTGACCTCCATCTTCTGAAGTTGAAACTCAGCTGACATGAATAATGATATATAGTCAGCACCTGCTTCCCCCGGTCTCAGGTGTTTCCCCAGCTTTCCTGCCTGGGGCTCGGAACTGGTGACACCCAGAGATGGACACCTGTGGAATCATGTGCATGGCCAACTTTGTGGTCAGCTGGTGTGAGCCAGCACCAGCCTCTGTCCCTAGCCTCTCTGCCAGTAGCCAGGGGAATGACGGGGTGACATCCATCTCTGTCCTGACGGGGCAGATGAGGAGCAGAGGCAGATGGCAATAAAGGTCAGCGCCAATTCCCACATGCCTACAACTGGATTGAGGAGGATAGGACCTTGCAGATCCCCACAGCCCACTGTACCAGCAGCAGCACAAACACAGCAGCCAAATCTCCACTATCAGCAACCTTGGGTTCTCAAGAGCCCTTTCAAATGCAAATATTTCTGTAAGAGGAAATCACCTGGAATGCCAGAGTCTTCAGTTTCCACCTCTGTAAAATAGATATGAAAACCTCTCCCACGCAAGGCAAGGAGGCTGAGAGGCTGCAGGAGAAATTGCCAGCACAAAGGCTGGACAGTCTGTAACCCTGAAATGTTTAGATTTATTAATCTGTGAAATGAGCATGGCAGTTTTGGGGTCAGGGCAAGGAAGGACGCAGGACACCTGAGGTAGGTGAGCTGCCAGTCCTCTGTGCAGGGCCATCCTGTCCCCATGCCCACCCCCAGTGCCCACATGATACCTCCCAGACAGTCTGTCCATGCAGGGTTCTAGAGTAGGGGTCTCTTCTTTGGGGCCGTGGTTGTTGGGGTCAGGGGCTGGTGAGGAGATGGGGGAGGGACTAGCCAAAGAGCTGGGAATGGACATGGGGGAGCAAGAAGGACGCTGCCCTGGAGAGGAGTCAGAGAGTGAGATCCAACTGGCCTGATGCAGGAACCAACAAACCAGCACCCTCCCCAAGCACCAGCCACTACCATCATCAAGAATTCATTCTTGGAACAATGTGCTTTGGATTTTATAAAGCATTTTCACATATTTGAACTAATTTGATTTACTCTAAAGTATATATTATAACCCATTTTGCAGATGAGGAAAGTGAGGCTCAGAGAAGACCCCATAGATGGTGAGGGATAAAGTAAAGCCAGGTGTCCTTCCACCCTGTGCTCTCTACGTGCAAATTACAATCTCTGGTTCCAGGAAACAACAGACCACGCCTGTAAAGGGATTGTGGAGAAGAAAGGAGAAAAAGTCTGCCAAAGGAGCTGGATACCTGTGTGTGTATGTGTGTATGTGTGTGTGTGTGCATGTGTGTGCATCCATGTGTGTATTTTATGAGGTAGGGGGCAGGGAGTGCAAGAAACAGTGATTAGCTCCAGCTAGAGATTTTATTACAAATGTATTTTGTGCTTCTGTGTCTTTCACATTCTGACAATGTCACTTCTGTAAATATATATACATATATATATAATTTTAAATGAGGGAAAGCCATTGAGTTACGGAGATATCCAGCATGGATTTGGAGTCTGGCAGCTTGGCTCCTAGCCCTGAATCTTTCCCTGCCCAGCTGTGTGACCTTGGCCCTGTGGCCTTCCCTACTCTGGGCTTCCATTCCCTCATCTACAGCTGGAGCTTTGGGATGGAAGCGCCTGTAGATCCTTTCTCCACTGGCCTAAGTGGTTTGTGAAAAGTCACTTCTAAGGAGAAAGCAGCTCAGGGATTCCCAGTCTGAAGCCCTGGATTCCAGGCGTTCAGATCCATCCCCTCTCCCTTGAGGATCTAGAGTTAGGGCATGGTCACATTCATCCCTTCCCTGCCACAGGGAAAGAGTGAGAAGAAGCAGGTCCCTGTGATTCTGAAACATTGTTTCCATCTGCTGCTAACCTGTTATTAGCAGGATTTTCCTAAACCTCACCTCCATTTTCCAAAGTCACACACCCTGGGCATAGTGACTTTCTTGTCCTCTTCCTTAGCTCTCCAGAACTCAGAACCTGGAGAGGAGAGAATGCCACTCCAGTTTCTGATCAGAGCACTGCCTCTCCTAGCTGGTTCCTCACAGGTTACAGTTTAGAAGCCTCCCGGAGACGTCTGGAAGTGCTGATCCCTGCATTCGCTTTGGGGCTGTGTCTCTACTACTTCCAGATGTTTACACAGCTGGCTGGATTACTTAACTGCATTGACATCATACACCTTGATATTTCCTCTTTACAAAAACAGTTCAGATGGGAAAGAAACTGGCTATTGAGAATCTGTATACCACAGAACTCACCAAAATAACATTCCAGCTCTCCAGGAAGGCTATGGATGCTTCCACTTACATGCGCTGCTCTTGCACAATCGCATAGGCCTCAGTTTCCCTCTCTATAAACTGAAAAGGTGGGTTTGCACAGTCTGAGAGCTCCTTTGGGTGCAGAGAATTTATCTGAAGTTGCCTTGGAGAGGCCATTTCCTTCCTTTTTACAGATTTGGAACCTGAATCCTGGAGTGGGGAACTTCCTTGATTCAACTGATGGCTAATTATAGAGCACCTACTATGGTTAGGTAGTGAGGTAAGACTAGACAGACACAAAGGTGGAAATAAGATCATGCTGGTACATGGCTCCCTCTGTGCCAAGCGCTGCGCTGAGTCCTTTCTGGCCAGCGTCATTTGTACGCCTCATAACAATTCCAGGAGGTCTGTATATTTCTCTCAGCTTTATAGGTAAAGAGACTAAAGCTGAGAGATGACAATGAGTTCACCAAAGCTCACAAAATCTGCTGTATCCAGGAATTCCAACCCACATGTGACTGATTCCAGAACCTTCATCCTTAAACATCACCCTATACTACTCCCCAAACATTTGTTGCCCTCATGAACCTTCTAATCCAAAATGAGACACAGTCAAGGAGAGAACTGACATTTACACCACCAGAATTTGGCAAATGCCACCACCAAGACCTGCACCAAGAGCTAAGAAGGCCCTGGTCATGTGGGATAAGCTCCCCAGAGAAAGGGGCATTTGGGTTGGGCCTTGAAGGCTGAGCAAGAGTCTGTTGGGCAGAGGGGACTTGCAGGAAGACACACAGTGTAGCTAGCTGACGACAACGCTATGTCCTGATGTTGTTCAATGCTCCTCCTTGCCATCCCTGCTTTCATAGCCTTCTCATCTTAGGAAAGGCCCAGAGCATTCTGGGTCTAGATGTCTCTCTGCAGTCAAGGGTGTCTTCCTGGCACAACCACTCCCTGACTATCAGCTCTGTAAGGCAAGGGTCAGGGCCTGTCTGTGTTTGTGCCCTTGCACCTGGCACAGAGCAGGGCACAGTCTGTATTTGCTGAACAAATAAACACTTAGTCTTTCAGGAACTGTTTCCCAAGCAGCAGCAGCAAAATAAACAAGGAACATTTGTTGAGTGTTATGCGCCAGGCAGTGTGCTAAGTCCTTTTCATGCATCATCTTATTTAATCCTCCCAAAGCCACACTCTGAGTGAAGAACTATTATGTTCCCTCCTTGACACATGAGGTTAAATAACTTGTCCAAGGTCACACAGTTAGCAAGTGGTAGAGCCCGGATCCATGCCCAGGCCTGTGGCACTTCAAAGCCCAAGCTCTTAACCCCTCTGTCACCAGCGTCTCTTTGTTGTGGCCTCAGCACCCCTCTTTGTTCCCCAGGGGGAAGGGCTGTTGCAAGCAGGCCTGAGATGCCACAAACTTTCCAGCACATCCTGCCCCTTTGTCCTCTGACATCTGTTTGCCATTTCCCCTGCTCCAGAGCCGGCCAGGCCCTGCCTCCTGCCTTGCCATAATTCAGATGTCAGGGAGGATGGAAGCCAGTGCCTGGTGTCTGAGCATCTGAACTGGCAGAGACTAAGGACAGCCTGGTGCACACTTGCATTTGTTTTGTCAGCCTGCGACATGGCATTTGTCAGAGCCAGGGACACACGGATGCCACCCACGCCTCCCCAGGCTTCTCACCGCACCCCACCAGACAGTCCCGTACCGCCTTTCCCTGGCACCCTGCAAGGTCATGGCTCTAAGGAAGGTGAGAGGAAGGGGCACCCTAACTCCCCCTCCTCTCCCCACCTCCTGCACTCCCCAGTATCCTCTTAATATCCGCTGCACACATCCACCAGGATAGAATTCCTTTCTCTTTTGAGCAAGAATAGGGAAAGCTCTGAGAATTTTTGGAAACAGCATTTTTGTTTCAAAATATAGTTTCCAGAACGTTGGCCCTGAGAGATGTCCCGCAAAAAAACAAAAAAGTGTTCCATGGTGCAACAATTTTAGCCCTGGTCTTACAGGTTCCCAGTGCACACTTCAATGATGCAGACACTGAGAAGTCCTGCAGCATTTTCCAAATGTATCCTTTATCCTCAGAGCATGTATTCCATGTGTAGAAACACTTCGCAAGGCTGGAGGAGAAACAAGCTCAAGTGGGAAACACATCCACCAAAAGGACCCTGCGCTTCCCTGCAGATTTGTTTAGCATGGAGCTGCCTCCTTACCTTACTGAATGTGCTTGGGCTTCTCTCAGTGCGTGAGCCTCCGCACCCTGCCACGAATTCCCTGACTGCAGAATGGACTTTTCCTGCGAGTCCACTCTGACAATGATGCCAATGTGGGACAGCTCCAGGGACACCAGGATGGACTTCGCGAATGCAGAGCTACTTGGGACCACGTGAGCTCTCTGGGACTGAAGGCCCCAAGGCCAGGTGGGCTGACTACTTGGGGAGTCGAGCCTCAGAAAAGGGGCTGGTCACTCCCCACTTTCTAAGACACTGGGATTGCACTCAGGGAGAGCAGGCACAGCCTGGTCAGGCCATCCAGGAGCAAATCCCTGTGCCAGCACCTACCACCTTTCGGCATCAGGCTCCCCAACCAGAGGAAAGCACAAGGAACACAGCTCATCCGGATGTCTGCTCCCAGCACCCTGCACATGGCTGGCCCAAAAGGAAACGAGATGCAGATTTGTGGAATGAGCATGAGTTTGAGGTCAGCTGCTGTTGCAGGGTGGATTCCCTGGAAGCCGACTCTGAGCAGAAGGTCAGTGTGCAGAACATTAATGAGGGGTGTTCCCGGGACCCACACCCGTGGGGAAAGGGAAGAAAGCAGGGAGAAGCTGAAGGAGAAATCCAGCTACAGTGTAGTCACAGCAAGACCGCAGCTGACCCTGTGGGAAGCGCTGAAGCAGGATGGCCCTTCAGAGTGGCCCTGAGTTCAGGCAAAGGGGTTGGGCCTTTCTACCTCCCAGTTGGCCAGTCACTGGATACGGGCTTTCCCAGGGAAGAGTGTGACCTTGGCAGTGTAGCTTTCTTTAGTTCATTCCTGAAGAGGGCTGACAGCTGACATGGAGGGCTCTCCACTCACAATTCCCAGCAGCTGGGGGAGAGCGTCCTCCAGTCCTGCAGGGGAGACCTGGGTGCCCAGCCCACCTGGTGGCTGTCCCACACTGCTCCCTGTGGCATCGCCACCCACTGTTCTGGGCCTTCCTTTTCTCCTGGTCCCCCTGCCCAGGCCAGCTCTTCCTTCCCTTCTTCCAGTCTCCCTCAGTGTCAGAGACTGCTCTAAGGAACAATACTTACATGGGGGGTTGGAGCAGAAACTGGTCACCCTCCATGCTCAACTCTGGCCCTCCAGGACCTCTCTGGGAGCTGAGAGGGGGTCCCTGGCTGCCCCTGCAGAAGGATGTCCCCTGAGCTTGAGGCTTCTATATGCAGGAAGGCACATTTGAGTCTGTCCCTCAACCAGGTCCTGACTCTCTGGGCTGTGGACTCTGTCTCTCAATGCATTTTCTCCTTTGCCCTCCTCCCTAGTGGACCTCCAGCCCTGCCCTGACTCTCCTGCCTCAGAATCTAGACATAGCCCAGCAGCCCTGGTAGGAATTAGGTGGGTACTGCACTCTTCACAGAGAAGCAACTGGGCTGTGTGGGGCCTCTGGATCACATTTCCTGGACGTAAATGATTGTCCACCTTCATACGGGATCTTATGTCCCGGAATATCAGGTCCTTTATCTGTAAAATGAGATTAGTGAGAGGCACAGCAGAGGCACAGCAGAGGCACTGGGTAAATGTTTGTGGGGCAAAGGAGTAAGTGCATGGCCTGGGGGATGCAGCTGAGGGACATCGGCCAGCCAGTGTCAGACGAGGTCAGGGCTTGGAGTGTTTCCACAGCATGGTGGTTTAGAACCAGGGCAGAGTGGGGCAGGTCCTCTATCCATCACATGCCAGCATGTGCCTTTGGCAAACTGATGTACTTTCTGTTGCTAGTTTCCTCTTTGTGAAGCAGGGATAATAGTACACACCTCCAGCGGTGTTTCGTGGGTTGAATTAGACTGAGCATACAGTGGAGTGCTGGGCATACAGTCAGACCCCAGCACAGGTGTGTTTTCATTCTCACTGTTATGTCAGTTCTGCCTGACTCTGTGTCCACAGAACTTTCTATTGCCTCGCACCCACCTCGGTCCCCTCTGGGATGAATATCCTTCAAATCATCTCGCAAATAAACTCCCTGGCCCAGACCTAACAATGCAGCCTGCCTGCTTTAACTTGGAGTCTGAGCTTGTCCCTCCTGTATCAAACCCTTTAGAGAGCCTGTGAGGCTCCCAAGAGGAAGAAATGAATTGCTCAGCCTGCAGCATCCCCCGCTGTTCTTCTAGCTGGCTGGGGTCCCCATTAGTGAAACAGCCCAGCCTTCCCCCAGCAGGAGAGGACACTAGCTTCGCAGGGCGGCGTGGAGCTGCGGGAGTGCCCAGTTCCTAATGGAGGGGGATGGCAATCCCAAACACTGCCCATTAGTAGCGGCTGACGTGACCCCAACCGCTCCCGCAGAGCAAACCTTCATCTCCACGTGTCCTCTCTGTGTGCCTGGTAGATGTTTTCCCCTCCCAGGATTGGTCATTAGCACTGAAGGGCATGGCTGCCAGGCTCCAGGGGGTTTTCTCAGCAGGCTGGGGAGAGGGTGAGGAAGGGGGATGGAGTGAACAGTGGTCTGGTTCCCCTGAGGTTAGCTGTTGGCCAATACGCTGTGACCCATGGACTTCCTTGGCCCAGGCCACAAGGTACCTTGCACACAACTGCAAGGTAGACATGCAGTAGCAAGTCTTTAGTTAATGGAGCTGTGTAGAGTTAGGGAGGTCACAGCTCCATGGTTGGGGGGTTGGCAGAGGCTGGAAGGAGTCTGCTGAGTTCCACACTGAGTCCAGCAGTCAAGACCTAGGGATAAAGAACAAAGGCCAGGTCCCGGCTAGGGGGTGCGTGCAGGGCATGAGGAATTCTGGCAGGAGGGGCTGCAGGCTCAGAGTAGGGGTGAGGTAGTGGTTGGGGGCTATAGTCCCAACCAGATCCAAAGAAGGGCCCGGTAGTGGTACCTGGGCAGACCCACAGGTGAAGGAGGGAAGAGGTCACACCCCCAGTACAAGGCTTAGAAAACCCACAGTAAGATCTTTCAGAATCGCTCCTCAGGTGGCATCATTTCCCTGCTTCCCATCTTCCCGTGGCTGCCCCCAGCCCAACCTGCCCTGGCAGGCTTTTCACCCCACCTCACCCTCCTTGCTCTCAACTCTTTGAAAATGTTCCCCAGCCTTTCCCCACCCCAAGGCCTTTGCTCATGCCACTCTACCTGGCAGGAAACCTCTACCTGCCTCAGGTTCCAATACCAGCTCCAATCTTGCCCTTCTCAAAGCCTGGACTTCAGTATTTTCTCCAGGGAAGGACCAGCCCTGCCCATCTCACTTAAACTTATGCCCGCTATCCTGTTATCCTCTATTTCAGCATCCTGTTTTTTTCCTTTTAGGCCTCTTATCATAGTTTATTCCTACAGGGCTTCTTTGGTAATTTATTTGTTTATTGTCTGTCTCTCCCTCCAGTTGAAAGGCTCTAGGAGGGCAGAGACCACTTCTGTCTCTCTTACCATTATTTCTAGCCCTAAACATTCCAGAAGCCCTCAGTAAGTGTCAGCTGTTATTTCTACCAGTTTATTACTGCCGTGGTGGTAGTTACTGTAGGCTAGCAATAAATACCGCTTGAACACTGAGTGAGTATCAAGACTCACTCCAGGTCCCACTCACTTGAGGGGCTGTGATAGCAGATGTGCCAGGTCCCGGGCAGGCAGGAAACTCCTGGCTCTTCACTCTGCCCCCTGGTCCTTACAGGAGATCAACTCAGCCCCAGAGGTGAGGCGAGTGAGCCCTGACCCCATGATCCCTCCGCATCCAACCTGCCTCTTCCCGGCCTGCCTAGCGCCTGGAGTCACCCCAGAAACTCCCCCCAGCACACATACTGTCATCTCTTCACCGTGAACTGTATTTAAAATGTAAATAAAAAAAGGCTTTTAGGAGATTTAACTGTTTCCCTTGGTATTTAAATTATTCAATTATAACTAAAGCTATTAAAATACAGTTAATTAAAATTGTTAGATTGTTTTCCTTTGCACTGATCGCAGCATTGCCGACTTCTCCCTCTAGCTGTTTAATTCCTATTAAAAATGATAATGCCTCGCTTTATTCATAAATGCAGCAACCTTCCCGCACATTCTTCAAGTGATCTCCTCAACACGAACCGCGCCGTGTTCTTTTCTTCTCGCAGTGAAGCGGAAATTCTGCTGTAGCCTTTAGAGGTTTAATCAGCAGTAAAAGGCCTCAAAATTTAAACATTAGTATTACCAAGTCACAACAAATAATGCAGCCCCCTGTAAAAAAAAAAAAAAAAAAAAAAAAAAGTCTAATTCTGATGCAACGTAATGTCATTAGAGACCAAAGGAGAACCCTGAAGTTTAATAAAAGGTGGGACCCAAATAAAGATTTCATAACTCACAACATAAAATCACCCAATCCACATGTTAAATATTTTATTTGAAAGGTTTCAAGGCATTTCCAGTGGGAATAGCTCTGCAGTGGAAGTACAGATGGGTAAGTGCTGCCGGAACAGAAAGCAAGAAAAAAAAAAGGGAAGAAAAGAAGGCTTCGAGGACCAGCTCTTAGCTTGTTGAGTTTGGTGTGTATAAGATGGCGCACCCTGAGAAACTAATTGGTTCTAGTGTTTAAACTCCTGAGCCATGTGTTCCCACAAGGATAATGGCTCTTGCAAGTAATGATGGGCAAGGTGGCAAAGGTATTTAACTTTCTCGAATGTAGCAGGTGCCACCTCCAGCATTTGGAGTGATTTGTGAGCCACATGTGGTGGAGAGGGTGAGCTTTCTAGTCCCCAGATGGAGAAACGGAGGGTATAGTGATGAAATCAGCCCAACGCCACCAAGGGTGACTAGTTGATGAGGAGCCTTCTATGCTCCAAGCCAGGTGTGAGTAATAATTATCCTGCTCTCGAGGAACTCAGAGTCCAGCAGGGCCCTTGTAAACCGCATACAGGGTACAAGTTCAGACGGCGTTTGCTCCAATAAATTATTCTTGTGGAGAGGTGGAAGACTTAAAGAGAGAAGGAAAGATTGGTGCTTTAGCTAGCTGAGAAGATCTCTACTGGCCCAGAGAAGAAGCACAGGAGAAGATCAAGACAAAGAGGCGGGAAGGAGAAGGTGAGTTGGGGCCAATGAGTCATTTGTTAGGGCTGGAGCACGGGCTGGTGGAAAGGTTGTGGTGGGAAAATCTAAAGTCTTAGGAACCCCTTCAGGAAAGGCCTTGAACCTCATGCTTAGGAGTTTTGACTTTACTCTGAAGGTTGCCTACAACTTAAAGACCAACAAAAGCCCATTAACTAATTATGCCTGTCACAGAACTGGGTCCTTGGGAGGTAGTTGATGGTGTTGAGGGTATTAGTCTGTTCTCATCCTGCTAATAAAGACATACCCGAGAGACCGAGTAACTTATAAAGGAAAGGTTTAATTGACTCACAGTTTCAGAATGCTGGGGAGGTCTCACGATCATGGTGGAAGGGGAAGGAGGAGCAAAACCAAGTCTTACATGGCGACAGGCAAGAGAGATTGTGTAGGGGAGCTCCCCCTTATAAAATGATCAGATCTCGTGAGACTCACTCACTGTCACGAAAACAGCATGGGAAAGACCCGCCACCAGGATTCAATTACTTCCCGCCGGGTCCCTCCCACAACACATGGGAATTATGGGAGCTACAATTCAAGATGAGATTCGGTTGGGGACACAGTCAAAAAATATCTTTGAGTGAACCAATGAAAGACCTAATGCCTTTTGTACACTAATTACCCATGGGAAAGCCGTAGGTTTCACCAATAAGCTGGTGGGTACCCTATCCAAAGGATGATCTCTGCCAACCTGAGCTCTTGGACCTTGGTCTGCAAGTGTCATGGGCTCTCACACTGGGGCTATGGTCTTCCATGTGGACTCACCTACTTTCATATTCTCTGCTGGGGACATGGGCTTTCTCCTTTGTGCAGCTACAAAACCATAACTGCTGAGCTGCTTAGGTTCACCACATGTGCCTCTTGGCCCAGAGAGGCACAATGCCCAGGAAGTATAGAGAGGGGACAGCTTGATGTTCACATCAATAGTGTTCTTCATAAGGAAAATGCAAGTGAAAACCACAGTGACACCCACTGTGCAGCCACTACAGTGACTGTATGCAAAAAGGCAGCATTGCCAAATCTTGAGGTAAAGATGTGAGGAAACTGGAACCCTCACACACCGTTGGTGGTGTGACCACCTTGGAAGACAGTTGAGAAGTATCTTAATGAGTTAACACATACCTCCTGTATAATCCAACTGTTCCATATCTGGGAAGAAAAATGAAAGCCCATGTCCATACAACACCTGAATAATTGTAGCAGCTTTATTCGCAATTGCCAAAGAATGGAAACAGCTTTAGTGTCCATCAACAGAGGAATGGATGAATTAACTGTTCCATATCCATTCAATGGAATATAACTCAGCAATAAAAAGGAATGAGCTATCAATACATACCATAGCATGGATGGATCTCAGAAGAATGATCCTGGGTGAAAGAAGCCAAGCACACAAGAGTGCCTACTGTATGGTGTCATTTATATTAGGTTGGTGCAAAAGTAATCGCTTCTTTTGCCATTAAAAGTACCTCTCCTACCCTCCAAAATATGGTTATCAAAATCAGAAATTTTAACATTGATACAATACTATTATCTGATCTGGACTCCATATTCAAATGTCCCCAATTGTCCCCACACTGCCCTTTCGAGCTGTCTTCTCCACACTCTGGGATCCACTCCTCAAGCCCACTACTCATTCTACTCTCACGTCCTAGTGCCCTCTGACCTGCGTTCGAGTCCTGGCTCCATCACTTATCCCATGACCGCATGGACACTCACCCCCTGCAGCCTGAGGGAAGGCTGAAGGAGAGGACATCTGTGCAGCATCTCCAGCATGTGCTGTGCCAAGGGAGCTTTTGGGGAGTGGGCAGCAGCGTGCACAGCCCAGAGCACCCAGGGCCATTGCCCCAGACACTCTTCAAACACCTGCAGTGTGCAGGCAGGCCTCATCTCAACCAGAGCCCTGTGGTCCAGCTTCTCCTGCCCAGCCTCTCCCTGCCCACCTCTCGCGTCCTGAGTATTGTCACGCTGACCCAGAGCAATAAGCATTTCCCAGTAGCTCATCAAAGATGGCTGTCCTCTGGCAAAAGAGACAAGTGGGCTGCAATTCTGACTTTTCAAAAGCTTCAGTAGGCAAAATAATTCCCTCTGGAGTTTTTTAAAATATAAAATGTTTCTTCTTATTATTTTGGAATAAAAAATGTGTCATTCCTTTTCCTTCTCCCCTTCCTACCACATATTACTCAATTCGGCAGGAAGTTCAGCCTCAACAGTGAAGATGCCCTCATCCGGGCAGGAGGCGTCCCTGGTCATCAGCCCCATCTCTCAGGGCCTCCTTCCCACACTGGAACCCACTACCTGTACCTCCATGGACACAGCTGACCCAGGGGATGGACCATGACCAAGAGGTGCAGGGCCAGGGGCTGCTGCCTGGAAGTAGACTGTAGTGAAAGCTTTGCCCATTTGTGATAATGATAACTAAATCATCAGATCATCTATCTTGAGTAGTTTAAATGCAGTGGGAACTCGACTGCTTGGCTTGGCATATGTAATGCAAGTGAGAAGATCACCAACAGAAGGGTGCAGGGTAGCTCCACCTGCAGAGTCACAAGCAAACAGAGGCTGCATGTGGACCTGAGACAGAGACATGCAGAGAAGATGGAGCAGTGGGCTGGAGGGAGCTGGAGGTCAGCATGGTAACGGAGGTGCCAGTTTGGGAAGCAGAGTGCCACATGTGACAAGAGGGAGTGACATCACATCCTGGTATGCTCACCTCCCCCAAGCCCTGCAGACACCTCCCCCAGATTCTTACGCTGCCTGGCTGTATCTGCTTCCTAAGGCTGTCAAGGAAACAAATGACACCAAACTGATGGGGGCGAGAAGCCTGAAAACAGGGTGTCGGCCAAGTGGGCTCCCTCTGGAAGCCCTTAGAAAGAATCTATCCACACCTCTTTCCTGGCTCCTGGTGGCTCCAGCCATGCTCAGCACTCCTTGGCTGGCGGGCGCATCCTCCAACCTCTGCCTCCGCCTTCACTCGGATCATCACATGACTTCTCTCCTGTGTCTCTGTGTGTCTTTTCCTTTTCTGTCTCTTGAAAAGACACTTGCCATTGGATCTAGGCCCACCAGGGTCTAAATTCAGAAGGAGTTCATCTCAAGATTTTTACATTATCTCTGTAAAGACCCTTATTTCAAAGGCCCCATTCTGTGGTTCCAGGTAGATATGACTGAGGGTAAGGGTCACTGGTCAACCCAGTACACTGATTGTGAGGGTGAAGTTTCCAGTCCTCACTATGGCTCCCTTGGTCCTTGCTACAAGACTCCAAATCATGGGCTTGCTTGGACAAGTGGCTATTCCTTGCTACCTTGAGAACCTTGTTGTTTCATGGGAGGAGTGTGGGCTTTTCTATGGGCTGAAGTGTCTCAGGTGGTCTCTGAGCCTCATTCTTCAGATCTTAACTTTCTACCAGCCCCAGCTGGTCCAAGATTATTAGGCAACTGGTGGAGACGATGTAAAGAAGGAAGGGTTTGTTAGAGAGAAGACCTGTGTAGTGCTGGAAACAGACACAATTTGTGAGTTGTGGATGTCACAGAGATCCCAGAGCAAGCAGGGAGGCTGGGAGGGTGACTGACAGCAGAGAAACCCTACCTGAGCTTCTTACCAGGCAGTAGCATTGGACTCATACTTACTGCTCTGAGCCTCAGTGTCCTCACCACTTATTCAATTTCACAAATGCCAGTTGGACACCTGTTAGGTTCCAGAAGCAGGCCTGGTGTTGGAAGTATGGCAATAGGGAAGGCATGTCCCCACCGGGGCTTGATAAGCTCCCCGTGATAGAGGAGAAATGCTCATGAAGGACCAAGGGGTCATCAGACACTAAAGGCTGCAACAGCATTCAGTACAAGCACCCTGGGAACACCGGTGGTGAGGTAGGCATGGAAACACCCCAAAAAGAGGTGATGCCAAGCTGGGTCTTAAAGGAAGCTTAAGAGTTGTTTAGGAAGACAGCAAAGACTAGGATCCCAACCTAAGCTCACAGCAGGAGCTAACGGTATGGCCCCTGGAAGTGCTCTGTGTAGTCAGAAAGGACATCATCACCTCCACAGGGTTGGAGGGCAGGGACAATGGTGGAAACTGCTAGAGAGAAGCTTGTAGAGAGAGGCAGAAACACTTGAATGCAAAGGAGTTGGGACTTTATTCTGTACCTGCTGGGGGCCATTGGAGGCTGTTAAGCCTACTGTATAGGATGAACAAATTTGCAGTGCAGACAGATCACTCAGGCAGCAAGAGAGGACAGAGGGCACAGGCTGGGAGCAGGGAGACAGGCAGGAAGCTATTGCAACAGCCCCGTAAGAGATGACAAGGGCAGTGGCATGCGACGGAGAGGAAGGAGTGGATGCAAGAGGTATGCTAGGGGCAACCTGCACGGGGCTCGGCAACCTCACACCAGCCAGCTTTGCTGACCTGTCTGTGGGTCACAGAAGATAATGGATGTGATGCACTTTGAAAGCTGCAGAGCACCTTGTCTGGGTGCCATGGCTGGTTTTGACTGGATCATGAAGTGTAGCCTCTCTCCTCCTCCCTGGCTCATCTCTGCTGCTTGCTTTTGCCTGTAAGCGAGGGAGAGAAGGGAGGTGAAAAACAGAGACATTAAGTGCCAAAGCTTATGTTAATACAGCATTAAGGTTGAAAATGTAATCTCCTAGGAGTCAGGAAATTCCGAACAAGGGGTTTCCATGGCAACCCAGCCACACTGCTCCTCTGTCCATTCGGGCCCTGTTTTCCTTGTTAAATATGATCCCGTCGTATATTATATTTTATCGAGTTAAATGTGCTACCCACAGCATGCAGAGCTCCAGCCAGCAGCCCTCAGAGCTGCAGGAAATGAGTGTGTGTGTGTGTGTGTGTGTGTGTGTGTGTGTGTGTGTGTGTGTGTGTCTCCAGGGGTGGGAGCCTTCAGAATCCGCCTGATATAACACAGCCACATCTTAGGTCCTTGTATCTAATAAATAAGGTGTAATTCCATTAAGAGCAGCTCCTGAGTCTACCAATGAGCAAGGAGGCTGCAAGTCTTGTGTTCAGAAGGGGTTGTTCAGGGTGCCTGCCCCTGCTTGGGGTGGGTAGGTAAGGGACATGGCAGATTCCATCACATCCCCCACAGGAGTGCCCAGCAGCTCTGGCAAGACCATCACTGCCACCCAGGGCTGCCTCCTGGATGCAGTTCTGAAGAGGTGAACTGGAATTACCTGGTCCAGTGGTTCTTCTCACGCGCCAGCCAATTGAAGATCAGCTGTCACTGTTTGTTAGCATCCCAGGGTGCGCTGGGCACCAGCAAACAGATGTGGAAAGGAAATTTGATGCTTCTCCAAACCCTATCTCCCCACTAACACAGCACAGTGGACAAAAGACATCCTCGGTGGCAGTGGGAGTTAGGAAGAAGGGGGAAATGACTGTCAGGGAGGGCAGCTAAGTAGTGGAGTGTGTGACGGAGAAACATCTGTAGGATAATACAGCGGAAAGAGCGTGGAATGTTAGAATGAGGCTGTCTGACCTCAGCCATCTCCCAGCCATGCAGTCTTCAGCAAGTCCCTTAATTTCCCTTTGTCTTAGCTTTTTCATCTGCAAAATTGGGATAAAATTACCATTAACCTCACACAGGCTTGTTGGAGGATTAAATGGGATAATTGATGCAAAAGCTGACTGTAAACTTCTAAATCCCTATACAAATGTCACTCTTCCAGGGAGCTCTAGAAAACCATGCTGGATTCTGGACTACTACAGTAGGCTGTAGAAATTTTGTGACCGGTTCTGGAATTCTGCATTGGGTTCCCAAACTCATGGTTGGGTCTAGAACACAGATAGACGGACTTTTTCTGTAAAGACTCAGATCATAAATATTTTGGGATTTGAGGGTCATGCTGTGACTACTCAAGTTTGCTGGAGATAAGAAATGAATGGACATGGCTGGGTTCCAATAAAACTTCACATACAGAAACAGAAAGTGAACCAGATTTGACCTGTGTGCTGTTCTTTGCCAACCCGGATCTACAGTGATCTGTGTAGGAAAGCAATTTTGTGAGAATGCTACTCCTCTGCTCAGAATTTAACTCCCTCGTTGACACCCTCCTATCCTCCCATCTCCCACCCACTCACATCCATACCTCTTTCTTTGCCCAGTCAACTCAGTCTTCCAGAAGCAGAGTCAGCTGCTCCACGAGCAAATTGCAGTCACTTTTGACCCTTGCCTGCCTCCCTCACAGACTGTGAGATCCTTCCGGCAACCAACTATGTTACCCAAGGCCCTAGCCTTTAGTCAATGTTTGGTCAATGTTTGCAGAGTAGACGGTATGGAAACAAACAAACAAAAAACATCCCAGGAATCCGGGACATTGTCATTCTCTCAGGAAATCTGTGAACTGGCATCGTTTCCAAAACCTCAGGTCTAGGCACCAATCCTCTAGTCATAAGCTGCTCCATCAGGGTTTCTAGGACCATCAGTAGGCAGCATCACCTTTATAGATGCAGGCCAACTTGTGTGTCCACAACCCAAGCCTGGGGCCAACCTGCTGTCTACATAGGCGTGGTGGTGCCCTGGGGCAGCAGGCCAGATGGGCAGGAGCAGGTCAGCAAAAGGCTATAACCTTAGCGAGAAGGTGACAGCCACAGCACCCCACCTCTGAGGGAAGGCGCCCCGTGTGATCAAGCACATGCGTTCCTGCTCATGACAGCGCAGCAGCCTCCTCATGCTGCCCTCGGGGAGCCTGGGCCTCCTCCAGCATGATAATGTGGAAGCTTCCAGAAGTGCAGCAGCCTCTCAGCTTTCCCATTTGCAAGCTGCTCCCATCCTCCTCCTGGGCAGAGCAGACAGGCAAAACCAAGTTGTGTAACTCACCTCTGAGTCACACTTCCCCTGTTTCCCCCAGCACGGCATCTGCTTTCTGCCTGAAAGAGTCAGACTTCCTCGGGACAGCCAGACAGGCGGCTATTGTTCAAAAGTCAAGGCCGAGTTGATGGGCTCTCCCGCCCCCAGTAGATAAGCTAGGAAGATGTCACTTTGAATTACAATGGTGGGGCAATAGGTATAGGTGTGTGCGTGCGTGCTTATGGAGCAGGGTTCCACAGGCTTGTGAAATGCGCGTGTGTCTTCACATTGTGACGTGGATGTGTCCCTAGTGCAGGTTTGGGTATTGTGTAGGTGTGTGATGGGTACATGTGTGCTTGCACACGCAGGGCTTTGTGTGTGCACAGACAGATGCTTTTGGGTACATGGGAGGCTGTTTTTCCTATATGTGCTGTGTTCCTGAGAATGTCTGCTATGTGGCCATGTGCTTTCATCCGGGTCTGTGAGTGTCTTTAATTTAAAACTCCTACTCCTGGAGGATTCGATAACTTCCACCCTCTAGCCTTGGCAAATGAATATT
The DNA here is from genome assembly GCF_002776525.5 of Piliocolobus tephrosceles. Taxonomy (NCBI): domain Eukaryota; kingdom Metazoa; phylum Chordata; class Mammalia; order Primates; family Cercopithecidae; genus Piliocolobus; species Piliocolobus tephrosceles. The sequence continues at coordinate 75,069,542 of NC_045442.1, forward strand.
TTATTACTTTTCTTTTGCCATAGCATTAAGCAGTTTTTCTACGAAGAGCCAGAGCATGACACACTCCAGCAGAGAAGACGAGGCCTCTGATGTCAGAGCCCTGAAAAGCGAATCACCCCACGACGACTTCCCAGGAGGACTCACAGATGCTGGGTGTTAGTGCCATTAAGAACTGATGAGTCAGCCCTTTCCCCATTCCCCCAACAGCGTTCTCTCGAAATATAAAGCCAGCACACCCATTTCACTGGAGGCTGGAGGGAGCTCCCTGCCACTCCTCCCAAAGCCAGCTCAAAGCTGTTTAATTTTTTCCCTCACTTCCTGGTCCTCCTGTCAGACAAAAAGGCTGAATCATGGGGACAGAAGATCATCGTATAACCCAGGGCTGGCAAGTGAAAAGTCCTGACTTCTCCCCAGGCTCGGGGTGAGGGCCAGACAGCCAGGCTGAGAAAGAGCCAAGAACACAGGAGGCAGGAGGCCGTGGAGGCACTGTGGGAACACCCGTATCAAGACAGTGAACAAAGACAAGCAAGGAAAGGATATATTCGTAAATAGGTCATCTTCATATTTCACTCCCCCTCGGGACTGTCTGCAAGGCTGGCGGAGGACAGGTCTCAGGCTAACCCGCTGAGGAATCGGGTGTACACCACCAACTCTAATCTCATTGGTAGAGGGCTGGCTGCCCCATAGGCAAAACTGGCACGCTGTGCTGCAGGCCCAGGAAGCTTTAGACATAAGGCAAACTTCTGAGAAGGCCAAGGAGATAGGCTCTGCCACAGCACCTCTGAGAGGCAAGTGGCCTGTTCCACATCTCCAGAGCTGAAGAGCCATGCCAGGCCCTTGCACTCCTGTCTCTCCAGCAGCTCTCTCCATCCACAGTGGCTCAGATGGTGGTAGAAACTCCTAGCTTCCCTGTCCTTTCTCCCATCTCTCTAGAAGGTGGCTTGGAGCAAGAAGTGCTGACTCCGGGACCTCCAGGCTGGGCCCACGTGGGGCAGGGACTGCTCCCCACGGCTGGCAGTAAGTCCGCCACCCAAGTTCTCTGAACCAGAGCAGCCAGGATGGGGATGAAACAGAGCCACATCTGAAACTCTGGAACACTGGAGCTGGAGACATCATTCCTTGGTTCGCTCATTCCATAGATAGTCACTGGGTGCTGACTGAATGTCCTAGAATAAGCGTAAAGGGCCCCAAACAAGAGCATGAGAAAAATAAACAATGTAAATGGGCTGGGTGTGGGGCTCATACCTGTAATCCCAGCACTTTGGGAGGTCAAGGTGAGAGAATTGCATGAGCCTAGGAGTTCAAGACCACCCTGGGCAATATGGTGAGACCCTGTCTCTACCAAAAATACAACAATTAGCCAGGTGTGATGGTGCATGCCTATAGTCCCAGCTACTGGGGAGGCTGAGGTGGGAGGATCATTTGAGCCCAGGAGGTTGAGGCTGCAGTGAGCTATGATCTCACCACTGCAGTCCAGCCTGGGCAACAGAGCAAGACCCTTAAGACCTTGTGAAAGAAAGAGAGAGAGAGAGAGAAAGAGAGAGGAAGGGA
>NC_045442.1:75071192-75196357 GCF_002776525.5 Piliocolobus tephrosceles
AGAGAGAGAGGAAGGAAGGAAGGGAGGGAGGAAAGGAAAGGATGAACAAACAGGAGCCTCTGGAGGCTTTTCCATGCTCCGCCCCTGCCCCCTTCCTACCCATGAATCCTGATAGCATGTTCTTTGTGCTTTCCTTACATCTCACATTTACCTGCTCTTCCCTGCTGCTGAACTCTGGCTGGAGTGGTAATAAGAGTCATGACTACTATTACTGCCCAGCTCCTGCTTTGTGTTGAGCCTTGTGCCTCCCACACATTGTTTTGCAACACTGTGATGAGTTAGGTTCTAGTATCTGCATTTTACAGATAAAGAAACTGAGGATCTGAGAAGTTCTGGTTCTCACCTCAGTTCACCCTGCATTGGGCATGGAAGAGATTTGCCTGGCTCGGTGCCTGTGGAGTGGGTCTTAACACACTTGTCATCAGTTTCCCACTGGTCTGTGAGCTCCTTGGGGACAGGGCAGTGCCTGACCCACTTGCCTTCGAATGCTCCCCAGAGCTTGGTATCTGGACCTGCACGATTGGCCGTCTAGTGGAGGCTCCTTTTGTCTTCTGCTCATCTAACCAGGAGTTCCTGAGTGGCATGTGCCTTAGCAATCATTTGAAGGGTCTGTGACCAGGACTGCCCTCAGGCCTCAAACCACCCCAGTGACCTTCCGCAGCAGCCTTCCCAAAGAAAAAAGCAGTGTTCTTCCCCAAGAAACAAGCAAACATTGAGTCAGACAGAACAGGAATTCAAAATGTATCCCCACAAGACCCAGCTGTGTGGTCTGGAGCAGTTTACCTAGCATCTCTGGGCCTCTGTTTCCTCCAGTGGGGGATCCGGCCCCTTCCAGGAATGTTATGAGGATGGGACTTGAGTGATATATGGCGGGCCCCAGCTGCAGTGACCCTGACCTTCAGGAACCTCTCACCAAATATCAATTCCACCCTGACCAGACTGTGAGCTTTCTGAGGCCAGAGAAACGGTTTTGCTCATCTCTGTCTCCAGCTTGCCCAGCCCAGGGACTAGCACCGTGTGGCATCCTGCTAAGGGATGCTGCTGTGAAACTGTCCTCAGCCTGGTGACATTTATGAGAACTGGCCCTAACATGCAGGCTTGTGAGGCCTCCACCAGAAAATGCACAAGTGTGTGCTTCACAGCCAGGATGCAGGCCTGCAGGTGCTGTTCTTAGAAATCATAGCTGTTCCCTTCTTTCCCTTTGTTTTTCTTTGGCCACTGTCACTTGGTCCCACACCTGCAGTCACAGTCAAAGGCTATGAGAACAAAGTGCCCTGCCTGTGCTGAGTGAATATGCCTGGGGGAGGACAAACAGAGGGTCGAGGCAGGAGGGCCTGCAGACGTAAGATGCGCAGGGCGGGTAAGGGCTCCCTGGCCTGCCATGGGGCCACCTCCACCACCCAGCCCTGGCCTCTCTGGCTGGCCTAGCTCTCTCGGGCTGAAGGTACCACTTGCTACCACCAGAATCCCGTGCCGGGGCTTCCACTGCAACCCATCCCTGCTCTTCTCCAGCTTTCCTTTACTCCCAACCCGGCTCACAGGTGGTGCCTCGGGCTGGTCTGTCTGCTTCACAGGTGGTGCCTCTGGCTGGCTCCTCTTGCTCACTGGCACTCCACGTTCCAAGATGCTCATCCCTGCTCTCAGTTGTTTGGCACCACATTGCTGTTCTCTTGCCCCATTCCCCTCTCAGTAAAATCCTTGTTTTTAGCTTTATTTGGTGCCATGTTTATTGCAGACAGCAAGTCTGCTCTCAGGAGTCCTGCTCCTCTGAGGGCTATGGAGAAATTCACACTTAGTACAAACCACCAGTCCATCAGAGCCCATCCTGCCTGGTGATCACTCAGGAGTGCCCACTTTCTCGCTCCTTCTCCTTGGTCATGATGCCTCTTCTGCCTTCACTAAGTCTAGGTGGTGGGGGAGCCACTGAGCCCAGCCCTTCCCTATCCACCCACTCTTCCCACAGCTGGGGCCTCCCATGCCAAGCCTGGCACTGACAGCAGGCGCCATGGAGGGCAGATGACTAGCTGGGGGATGAAAACCTCCATTCACGACAGTATCAAATCCCTGGCTCCAGAGAGGGAGACAGGTTTGCTCCCAGTTGGAGACATCACGGGTGAGGGAAGCCGATACGAGAGGAGCGTCTGCTTAATGCAGGCTCTGTTCTTTTCACCTGGCAGGCCAAACACAGCAGCTCGCTTGTGTCTCTGAAATCCTAACTGGCTTCTGGCGGGGAGCTTTGGGGACTGCAGGGGAGACTTGAGGCAGAGTGTGCCAGGCATGCCCCTAGCCAAATCCCAGCTCAGCCAGGGCAGGGACTCAGGGGAAGGCCTGGTGACAGTGGGCCACACCCACATCCAGGGGGACTGTCAGATGAATCAAAGCCATGTTATGCAACCACCCACAGCCCTTCAGTTGCCTTTTTCTTTTCTCTGCCCTCCTTTCCAAGTGTACCCTGCAAGTGTACCCTGCAAAGGAATCATAGACCATCAGTGGTGAGGGCCTCGAGCAATTTTTTCATTCTGTTTTCAACTTTTGAGGGTAACCCCAATAAAGGTAAGCCCCTTCATAAATCTGTATGCTAAACGTGTAAACATAAAGCCATAAACTCTCGCTCAAGAAAACTGTATGCCCCAAATTGAGCATATAATTGTATGGAATTCACAGACCCTGAGAGCCCACTCTGTAAGCCCCGTAAAGTCCATGTTGGGATATTTTCCAACGTCTCCTTCAATGGCTGGGAAAGCTGTCTCCAAATAGGGGCATCTGACTTGCCAGGAAAACACAGCATGTGGTTGACAGAGAAAGGATCATATTTAACATTTATTTGGTAAAAAATCAGTGTGACTATTCATGGAATATGTTTTGTAAATGAGAAATATCAAGCTCAGAGTGGCCATTGGGCTTACACAACCTCCCTAGTTGTCCCTCCATAGCTCCATCCCCCGCCACGTTCCACAATGGAAGAATGTTTAGCTGGGCACTTGGCAGCCTGCTGTTTCCAGCATCCCTTACAGCTATGTATGGTCTTGCCTCTAAGCTCTACCAATGGAATGTGAGCAGAGATGTGTGGAATTCAAAGTCATATCTTTGAGATGAATGAGTGCGCCCCCCTCCCTCTTTTCCTTCATTCCACTAAGTGGATTTCAGATGTGACAATGCGAGTTGGAACAGCCATTCTGGGCCACATGTTCAAGGCTGGGTATCACTAGAAAGGTGGGAGGAATCAGGCTCTGATATTTGTGGAGCTACTAGACCAGCCTGGGACCAGGTACCTGGGCTTTTACTTCTTCAGGCCACCATTATTTTAAGTTTCTTTGCGATTGCCTTAGAGTCACAATTTTAACTCATAACCTCATATTCCATTTGTCCCCTCATCCAGTAGGTCTCCAAGTCCCCTCAGTGACGGGCATTTCTATCTATCCTTTCTCTTATTCTCAACCCCTTTGCCAGTGCTCTACTCCTAGACCCTGGGGTGGTCCAAGGGCCTCTTAATAGACCTCTTTGTTACAGGCAAATTGCCCTCCAGGCTAGAGCAGCTTTTCTGAAATACATTCCTGAGCTGGACACTCTCCTTCTTCAGCCCTCCAATAGCTCCCTATTCCCCATAAAGCGAAGCCCACTCTCCCCTTCGCCTGCCCGCAGCCTGTCTCACCAACCCCATCTCTTGCTGCTTACTTCAAGCTCCTTGTGATTCCTATATAGGGTATTGTCTGCCCTTTTCCAAGCTCCATGCCACCTCCAAAGCTTCCCCACATTTCCTGGACAGCCTGGTGTGTTCTTCTCCAAGGCAGCACCTCTTCCCCCATGCCCCACATCACCTTGGCCGTATCTCCATTGTAGCAGGGAACTCCAGTAACTGATGTCATCTGTCTCCTGCCAGGACAATCAATGCCAGAGTGCTAGAGTGGCTTCCCTAAATCCCTAGGTGGCCACCATGTTCCCAGGATCTTTTGCTCAAGACAATTCTGTTGAGTAGAAACGTATCACTGGAGTAGGAAATGGAATGGGGCCCATCCTGCTCTGTTGTGCCTTATCACCCTAGTGAGGAATGTATTCCTTCACTCCTTCAATCTTTTGTTTCTTCTTCCTGCAAGCGTATCTCCAATGCCAGCACAGTGCCTGGTAGAAGGAGCAGAATTTGCTGAATGCATGAACGTATGCATTCACTGAGTGTTTTTTATTTTATCTTATTTTATTTTATTTTATTTTATTTTATTTTATTTTATTTTATTTTATTTTGTTGCTCTCTGACAAAAGGAAGCTGAGCTCCGTTTCTGCGTTTGACACTGGGCACACAGAGCTGGAGAAAGCCCAAGCCTGCTCTCCAGGCCTTCCCAGCCTGGTGGGTCAGAGGAGGCCAGGGCCGTGGGGGAGGATGGAGCCACTGGCTCCCCAGCACCTCCTGGGTGGGTCTCTGTAACACTTATTTTTGCTTAAATGATGTAACCAGACCCGAGGAACTGGTCTTCCCCGCGCCTGTGGGCGGGCTGGAAGAGGTGAGAGGCAGAGTGATCCGACGCTTCTGGCAACGTGATGAAGTCGTTTTCAGAAAGACAGTTTTGTTCTGACTTGAGTGTTTTTCCACATGACTTCATCCTCCGGCAGGCCTTGCTTGGGTCTTATTTTTTGATGGGCCCCAGCCCCATCTGTGTGGATAAAATGGCCTCTGAACCCTTCCCCGGGGCAGCTGTGCCAGGACAAGCAAGGTCTGTTTGCTGCCTCAGGCCGAGCACCTGGCTCTGCCACCCACCGCCCTGCAAATCGCCTGATCGCAGGCAGCCTTGCCCACAGTGGGAAGAGACCCTGCAGGGCCCGGGAGTCAGGCAGGGCAGCAGGGCTGGAGCCAACCTGCCTACCGTGTGGCCCAAAGGCTTCCCTGCAACTTGGAAAGACCTAATGCTGGAAAGACCTAACCCTGTACTCCCTGACCTCAGTTTCCTCACCTGCAAATGAGGGTGAGCATCAGTCATGGTTCACAGGGCCCCTGGGAAGATTCAGTGATGTAAGGACACATAGAGGGCCCTTGCTCACGTTGCCAGTGATGGTTCCTGCATTCACGTCGTCATCTCCCTCGCTCAAACCTCAACGGGCACCTCCACAGGCCAGAACCTCGCAGTGTGGCTACGGACAGACCAGGAAAATGGAGAATTACAAATCAGTGTGGTGGGGGCTACAAAGGACCGTGCACAGTGTGCTGTGGGTATGCAAAGGAGTGGATGACCAACCCTGTGGTCAAGGTGGGATGGGGTGAAGTCAAAGGAAACTTCTTGGAAAGGGACTTTGGGTTAGGCCTTAAAAAAGGAGAAGCAGCTCACAAAGCAAAACCAGGGCACTGCAGTGAGATGCAGGGGCCCAGCTCGGGTACCATCAGGAAGCATTTGGTGCATGCTGCAGAGGCCAGAGGGAGTGCAGAGGCAGAAGCCCGTGTGCTCTCCACCTACAGAAACTCCAGCGCAGTGTGGCCCAGGATCATTCAGAGGCCCAACAACCCCCAGCAGACACCCAGGCTCAGCCCTCGTGTCCAGTTGGTCTCCCTCCACGTCCTGGCTTTTAGCCCTTTGTTTGTTGCCACATGGTCAAAAAATGGCTGCTACAGCTCCAAGCATCTCATCCGTATGCAATCGAGGTCCAGGCAGGATGAAGGGCAAAGGCAAGACTCAAGGAAACTCTCTGTCCCCTTCTGTCCCCTAAGGCCTCAGAGAACCTCCCCTGGTTCTCACTGACTGAGTCATTGGACCTGCCACCCCTGGCTGTAAGGAAGGCTAAGGGAGTATCTGGCAAAGGGGATTTGAATTATCACGATTGATCTACACTAGGGCTAGGCAGGGGCCATGATACAAGAGTCTTCTTCCCACCGCCCACCAACATCAGGATTGTAGCACCAGGAAGGACAGGCGGCTGGAAGGGAAAGTAAGGAGCGGGCGGTCACATGTGGGGTGGGTGTCAAGCAGGAGGCTTGGGGTGGCTTGTGTGGTGGAGCAAGGTGGAAGGAGGCTGGGATTAGACAAGACTTTAACTAGAAAGTTTAAAATCTGGGGAGGGCAATCCATCCACAAGGTCTGGACTTGAGGTTGATCTGTGTCTCAAAACGACCACTTGGCCAGCAGTGGAAACTACCTGGAGGGGCAGAGGCTCCACTGTCAACTTCCATCTGTGTGAGGCTGTGGGTTCCCTGAGGGTGACGGGCTGGATCTTATTCCTTTTAATATCCCTAGTTCCTTCCACAATGCTGCTCCTACCAAAAAAATTGCTGAATGAATGAATAAACGAATGAATGAAAGAAGGACACAGCCTCCCCCAGCAACAATTCCCTCCTCTGTATCATGGGGTCAATAGTAACAGTGCCTACCTTGCAGGACTACTGTGAAGATCAGATGAATTGATTGTCGGGGTGATGCCTAATAAACAAGAAGGCTGCTGCGGGCAGATAGGAGGAGGCGATGGAATGCGGGTTGACTTGCACCCCCTGCGGCGCCGACATAGGCCCCCGCCTGCTGGAACCACTCACGGCCTGACCACACCGAGCAGCCTGGAGGAGCCTGCATGACCGCCCTGGATTTTCAGAAGAGGAGGCGAGGAAACACCTGGAGCAGCCCAGTGGGTCCTGCCAAAGACAACGATGGGAGAGTGATGAGGATAAACAGCTGTCTGTCTCTGGTAATGCAATTAGGAGCTAAAATATTAAACACTTTACGACAGGACATACATCTCCCACATAACGAGCTGCCTCTTGCAAAGCAGGCATTGTCCGAGCTGGGAGACAGGCAGGCCTAGATCTTAGACCCAGCAGCCTCTGCCGAGGGCAACAAACCCGCATGCCATCATCATTTTGGAAGCTCCCCACTTCATCGTCGTGGTAGTGAGGATTGTCAGCTTCACAATCACCATTTGCTGAGGGGCTGCTAGCAGGAACACTCTCAGGAATTTGCACATATGCTGAGCCACTTTCTTCTCAAGGAAGAAGTGTGGGGTAGAGGATGTAGGGGGAAACTGAAGCTCACAGATGTTAAATAACTCACCCATGGCCACTCTTCTCACAGGAGGCAAAGCTGCCTGGCAGCTGCTGTCCTCTGCAAGAAGCCAGAGTGTCCTCCTATGTGAAGAGAGCAATGGAATGGGTTAGTAGATGGAGCAGATGGGGAGTGTGAATTTCAGCGTATCCTAGGATGGCCCACAGAGCCAATGCACCTCTGTGGCTCTGAGGTCCCAGATGCTGGGACACATGGCTGTTTACCTGATCTGGATGTGAAAACACCCAGATTTCTGGGCCATTTGTGACTCAGGAAAAGCTCTAGCTGGCCACCTCTTGACTCTGATGGTGAATCATTAATGCTCTAATGATTTGAGTTGACACAGATTTGTGGTACTAACAGTGGAATTCCAGGAATCATCAGTTAGGACAGTTCATGGCACTTCCAAAAACGTACTGCTTAGGCAACCAAGCACTTCGAGGCACATGTTTACAGAGCACCATCTGTGTCTCAATCTAGGCTGGCCCCTAACCTCATCAAGGATCTAAGAAGACCACACAGTCCTCACATAAGGTGAGAAGATGTTTGCCAAAGCCCTTTCCATATTCATCATCTCATTTTCTTCTCATAAGAACCTTGCGAGAAAGATGCAGTTTCAACCCATTTCTTAGATATGGAAACTGAAGTCCAGAGGAGTTTAAACAGCATGTGCGGCTTCGCCGAGCACTTGCTGCTTGCTAAGCTCTGGTGTCATAAGCAGGTCTCTATCCTCATGGAACGTCTGGTCTAGCTCAGAGGCAAATCAAGAAGTACCTACATACTCTTTGAAAAAGAAGAAGGTGTTTTTAAGAGAAAATAACAAGAGGCCTAGGTGGGTGGGGACACTTGTCTGAGGTTGAGACAGAGTCAAGGGAAAAGCATTTCAGGGAGAGGGAATAGAGTATGCAAAAGCCCTGTGGTGGGAAGGCCCTCAACACTCCTGCTGCTGCCAGGTGGCCCTGAGGGCAGGGAGGTGAGCAAGGCCCATTCCCTGGCAAGGATCCCTGTGATGAACCATGCCTTCCTGCCAGGCACTGCATTCCAACTCAGAGATTCTGACTTCAGTCTCCAGCCCTCTCACTGCTCCCCAGGGCCTGGTCAGCCCCGGCTTTGGGTGGCGTCCCCACCCTGCAACAGGGAGTGCTCCTCTCTGCCTGACCCTTCCCATCTGCTGGAATCTGTCCAAAGCAGCTCCCTGTTCCCTGCCCAGTGTGGTCACTTCAGCTCTTGGGACCACCCCTTTCCTGGAGCCCACAGGCAGCATTCCTAGGAGCCAGGGGTGGGGGCAGCTGAGGGCGGCTGTGCAAGCTTTCATGAGCATTACATCTGGAGAGGGAGACGGGAATGTTTGTGTCTGAAATTTAGCTAATATCCCAGGAATTTCTCCTGGCGTTTCGGAGGGTTCCTAGGGGGACTGCAAAGCCAGGATGTCTGGGTTCTGGGGGCAGACCGGCCACGCTCAAAGCCTCTTTGTCTCCCTGGCTCTGCCTCTGTGTCGACCTGGCAGTGTGTCTGTGTATTTTTGCGTGTATGTGTCTGAGTGTCAGAGTGTCTCCCTCTGCGTGTATCTCTTTCTGTCGGGGGTGTGTGTGCGTCTGTCTGTGTGCATGCTGGTGTGTGTGTGTGTGTGTGTGCGCCCGCGTGTGTGGATGTATGTGTCTTTTGAGTCTGGGAGGGGATGTTGCTGTGTGTCTGTGGGGGTGTGTGCTGTATTGTGTGCATGCTGTATGTGTGTCTAAGTGTGGATCTGTGTGTGTCTGTGTGTACCTGAGTATCTTTTCCTGTCTGACTTTCTGTCTGCATCATGATGTGACTCTGGAATCTCAGTTTCTTGCTGGGTCGGGAGCTCAGTCTCTCTGGGCATCTGTCCCTGAGTGTCGGTGGGTTCCTGCCCACATGTGTGTGCAGCTCTGCCATCGCCTTTGACAGAGAGGTAGGAACACCCCCCGGGTGCCTGGGCTTCTGCTCTTGTCTCTTCCTCACCACCCCTGGCTAGGACTGGGTCCCACCCTCCCTGTTAGTGGGGAATCCAAGTGAACTTGTGTCAAAGGTGACTGTAGGGGGTAGGAGAGAGTGAATGAAAGGCAGTGGGAGGCGGAGGGGAGGACTGGGGGCACGGCTCCTCTGTATGTCTGTGTGTCGGTGCATGTGCCACTGCACGTGTGTGCTCCTGTGTGTATTTGCCCCTGTGCCTTTCTGTGTGTGTGTATGTCCCTGGGCACTTGGTCTGTGCATTTCTGTGTGTGTGTGTGTGTGGTTGTGCACGTATACCTGAGTCTCTGCATGTGTTCATGTATGCCTGTGGTATATGTGGGGTCGTCTAGGAATATTTCTGGCCAGGGAAGGCTCCTGGCAGACTAAGTCTTTCGTTCTTTCCTTCAGCCCTACCACAAAAAAAAAAAAAAAAAAAGATACCCTCAAGCATCACGGGGGTTCTCCTGGGCTCCACGCAAGAGCCATGCCCACACTCCTGCGCTCTCCCCTCCGCCCTTTGTGCTTTGGTCACAAAGCATTTTGCACCACATTTTCCAGCTGAGTCTCCCCCTCGTCCTACTCCCCAAGTCCACCATGCCCAGCTGGGCCTTCCTCACTGCTCCATAATGTATTGCTCTGCCCTGGCACCCCTCTCCCAGTCCCACCTCCACCTATGGTTACAGCACACTGCCCAGAGCGCCTCATTGCTCCCCTGCTCAAGACTCATCTGCGGCTTCCGCTTGCCAGCTTAATGGAGCCAAACCCACCTGCCTCTGCTAGAAAGTCCCCCTGGATATCTCAGTCCAGGGGAAGGCTTTGTTCCTCTGCAACCAGCACCCCTTGGGCTAGAGGCATCAGTTCCCTGACTCCTCTCTCCCTGTATACTGGAAAGGATGGTGCAAAACTAAGCTCTGGAAACGTCTCTGAAAACATCTGAAGTCAAAAGCAGGTGGGAGGTGGGAAGGAGAAGGCTGAGGAAATAGGCCACACTGTAAACATCTCAAGCACTTGGATAGTCTCTTTAAATGTTTTATTCTTTATGCAGTGTATGAATTTTCTAGGACCGTTGTAACAAATAACCACAAACTTAGTAGCTTAAAACAACAGAAATGTATTCTCTCATAGGTCTAGAAGCCAGAAGTCCACAATCAAGATTTTAAAATCTAAGCACAGGGCTCCACTCCCTCCAGAGACTCCAGGGAGAATTCTTGCTCCCTTTCCCGCTTCTGACGGTGGCGATCCTTGGCGTCCCTTGGCCGTAGACACATCACTCCAATCTCTGCCTCCATCTTCTTGCGGCTTTCCCATGCTTTTCTGTGTCTCGAAGCTCTCTCTCCTTATAAGGACACCAGGCATTAGGTTTAGGGCCCACCCTCCATCTAGGATGATCTCATCTCAAGATTCTTAACTTAATTACTTCGGCAAAGTGCCTATTTCCAAATAAGGGAGTAATTCACATTTACAGGTACTGGGTGTTAGGACTTAGGTGAATCTTTTGGGGAGACATAATTCAGCCCACCCCATGCAATTCTAGTGCTAGATACAGAATATATATGCAGAAACAGGTTTTTGGCCTAAGCGACTGATGATGACAAGAACCGTCTGGGTTAGAGATCTCCTCCTACACCTGGTGCTCGGCCATCCCACGTGCTCTCCATGTAGACTAAAGCACTGCAGGGGCAGGCATCGCATCACTCTTGCGTGTGAGAGCGTTTGAGGGAGCCGGGGTGAGGAGCGAGGCTGTTGGGGAAATACGGGAGGATGGTGTATGCGCTCCAGGCTGCCTCTCTGCTCTCCTGAACACTTCTGTGGTTTTAGGCATCTCCTGGTGAGATGAAGAAAACTGGATCGGGAAGCCAAGACTGAACAAGCGCTTCCAGGCCTTCTGAAGCAAAGCTCCCTCCAGAGGACTAACAGTATGGTGGCAAAGTCCTGGCCCAGGGTCCCTGTACTGGTTTCAAATGCTGGAGCTAACCCACGCTTATGACGTAACCTGAAGTATGACCCTCTGGCTCTCTGGGCGTCACCATTCTGTTGTGGACTCTTTGTTTGTTTGTTTGTTTGTTTGTTTTGAGACAGTCTTGTTCGGTCACCCAGGTGGGAGTGCAGTTTGGTGACCTCTACTCACTGCAACCTCCGCTTCCTGGGTTCAAGTGATTCTCCTGCATCAGCTTCACGAGTAGCTGGGATAACAGGCGTGCATCCCCACACCAGGCTAATTTTTTTTTTTATTTTCAATAGAGACGAGATTTCACCATATTGGCCAGGCTGGACTTGAACTCCTGACCTCAAGTGATCCACCCGGCTTGGCCTCCCAAAATGCTTGGATTACAGGTGCGAGCCACTGCCCCTGGCCGTGGTGGAATCTCTTAATGTCTCAAGGTTATGATGAGGCCTAAATGAACCTATGGGCCTGAGAAATATTGTGCCTGTGAAGGCCAAGACTGTTTTCCTGGCAAATAAAACAGCAACGTCTGGGGCACAGCAAGAACAGCAGCCAGGCAGTTTGCTTTATATGAATTTTTAACCCCCAGGAAATCTAAAGGCAGGCAAGCAGCATTGCTGGGTGCCTGCTATGTGCCAGGCGTCGTGCTGGGCTATGGCCTCCAGTATTTCATTCACCCGTACCATGGGGCCTGCCTGCATGGCATTGGGGTTAAAATACCGATGTTTTTTCAGAAGAGGAAAGGGAAGCGCAAAAACTGGCCACAGTCACCTCTCTAGAAGGCTTCTGATTGTCTGCAAAGAAGTCACCAAGAAATGAGTTGAGGTGAGGGCCAGGGAGATGGAGGGGCAGGTTTGGAAGCCATTTGTACATTATGAGACCTGAATAGAAGTTTTGGAGTCAAAATGAATAAGTAAGCAGCTGATTTCCCTGGAGGAGACTCAGGCCACCTTTTATTATTTCATTGGCTCAGGAGCCAAAACAGCTGCATTTTATCATTCCTCAGAAATCCATAAAAGGGATGGAAAATGCTGGTGCTTATAGGGAAAATGGATGAGCATTTAAATTTAATTGTGGCCCCCTGCTGCCTGTGATGGGGCCTGGAGATAATGCCTATGGGCCTCGGGATTGCCCCGGCAGAGCAGCAGAGAGAAATACTTTGCATCCAGAGAGGGCATCCAGCCTCCAGGCCCACCCTGACCACCCTTGTCTCTGCCCTCCTGCAGCCTCCATCCCCCTTTCTCCCCATTCCTAGGACATGGTCCTGAGTGTTTCTGTGTGTTGTGTGCCCCTTCTACCCCAGCCTGGGAGCTCCATGTAGGCTGGCCAGGTTTCCCTGGCCCCAAGTGGCCATTTCAGGCCTGCACAGTCGCTCACATGGGAAGCTTCCCTTCCATCCCTGACAGTGGCCTTGCCTGGCCTCTCCTGCTCATGCTTCTTGACAGAACAACCAGGGTAAGCATGTAGACTGGACTCTGGCCTCAGTGCTGACTTGGTGAGTCACAGGATACCCTCACTGTTGTTCATGCAAGAAAATCAAGGGTTGCGAGTTCTATAAATGTAACAAGAATGATTCAGGGGCCTGCGATCCAGTGCTTCCAACAAGCTCCTGGATGACACCCATGTGGGTGCTTTGGGGACTGCAGCCTGACACTCACGGCTTCCTGGGGCCATAGGCTTCAGTCAGAGATGGGCAAACTGAGGCCCAGAGAGGCAGGGAGTTACCTGAGATTACATTACAAGAGGGAGGGGAGAGTGGGACTCCCACCCCTGCCCTGCCCTCTCTCCCAGGATTCCAAATTCATATGCTCCAGGGATTGAAAAGCAGAAATGCAAGGATATGGTCAGGCACCTCCTATTCGGCTCCTGCCACTGTCCCCAGGACCATGCAGGCCTAGTGACAGCAGTGTACCTGATTCTCAAGAGAAGCTAGAAATGCAGAATTTCACATACTTCCCAGTTTTAGATCTTTTCTGGTCAAACCAAACCTATTGGCAAGTCAAGTGGCTCTGGAGTACCCATCTGAACCCTGCTCTTTTCCATCCCAGGAGTGCCAGCAAGGACACCTCCCTCTCCCTCAGCCTCCCACGCAGGCCCTCCCTGAATGGCCTCACTCGCTACATGTGGCGGGTACCTGGCCTTCCTGCTCCTGAATGCTGGGGCTGGATCAGGTCACTCCAGCCCTGCTCAGGAGAGAGGCCTGAGGCCTGAGAGGCAGAATGAAGGAGGCAGGTTTAAGGGTCTGACAAACGTGGCTGCCCGTGCCAGCTCTGCATGCTCTTGACTGCGACCTTCCTCAGCCTCATCTCCCTTAAATGAGAAGTGACGATGGTCATGACAGACCCCGCAGAACCTTTGTGCACATGGTCCAATATCAGAGGCAAGTCCCTGATGCAAGGCAGTGGCTCTGCCAACTGGGGATCCTCTCTGGGTCCCTGCTCTTTCTGATCAGTTATCTGGACACCCTGCCCACTGCCAGGGGCTTTTAGATGCTGTAGACACTGCCCATGGTCCACTTGGTACTAAAATCCCTTTACCCTGCCTGGGTCTCCTCCCTCACTCCCCTCCTGATTTCCTGTTCCATTTTCACCCAAGCTTCAGCTCTTCCTAGAGATGCCTCCCTCCAGAGCAACAGCTTCTCAACAGGCAATGTAGGGATGGAAGAGGCTTCATCTTTTTTTATTATTATTATTATACTTTAAGTCCTAGGGTACATGTGCATAACGTGCAGGTTTGTTACATATGTAAACTTGTGCCATGTTGGTGTGCTGCACCCATCAACTCGTCAGCACCCATCAATTCGTCATTTATATCAGGTATAACTCCCAATGCAATCCTCCCCCCTCCCCATGATAGGCCCCCATGTGTGATGTTCCCCTTCCCGAGTCCAAGTGATGTCATTGTTCAGTTCCCACCTATGAGGGAGAACATGTGGTGTTTGGTTTTCTCTTCTTGTGATAGTTTGCTAAGAATGATGGTTTCCAGCTGCATCCATGTCCCTACAAAGGACGCAAACTCATCCTTTTTTATGGATGCATAATATTTCATGGTGTATATGTGCCACATTTTCTTAATCCAGTCTGTCACAGATGGACACTTGGGTTGATTCCAAGACTTTGCTATTGTGAATAGTGCCGCAATAAACACACGTGTGCATGTGTCTTTATAGCAGCATGATTTATAATCCTTTGGGTATATACCCAGTAGTGGGATGGCTGGGTCATATGGTACATCTAGATCTAGATCCTTGAGGAATTGCCATACTGTTTTCCATAATGGTTGAACTAGTTTACAATCCCACCAACAGTGTAAAAGTGTTCCTATTTCTCCACATCCTCTCCAGCACCTGTTGTTTCCTGACTTTTTAATGATTGCCATTCTAACTGGTGTGAGATGGTATCTCATTGTGGTTTTGATTTGCATTTCTCTGATGGCCAGTGATGATGAGCATTTTTTCATGTGTCTGTTGGCTGTATGAATGTCTTCTTTTGAGAAATGTCTGTTCATATCCTTTGCCCACTTTTTGATGGGGTTGTTTGTTTTTTTCTTGTAAATTTGTTTGAGTTCTTTGTAGATTCTGGATATTAGCCCTTTGTCAGATGAGTAGATTGCAAAAATTTTCTCCCATTCTGTAGGTTGCCTGTTCACTCTGATGGTAGTTTCTTTTGCTGTGCAGAAGCTCTTTAGTTTAATCATATCCCATTCGTCAATTTTGGCTTTTGCTGCCATTGCTTTTGGTGTTTTAGACATGAAGTCCTTGCCCATGCCTATGTCCTGAATGGTACTACCTAGGTTTTCTTCTAGGGTTTTTATGGTATTAGGTCTAACATTTAAGTCTCTAATCCATCTTGAATTAATTTTCATATAAGGAGTAAGGAAAGGATCCAGTTTCAGCTTTCTACTTATGGCTAGCCAATATTCCCAGCACCATTTATTAAATAGGGAGTCCTTTCCCCATTTCTTGTTTCTCTCAGGTTTGTCAAAGATCAGATGGCTGTAGATGTGTGGTATTATTTCTGAGGACTCCGTTCTGTTCCATTGGTCTATATCTCTGTTTTGGTACCAGTACCATGCTGTTTTGGTTACTGTAGCCTTGTAGTATAGTTTGAAGTCAGGTAGCGTGATGCCTCCAGCTTTGTTCTTTTGACTTAGGATTGTCTTGGCAATGCGGGCTCTTTTTTGGTTCCATATGAACTTTAAAGCCGTTTTTTCCAATTCTGTGAAGAAATTCATTGGTAGCTTGATGGGGATGGCATTGAATCTATAAATAACTTTGGGCAGTATGGCCATTTTCATGATATTGATTCTTCCTATCCATGAGCATGGTATGTTCTTCCATTTGTTAGTGTCCTCTTTTATTTCACTGAGCAGTGGTTTGTAGTTCTCCTTGAAGAGGTCCTTTACATCCCTTGTAAGTTGGATTCCTAGGTATTTTATTCTCTCTGAAGCAATTGTGAATGGAAGTTCATTCATGATTTGGCTCTCTGTTTGTCTGTTACTGGTGTATAAGAATGCTTGTGATTTTTGCACATTAATTTTGTATCCTGAGACTTTGCTGAAGTTGCTTATCAGCTTAAGGAGATTTTGGGCTGAGACAATGGGGTTTTCTAAATATACAATCATGTCATCTGCAAACAGGGACAATTTGACTTCTTCTTTTCCTAACTGGATACCCTTGATTTCTTTCTCTTGCCTGATTGCCCTAGCCAGAACTTCCAACACTATGTTGAATAGGAGTGCTGAGAGAGGGCATCCCTGTCTTGTGCCAGTTTTCAAAGGGAATTTTTCCAGTTTTTGCCCATTCAGTATGATATTGGCTGTGGGTTTGTCATAAATAGCTCTTATTATTTTGAGGTACATTCCATCAATACCGAATTTATTGAGCGTTTTTAGCATGAAGGGCTGTTGAATTTTGTCAAAAGCCTTTTCTGCATCTATTGAGATAATCATGTGGTACTTGTCTTTGGTTCTGTTTATATGCTGGATTACGTTTATTGATTTGCGAATGTTGAACCAGCCTTGCATCCCAGGGATGAAGCCCACTTGATCATGGTGGATAAGATTTTGATGTGCTGCTGAATCCGGTTTGCCAGTATTTTATTGAGGATTTTTGCATCGATGTTCATCAGGGATATTGGTCTAAAATTTTCTTTTTTTGTTGTGTCTCTGCCAGGCTTTGGTATCAGGATGATGTTGGCCTCATAAAATGAATTAGGGAGGATTCCCTCTTTTTCAATTGATTGGAATAGTTTCAGAAGGAATGGTACCAGCTCCTCTTTGTACCTCTGGTAGAATTCAACTGTGAATCCATCTGGTCCTGGACTTTTTTTGGTTGGTAGGCTATTAATTATTGCCTCAATTTCAGAGCCTGCTATTGGTCTATTCAGGGATTCAACTTCTTCCTGGTTTAGTCTTGGAAGAGTGTAAGTGTCCAGGAAATTATCCATTTCTTCTAGATTTTCTAGTTTATTTGTGTAGAGGTGTTTATAGTATTCTCTGATGGTAGTTTGTATTTCTGTGGGGTCAGTGGTGATATCCCCTTTATCATTTTTAATTGCATCTATTTGATTCTTCTCTCTTTTCTTCTTTATTAGTCTTGCTAGCGGTCTGTCCATTTTGTTGATCTTTTCAAAAAACCAACTCCTGGATTCATTGATTTTTTGGAAGGTTTTTTGTGTCTCTATCTCCTTCAGTTCTGCTCTGATCTTAGTTATTTCTTGCCTTCTGCTAGCTTTTGAATGTGTTTGCTCTTGCTTCTCCAGTTCTTTTAATTGTGATGTTAGAGTGTCAATTTTACATCTTTCCAGCTTTCTCTTGTGGGCATTTAGTGCTATAAATTTCCCTCTACACACTGCTTTAAATGTGTCCCAGAGATTCTGGTATGTTGTATCTTTGTTCTCATTGATTTCAAAGAACATCTTTATTTCTGCCTTCATTTCGTTATGTACCCAGTAGTCATTCAGGAGCAGGTTGTTCAGTTTCCATGTAGTTGAGCAGTTTTGATTGAGTTTCTTAGTCCTGAGTTCTAGTTTGATTGCACTGTGGTCTGAGAGACAGTTTGTTATAATTTCTGTTCTTTTACATTTGCTGAGGAGTGCTTTACTTCCAATTATGTGATCAATTTTGGAATAAGTGTGATGTGGTGCTGAGAAGAATGTATATTCTGTTGATTTGGGTGGAGAGTTCTATAAATGTCTATTAGGTCCGCTTGGTGCAGAGATGAGTTCAATTCCTGGATATCCTTGTTAACTTTCTGTCTCGTTGATCTGTCTAATGTTGACAGTGGAGTGTTGAAGTCTCCCATTATTATTGTATGGAAGTCTAAGTCTCTTTGTAAGTCTCTAAGGACTTGCTTTATGAATTTGGGTGCTCCTGTATTGGGTGCATATATATTTAGGATAGTTAGCTCTTCCTGTTGAATAGATCCCTTTACCATTATGTAATGGCCTTTTTTGTCTCTTTTGATCTTTGATGGTTTAAAGTCTATTTTATTAGAGACTAGGATTGCAACCCCTGCTTTTTTTTTTGTTCTCCATTTGCTTGGTAGATCTTCCTCCATCCCTTTATTTTGAGCCTATTTATGTCTCTGCATGTGAGATGGGTCTCCTGAATACAGCAGACTGATGGGTCTTGACTCTTTATCCAGTTTGCCAGTCTGTGTCTTTTAATTGGAGCATTTAGTCCATTTACATTTAAGGTGAATATTGTTATGTGTGAACTTGATCCTGCCATTATGATATTAACTGGTTATTTTGCTCGTTAGTTGATGCAGTTTCTTCCTAGCCTCGATGGTCTTTACATTTTGGCATGTTTTTGCAATGGCTGGTACCGGTTGTTCCTTTCCATGTTTAGGGCTTCCTTCAGGGTCTCTTGTAAGGCAGGCCTGGTGGTGACAAAATCTCTAAGCATTTGCTTATCTGTAAAGGATTTTATTTCTCCTTCACTGATGAAACTTAGTTTGGCTGGATATGAAATTCTGGGTTTAAAATTCTTTTCTTTAAGAATGTTGAATATTGGCCCCGCTCTCTTCTGACTTGTAGAGTTTCTGCCGAGAGGTCTGCTGTTAGTCTGATGGGCTTTCCTTTGTGGGTAACCCGACCTTTCTCTCTGGCTGCCCTTAAGATTTTTTCCTTCATTTCAACTTTGGTGAATCTGGCAATTATGTGTCTTGGAGTTGATCTTCTCGAGGAGTATCTTTGTGGTGTTCTCTGTATTTCCTGAATTTGAATGTTGGCCTGCCGTACTAGGTTGGGGAAGTTCTCCTGGATGATATCCTGAAGTTTTCCAACTTGGTTCCATTTTCCCCCTCACTTTCAGGCACCCCAATCAGACGTAGATTTGGTCCTTTTACATAATCCCATACTTCTTGCAGGCTTTGTTCATTTCTTTTTCTTCTTTTTTCTTTTGGTTTCTCTTCTCGCTTCATTTCATTCATTTGATCCTCAATCACTGATACTCTTTCTTCCAGTTGATCAAGTCAGTTACTGAAGCTTGTGGATTTGTCACGTATTTCTCGTGTCATGGTTTTCATCTCTGTCATTTCATTTATGACCTTCTCTGCATTAATTATTCTAGCTATCAATTCTTCCACTCTTTTTTCAAGATTTTTAGTTTCTTTGCGCTGGGTACGTAATTCCTCCTTTAGCTCTGAGAAGTTTGATGGACTGAAGCCTTCTTCTCTCATCTCGTTAAAGTCATTCTCTGACCAGCTTTGATCCGTTGTTGGCGATGAGCTGCACTCCTTTGCAGGGGGAGATGCGCTCTTATTTTTTGAATTTCCAGCTTTTCTGCCCTGCTTCTTCCCCATCTTTGTGGTTTTATCTGCTTCTGGTCTTTGATGATGGTGACGTACTGATGGGGTTTTGGTATAGTTGTTCTTCCTGTTTGATAGTTTTCCTTCTAATAGTCAGGACTCTCAGCTGTAGGTCTGTTGGAGATTGCTTGAGGTCCACTCCAGACACTGTTTGCCTGGGTATCAGCAGCAGAGGTTGCAGAAGATACAATATTGCTGAACAGCAAGTGTACCTGTCTGATTCTTACTTTGGAATCTTCCTCTCAGGGGTGTACTCCACCCTGCAAGGTGTGGGGTGTCAGACTGCCCCTAGTGGGGGATGTCTCCCAGTTAGGCTACTCAGGGGTCAGGGACCCACTTGAGCAGGCAGTCTGTCCGTTCTCAGATCTCAACCTCCATGTTGGGAGATCCACTGCTCTCTTCAAAGCTGTCAGACAGTCGTTCGGGTCTGCACAGGCCTCTGCTGCTTCCCCTGTTGTTTTTTTTTTTTTTTTAGCTGTGCCCTGTCCCCAGAGGTGGAGTCTACAGAGACAGGCAGGTTTCCTTGAGCTGCTGTGAGCTCCACCCAGTTCGAGCTTCCCAGCGGCTTTGTTTACCTACTTAAGCCTCAGCAATGGCGGGCGCCCCTCCCCCAGCCTCGCTGCTGCCTTGTGGTTAGATCGCAGACTGCTGTGCTAGCAATGAGGGAGGCTCCCTGGCCGTGGGACCCTCCCGGCCAGGTGTGGGTATAGTCTCCTGGTGTGCCCGTTTCCTTAAAGCGCAGTATTGGGGTGGGAATTACCCGATTTTCCATGTGTTGTGTGTCTCAGTTCGCCTGGCTAGGAAAAGGGATTCCCTTCCCCCTTGCGCTTCCCAGGTGAGGCAATGCCTCGCCCTGCCTCAGCTCTCGCTGGTCGGGCTGCAGCAGCTGACCAGCACCGATTGTCCAGCACTCCCCAGTGAGATGACCCCAGTAACTCCGTTGAAAATGCAGAAATCACTGGTCTTCTGTGTCGCTCGCGCCGGGAGTTGGAGACTGGAGCTGTTCCTATTTGGCCATCTTGCTCCGCCCTCCAAAGCTTCATCTTAAACACAAGCTCTGCTGGCCAAGTGTAGTGGCTCACGCCTATAATCCCAGCACTTTGGGAGGCTGAGGTGGGAGGATCACCTGAGGTCAGGAGTTCGAGACCAACCTGGCCAACATGTTGAAACTCCGTCTCTACTAAAAATAAAAAATCAATTAGCTGGGTGTGGTGGCACGCACCTGTAGTCCCAGCTACTCGGGAGGCTGGGGCAGGAGAATTGCTTGAACCTGGGAGGTGGAGGTTGCAGTGAGCTGAGGTTGCGCCATCACACTCCAGCCTGGGCAACAACAACAAGACTCTGTCTGAAAACACACACACACACACATAAGCTCTGCTATACTGGATGTGGCTGTCTGGAGCAGTGTGGACTGAGATGGGCTGACATCCTCACTCAGTAAGAGGAACAGCTGTGATCAGTTAGTGATGTCTGCTGTGGGCACGGTGGTGAGGAGTGGCAATGACGCATATACAGTGTGCAGGCTACTCACCATCCCTTGCAGGGTGCACCTGTCATCCAGGCAGCTCTTCCCAATCTACCTTCTTATTCACACTCCTTGAAGCCCCACCGTGGGCTTGGAGGCAGTGCACCATATAAAACATGAGAAAATAGGAGGTAAATGACTTGCCCAAAGTCCCAAGTCCCAGAAGGCCCAAAGTTTGGACCAGAGCCCAGTTTTGCCTAAGTCCCCTCCCCTTCCTTTGCCTGCTGGCTGCATTTTGCCCCATCCTGAGAGTAGCCAACGTCTAGGGACAAGGGTGTCACTTGGCATGCAGGGATTTTCCCAGGCAGTGTTTGGGCCCTGACTCTCATGTCTCAGAGAGTACTCAGGCCTTGGTAGCTCCAGAGCAGCCTGTATGACCCTGGTAAGCCCCTCCTAACTTGCAGACCTTATTCTCCCCATTTTCGAAGGATAGGGAATGGTGCCTCCCTCCGAATGAATGGCCAAATGGAGAATCTGCCTGAAGTGCTAGCTACTCAGGAGACCTGACCCCCGCTGGTTCTCATAGCAGGACCTCTGACTCCTCTCCAGCTTCCCCGTGGGCTGTGGCTCATTTACAGTCCTGTAAACAGCCCCATGGAGAGCATCCTGACAGTCTGCAGAAGGGGAGGAGAGCGGGGACCTCACACGGGCCCACTCCCACCACCATGGGATTCTGCCAATCCCGCCACCAGCATGAAAACATCCCTGTCCCTGAGGCCCCAGAGTGTGGCCAGGCCAGGCCCAGGCTGTTCTGTCCCAAGGTCCAAGGTCAGAGCCCTCTCCTGCCTGCCTGGTGACTCAAACCATAGCCTCTGCCCCTTAAGCCTCGGCTGGTGGCACCTGCCCCATGCCGCGTCACCTGGTGGGAGAAAGCTGGATGAGATAACGTTTGGCCTGGGATCCGGCTGTAGTGAAAGAAAAGCTCTTTGCACACACGGCTGAGCCTTCACTTATTTATTTATTTTTGTTTGCAGCTCTCAGCCCGACTCAGCAAACCAGGTCATGAGAGGGGAGAAGCTTATGTCTGTCTTGCAGCCTGATTTCCCACGGAAAGGCCCCGTGTTTACAGTTCTGGGGTTTCCCAGCAAAGAGTAACACTCTAGTTGGAAGCTCATGTGGCCAAAGAATGTCTCTGGATCAGAGAAAGGCAACACACCACCCAAGAACACAGCTCTGTGGGGGGTCCTAAGAACAGGGTTGAAACAGCAAAGGGAAAAAAATATATAGCATTAATTTAGCATCTACTGTGTGCTAGGTAGTATGCTAGAGATTTCATCTCAGCTCATTTATCCTTAAAACAATCATACTAGGCAGGCAATTATCAATCCCATCTGTACAGCAAATTTGTAAACATCATCAGTGGTTCTGGTTTCATTTTTCTGGGTGGGCCCTGGGCATAGTATTTTCAACAGCATCCCAGGAGATTCTAATGGGTAGCCAGGGGTGAGAACTGAAGCCTTAAGCAGTGCTTCTCAAACTTCAACGTGCATAGCAACAAATCTCTTGGATCTTATTAAAATACAGATTCCAATTCAGCAGGCTGGGCCGAGGCTGTATTTCTGCATGTCTAACTAGCTCCCAGGGGATGCCCAAGCTGCTGGTCCTTGGACCACACTTTGAGGAGCAAGGGTGTAGCCTGTAAACTCCAAGGCAGTGAGACTCATTGCTGCATCCCAAGTACCTCCAACAATGCTAGGGCAGAGTAGCTGCAGAATAAATATCTGTCGAAGGCATGAAGAAATGAACAAGGCTCGGAGGCAGGTGTTGCGTGGCTATCATGTGAGCTGGGGGACTGTGTGCAAGTTACTTAAATATCTTATTCACTCCAATTTTCATTTGAAAGATGGGAGCAATCATATTTTTAATTCCAGTGGGTTACTTGAAGGATTAAATGAGATGATATACAGACTGGTTATTAGGTGATATTAAAAATTATTGCTTACTTTTTTAGGTATGATAATAGATGTTTGGTTTCAGTTTAAAAATATTTTAAATAGTAGCAACACATACTGAAGTATTTACAGGTGAATTGATACAATGTCAGGAGTTTGCTTTAGATTTTCCAGCTGAGAATGATGAAGTGAAGAAGAAAAGAAGGCAGAAAAGAGGGGGAAGGAGGAGAAAAAGAAGAAAAGCAGGAAGAATGGATTAAACAACAACAACAAATGCCAATGGTTATTGAAGCTGGGTAGTGAGTATAAGGGAGGCCTTCACTATTCCATTTTTGCATACATTTTTTAGGATAAAAAGTTAATAATAAATTAAAATGTGATAAAGCAAGTAACATGCTTAACTTGGCTCCTGATTTATAACAAGTGCTCAACACACAGTAGGTCCTGTTCCTTTGACCTGGCTGTGATCACAAGGCACTCACCAGTGTACCCTCCAACCCCAAGTGATAGGCGCTGTGTCCCAGCGCCAGAAAGAGCAAGGATGAGATTTGAAACGAGGTCTTCACAGTGCTCTGCTCACAGCACCCCAAGGCTAAGAAGCACTGTTAGTTTACCTTCCCTAACAATTAGCAGCCATGACAGTGGTAAAAATAAGAACCATTATGGAATACTATGTCAGGCCTTTTGCATGCATTATTTAATTACACGATTTATTTACATTATTTAATTACATTAATTAATTACATTGTTTCAGCCCTGCAAAACCCTATAAGGTAGATGCCATTCCTACCACTCCCCAGGTAAGCAGAAGACTCAGAGCTGAGGTGCCCTGGCTAACGGCACCCTGTCTGCCCTGGACATCCCAGGATGCATGGGTGGCCTCTGCATTATTTAATCTGTGACCTACTTTGGCATCTCACTCCTGGTCTCAGCTCCTGAGGCACATCATGCCCTGCTCACTGCTGCATCTCTAGTGCCTGCATCCACAAGGTAGATCCTCAGGCAACAGCTCTTGCCTGCCCGCCAGCCAGCCCCTGGCATGGGTGCCTAGGCACAAGGAGGGGACAAGTGCCCCCTCTCTTCCCCTCCCTGTCTGAACCCAGCAGGGTGGGATTTCCGTCCTAGGACTGGGCTATTATAAGTACAAGGCCGCCTGCTCCCCTGGGCTGCACACCAAGTTCTGCTGCAGACTCCAGCATGAATGGCAGCCATTCTCTGCCCAAACTCCAGCTCACTTCAGCTGTATAGTCTGGGAAGGAAGACCTCAGCCTTCCCCAGGCCTGTAAATACCAAAGCCACACACGCAGCAGGACTGCAGCAGCCAATAAATCTTGGCCCCAGGGCTCTCTTAAAGAGGCAGAGCTTGGGACTAACACCAGGCCAGGCCCTGCCTGGTGACAGCCAGCACTCCATCCACCTCCCCTTATCCCAGCCCCAGGATGAGGACAGAGAAGGCAAACATGCAGCAGGCACTCTCCCCATAAGCTTGCTTCTCTTGCTTTATAAAATCTAACTTTCCCCCCCTCTGCTGCTCACCCTGGGGATAGGCTAACAAGGAGTCCAGTGGGAATGAGCATGATACATTTTCTGGACGTCAGAGCCACTGGGCTGCTGCAAGAGGCTGTGTGGGAAAGCAAAGATCCCTTGGGCTGTCTGCAAGACAAGCTCGAGGATGCTGAGATGGACAGGCAGAGTCAGGCAAGAGAATAAGCCCAGCACGTTCCACCCTGAGCAGGCATCATGGCCACTGGAGAGGACACTGAGACTTGCGGTGCTAAAGACGAGAGTTGGACATGGCCTGAGAGCTGACCTCCTTTCATGCTACACCAGACAAAAATGAGGCATGTGAAGTCCAAATGGCAGGCAGGTCACCCAGGGGGCCCAGGGCAGTGCCAGGGCTAGACTCTTGCTCTCCATAAGAGGCATCTTTGATTGTTCTTTGGGTAGAATGTATCTTTTTATGAGAAGGAGCCTGGTGTTTAATCGCATCCTCCTAGAAAGGGGATGTTTTGTTTCTCCTGGAGTCTGTTTCCCATGCACTTACAAATGCCCCGGATAAACACCTTTGTCTTGGATGTCTTGCCTGGACACCTTGCTCTGCACGGCGTCCCCGCAGCACGCATCCTGGTGCGCAATCTGTGCTCCCGCTTGGGCCACAGCTGGCCCTGTGGAAGGATTGGTGCTGGGGAGACGTGGCTCCCGCCCTAAGGAAGCAGTTTGGTTGGAAGTTGAGAACCCCTGTCCTGTCCAGCTGTGCACCATCTGGCTACCTGAGTGGGGCGCTGGGTAGACCTTCGCTGTTACCTGTGATCAGAGGACAGAGGGACCTGATGAGCCTGAGAGAGCATGGCGGGCTTCTCTCAGCAGGAGGACAGATGGAGGCCAGGTGAGAGGACAGGGTCAGTCAGATTTCCAGGGTCAGAGCTGGAGGGCAGGGTACTCTGGGCAGAGCAAACCCTTCATGCCAAAGCACACGGGTTAAAAGATTATGCCAGGAGAAGAAGGAGTGGGGCAAAAGGCAGCCCCATCTCTGACCACATTTCTGGCCCCCAAATCCATCCAGGAATGGTGACCCCTGTAGCCGCTCTCTTGCATTTTCCTGACTGAGTCCCCGACTCTGATTTTACAGATGAGCAAGCTGGGGCCACGGTGAGAAGGAAACTACCCAAGGTCATCTGGCTAATTGGGGTCAAACTAGTTCCAAAAAATTGCCCCCTGGGTCTTGCCTTGGTTGTGTGATTTTATTGTCCCTGTGGAGGCAACTGGTGACTGTGCAAGTGGGGATGCATTTACCAGTGTTCAGAGGAAATGATTAACTTCTGACCTGCTGACCTTGGCTGCCTGGTTGCCAGAGTGTTAGGCACCTGCTGGTCACCTGGACCAAGGAGGGCTTGAGAAAGGGCCAGAGACTTCCACCCCTGCCCAAGCAAGCTGCTTTCACTCTGCACCCGGGACCACAGACTGTCTAAACTGGGAAGCCTAATAGAGCACCTATCCCTTGCTGAAAAAGGACACTGAGTCCCAGAGAGGGACAACAACCAGCCTGAGGTCACACAGCTACAGGGACACATGCAAAGATGCCCCCAGACAACTGGGCATACCACAAGTTCTTGAGGACAGAAGAGAGGACTCATCCACAAAGCAGCCCTGGTTGAGAGCAGGCTCTGCCCAGCCTGCACCCTGACTGGCATGGCAAGGAGGGGCTCTAGGGCATGGGATGCTGTGATGCACTGAGCACTAAGCACTCCAGATGCTTGGGCTAGATTTTCATACCTGAACCTCTTCATTCCTCAAGTACAGCCCTGCAAGGCAGGCATTGTCATGCCCATTTTACAGATGAGAAAACTGAGGCCCAAAATTATACAGCAAGTTTGTGGGTTTTAAAAATGATACAGCCAGGATTCCAATGAGGTCCGTCTGACTGATGTTTGTATTTCCTCTCCTTCTCCCTCCCCAGGTAGTCCCTGCCCTGTCAGCTCATGTTTTAGCGAGGGTGCCCCACACTCTCAGGACAGTGTGGAGCCTTCATCTGTGTCCCATGCTGGGCCCTCTGAGATATGAGGGTGTCAGGGCCAGGAAGCCCAGTACTTGGGCAGCCAGGCAGGCTCAGAGAGAAGGGAACTCTATTTAGGTCCCAAGGATGGGCAGGATTTGCCAAGGCCCCTTGAGGACAGCACATGGGAACATATTTCCAAAAATTATCCACCCTGTGTGCTCAGAGGCTCGAGGAGAGTTAAGGGTTTGGTTGGGAATCATCTGGCCACCAGCTTTGGACTGTCTCTCAGCTCTGGAGAAGCCAGATACGTCCAGTCCGAATACCTCTTCCTCCCTCAGACACACCCCACCCCAGGGTTCTGAAATTTTGTTGTAACACTTAGAGACCAGCTGGGAGGCATGTCCCGGGGGAGCAGAATGGAGCTGGGAGATTTGCCACAAGGATCAAGACCTGGTTTTGACACCCAGACGCTGGGTCAGCGTGGGTAAGTCACTGACACCTTCAGATCTCAGTGTCCTTATTCACCAAATAGACATTGGTTCCCTTCCCGGAGCTGGGAGAAAGTGGTCCAAGCACACCGAGATGGACCACTCCACCCCCCACATCTGTGGGCATGAAAATCTCAGCGCTGGCTGCATGGTGTCTGCTTCGGCCTGCTTCACTCAGTTGTCCCCATATCCAGGCAGCATCTGCAGTCCACTCACTGCATCTTAACAAGGGCTCAGCGCTGTGCCTCGTAGGAGCCCAGGCAAGGTCTGGGGAAGGGGACTGAAGACTGCTGAGATGCAGAGCATCCGAGCACTCCATCCTGGAAGTGCCAGCGTGCTACACAAGGTTGGGCCACTAGAGGTTCGTCCTCCAAGGAGGGTCCCCAAGACAGAAATAACTCAGGAAGCCTGTCCTGAGCGTTCCTGGGTGCTGCTGCTTGGGCCTCCACTGCCGCATGGTGTTGGTGTCAGCCAACGGCCTGTGAGAGCCCTGCGAAGTCATTGGGAGATATGTGAGGCTGTGGGCAAAGCCCTAGCTTTGGAGTCAGATGGGCTTGGTGCCCAATGCTGGCCCTGCTAGCCACATGCAGGCAGTGAGGCATTATGCATTCCTGTTCCATGGTGAGGATAACAAGTATCTGCAGAGTTGTTATAGGAATTAGGACCAAGAACAACTACAACAATAATAACAGCTCTCCCTTATTGAGATCTGACTATGTGCCAGGCACTATTCCAAACCCTGTGCGTGCAGAGGTCTTCTGATCCTGGTAGCAGCCCAGTGAGCCAGGTGCTGGCAGGACTCCTGCATAGATGAGGAAACTGAGGCACTATAGGGTAAGGAGCTCATTGTGCTCACATAACTGGCTGCTGGTGGAGCAGGGCTCCAACCCAGACCTCCCAGTGGCTGCCTGTGCTCTTATCCAATATGTAGGCAAACGCTTACCTTGCAGCTGGTGATCAATAAATGTATCAATAACTCATCACTACTGCCCTTCCCACTGGTGGAGCGCAGGCCCCCACGAGGCCCAGGGTGGGAAGCACTATGCTGCCGCACTCCTGGAAACCAGGTTCACATAGACTGGGACACCTGGAGATGACTGGGACACTACAGTGTCATTCCAGTGGCCACTGTGATGGCCCTCTGGAGGGTATGCCCTCCTCCACCCATGGCCGCTGCAACAGACACAGGCCTGATGTCCCAGGTCTCGGGAGTTCCCGACAGCTCTGAAGCTCAGGGTCACAAACAGGAATGGCCAGGTGGAAAAGCAGCCCAGGACTATTTTGCTCCTGAGGCTCCACCCCTCCTCTGCTGGATGCTGCCAGCGGGGATTGTGCCACTGTCTAACTCTGCCTTCTCATGGTCTGTGTTCAAACATTTTATAGACAGGAAGCCATCCTGTGGAGCCTGTGGAGATGGGAATGGGGGTGGGGGCAGGGTGGGAGGTGAGCAAAGCCTTTTCCGTCCAGCCATCCCTTCCCAGGCTGGGACAGAAAGGAAGCTTTCAGAATAAGTCAAAAGTGAACAGGCTCCAGGGTGATCTTTTGGGTTCTCGTGTCAACAGAAGGTGTCCCAGGACTTTCTCTCCTGTTCCCTTTGTCTCTGTTTTTACAATGAAATGGAAGCATCTGGAAAGGAGAGAAAATGCCCTTTGACATGTGGGGTTCCCCCACGTCCAGGGAGCTTTCAGCTGTGACAACAGACTCCATCCAAGGCCTTCCCAACCCTGGAGATTTCTCCTGAATCCAGTGGCAAATAGCTTTCCATCGTGCCCACCCACTGGACAGAAGGAGGTGGTGCACACCATTTTCCAACCTCAGTCACGCTTCAAAGCCCCCTTGGCTAGTGCTGGCCTTTTACTGTTATCCACTGATTAATTTTCATTAGTCAACTTATTTTCAAGCTTACATAAATGCATTTTAAAAGAACATTTTGTATCACTATCATAAAAGAAACACTAGTCTTTTTCTAAAACACTGAAATGACTATCTGTTATCTTGTGTGAAATGGTTTCCAGTGTAGTCCAAATTTCCCTGATCACCACAGGGAATGATGCTTCAGCTCAGCCCTCCCTGCCCACCCAGCCCATCCCTCTCAAGGGTTTGCTGTGTCACCTTCAGGATTAGTACAACCACACATCTTGAGGCACCTCTGTCACTTAAAGGCCTGCTAATCCTGGGCCACAACCTCCTCAAGTCCTCCACTCCACTGCTCCTCCTCGAAAATGCCTCCAGCACCAGCTGAGCTCAGTCGTAGAGGGTGCACCATTGGTTACCATGCAGGAGCCCTGTGGACAGCTGGGGCATGAGGGGAGCGGGAGGTGGTGCCTGGTCACTTGCTGCCACAGCCACATGCACAGCCTACCTCCATTCCTGGGCCGTAGTCAGGAGTTTGCCTTCTGCAAACTTGGTTATTTTCAAGAACTAAGTTTCACCCTTAGTTCCAACTCTACAGTGCTCTTCCTAAAACAACTGAAATGCCAATTCCAGAATTCACTGTACCAACTAGATTCCTCCATGGTGATCCTTGTCAAGTCTCATTATTCATTTCACATAGGGAAGCAAATTCTCCTCGGTGGCTGTTTCCCCTTTACCCCTCTTTCCAATTCCCCTCTGCTTGGGGGGGGTCTCCTGTCCTGCTGCATCATCTGCCATCTCTCCAATGCCACCGTGCATAGTAAGGGCACAACGTGCTGGTTGTTGTGGTCCGAATGTGTCCCCCAAAATTCAGACCTTGAAATTTGATTGCCATTGTGATGGTATTAAGAGGTGGAGCCTTTGGGAGGTGATGAAGTCATGGTAGTGCTCATGAAGGGAACTGGTGCATTTAGAAAGAGATGCGAGGGAACTGTTCCCCCTTCCACATGTGAGAATGGAGCAATACATGCCATCTGGGAAGCAGAGAGCAGCCCTCACCAGATGTCGCATCTACGAGCACCTTGGTCTTAGACTTCCCAGCCTCCAGAACCATGAGAAAAAATGTCTGCTATTTATAAATTACCCAGACTCAGGTATTTTGTTAGAGTAGCACAAATGGACTAAAACTCTGATGAAATGCCTCAATGAATGAGGGTGCCTTCAGGTGAGTCCCCTAGACCTATGCTCTTCCTTCTCCCTGAGGGCATGCGCAACTGGCCAAGTGACTGGTAATAATGACCTAACCTTAACTGAGCACCTACTGCATTCCAGGCACTGGGCTGGAGCTTTTCTCACAATTTCCCACAACAACCTGGTCAGCTGGGCTTTCAGAATGCTCCCAGATTCCCCTCTACTTCCCACTGCCTCCAGGGCTCCCTCCTGGTGCAAGCCAACACCATCTCACTGGGCAAAGCAACAGTCCCCTGAAGGATGTTCTTGCTTCCACTCTTGTCGCTCACCTCCTCCTGTCTTTTCCCAACACAGGGGTCATGAGTTCCTGTTAAAATGTAAATGAGATCACATCTCTCCTTAAGATAACATGCTCTTTTGACTCCCTGTCTCACTCAGCACAAAAGCCAAGGTCCTAAGCAAGCCCTACTTGGCCTGCCCCAGCCTGCCCTGCCCCCAGCATCTCACACCTCTCTCTTCTCCTCTCCTGCTCCTCTCTGCCTTACTCACTCCATCCCAGACCAGGGGCTTCCTTACTGTTCTGACACACCTGGCATATTTCCACCTGGGAATGTTGCACTTGCTGTTCTCTCTGCCTGGATCCCCAACCCCTGGTAGACATGTCGCATGCTCCCTCACTTTCTCCTGGTCTGCCCAAATATCACCTTCTCGGTGGATCCTTCCCTGGACATCCTACCTGAGATGACACCCCAACCCTATGTTTCATATTCCCCTGCTCAGATGAAGTTTCTTTCATGGTATTTAGCATTTTCTAATATTAGCTTGAATTCTAACTACTTTATTGTCCATCTTTCCCTGCCATTCTTTCCCACCCCTGCCACCAACTTGCCCTTGTCTACTAAAATATCGACTTCCTGAATGTGTGAACTTTTGCCAGATTTGTTCTCTGGGGTAAACTTAAACATCGAGATTGGCTGAAGCCAGGGATTCAGGAACTATGGTGCATTTTATTATCAGCAGCCTGAGGCTCAGAGAAGTAATGGATTCTGCCCAGGTCACAAAGCTGGTAAGAGATGAAGCTGTTAAAGACACCCTGGTCTATCTGTCTTCCATATCAAGCTCCCTCTAATACCCATGACAGTGGCTCTGCCAACCACTGTGCTGGGTGTTTCAGTCCCCGTGCAAAGCAGGAGAAGCAGGAAAGACAGCTGCAGCCAGATTTTCCCAGGACTTGTTGGTCTCCCAGCATCATGAGTTTCCAGGACGAGAGGCCCCTTGGTGGCAGCAACTGACAAGGGCCAATAGTTCAGTACCAGTGCTGGGAAAGCAAGATTTTTTTTTTTTTTTTTGCTCGTTTTGCAAGAGAAGGAAAAAATGCCATTTGGCCTCAGAAAGATGTTCTTGCTGCCAAACACATGATTTTTGCACATGGTGAGGACGTGTGATTTTTACATATGTATTTTTTCCCTTTTAGTAAAAACAGTTTCATCCCTGGCAAGACGGTGAAAGAAAGGGAGTATAAAAAGATTGCCATGGAAAACCATCACTTTGCCATTACAGAGACCAAAAGCCAAGAGTTTAGAATCTCCATAGATGGAAGGGAACCAAAAAAAAGAGGAGGAGCAAGACAAAAGATCACCAGAGTTTATGAAATAAGAACTGGATCTGTGGCTGACTCCCTTGTGTCCACTGTAGAGCACCCCAGGTCTTCAAGAGTGTTTAGATGTTTCTTAACCCTGAGGTGGCCGAGGAGGGGCAGCATCAGTGCAGTCTTCCTACCGTGCCCAGGACAGACATTAGTAATCAATCACAGCATCCCTTCTTATTAAGCAGGGATGCAGCCTCAAGGCACTCCAGGAAACCCATTGATTAGAGTTGGCAAGTAAGATGAAACAAGGTTGCTGTTCTGCCTTAATCAACCCCTTCATTTTGCATGTGAACTAATTGAGACACAGAGAGAAGCTGTGAGCTGGCAAAGGTTACACAGAATGTTTGCAGAAATAAGTCCTTTTCCAGTTTTGCTGCTAGCTCTCAGGCCACGATTTGTTCCTGAGAGCAGCAGACAGACTCCCTGTCTGCTGAGTGTCTCCCAAGTCTCTTCATGGATGTGAGAAGTTGTGCAGAGAATTCTATCTGGAGCTTAGATTTTCTGACTCCATGGACTTTTCATCAGTGCCAAAGATATGGGCCATGGCCCTCTGCAGAATCACAGCAGGTCAAAATGGCCTCCCTAAAGGACACCAAAGCTCCCTCCCAGGATCATGGCTTTTCACGTGTTTATTATGGAAGTCACTCTTAAAAGGGAACAGCTAATAAACTGTGAAGGGTCAGCATTCCCACAGGAAATTGTTACCACTGTAGAGATGGCTCCTGTATATTTTTCCTCAGTTTAAGAATAAAATTCTCCTTGGGATTAGCATTTCTAAAGTGTTTTCTGTGAAACACATTCTCAAGATGTCCTAGAAGATTTTTCACAAAGATAAGCAGAACTAAAATACAAATAAAATAAAATAGAAAAGACGTGTGGCCAACTATCTTGGAACTCAGCATAGGATAGCTCTTCTGTGGGATTGTGCTGCATCTTAGAATGTAAAAGGCCCTGACAAGTCCCGCCTAAAGTCCTGGACGTTATAGTTTTCAGTATGCATGTGTCCACAGAAACCTGTTTGCACATAGTGTTTATGAAGATTCTGCTGGATGTTCTTTCCAGAGCACTGGTTTAGATGCAGCACATTCGAGGGGGAAAGAATGCAGGAGTCCAGATTCGGAAGAATTTAATTTGAACCCTGGCTATGGATCTCTGATGTATTTTTCTAAGGACTTTGTACTTAGGACTTTCTACTACCTAGAGTAAGTTTGGGTTTTTAAAATACATTTGTTTGTTCAAGATAATATAAGTTTACTATAGATAATTCAGATAATATAAAAATGTATAGAAGAAAATTAAAATAGCTCACCATTTCATCATATGGCAATAACCATTGTTAATACATTGATATATTCCTTCAAGTCTATTAAGTCTATTAAAAGAATCTGCAGTGACATACTTTTAAAAATATTATTATAATCTGCATTGTTTTATATCCTACTGGTTTTTGCTTTTAACAATAGGGAAAAGGCCAGTCACAGTGGCTCACGCTTAT
The DNA here is from genome assembly GCF_002776525.5 of Piliocolobus tephrosceles. Classification (NCBI taxonomy): domain Eukaryota; kingdom Metazoa; phylum Chordata; class Mammalia; order Primates; family Cercopithecidae; genus Piliocolobus; species Piliocolobus tephrosceles. The sequence continues at coordinate 75,103,524 of NC_045442.1, forward strand.
AATCCCAGCACTTTGGGAGGCTGAGGCGGGTGAATCACGAGGTCAGAAGTTCAAGACCAGCCCAGCCAACACAGTGAAATCCCACCTCTACTAAATATACAAAAATTAGCCAGGAGTCGTGGCAGGCGCCTGTAGTCCCAGCTACTCGGGAGGCTGAGGCAAGGAGAATTGCTTGAACCCAGGAGGCGGAGGTTGCAGTGAGCCAAGATCGTGCCATTGCACTCCAGCCTGGGTGACAGAGGGAGACTCCATCTCAAAAAGAAAAAAAAAAAATAAGGACAAAAAAGGTAAGTGACGAAAATATCCATCAAAGCACCCTGAGAACATGAATTTAAGCGATATCATAGGATTTCATTATTTGAATATTATCTGAAAGCTTTGGGGCCAGACGTTTCAGAGTTTAGAATTATTTAGATTTTGAAAAGGTAAAAATCTGTTAAAAAAAAAAAAAAAAGATATATTAGGAAGCACCTGCAGTGGGACCTCAACGGTAGCCTAGAATCAAATACGGTATTTGGACAAGAAAATATTTGAATATTCTCACTAACTGAGATAAATGATGGCTATTAAAAAGCCTCCCTTCAGTTCAGCAGCAGATTTTTGCCACCAGTGAACTTGCAGCAAACCTAATGCAGATCTGTTAGCTGTAATTGCATTGCGGGTTCTGGAAGTCTGCTTATCACATTGTGGACTTGTGCTGTGACTGCCAACCAAACCAAACCTTCATTGTTACCTATTTGGACTGTTTCCAAATTTTTGTTATTATAATAAGTAGGGCTGCAAAGAGCATTCTTGTCCATAAAATTTTTGTACATCCACGGTTGTTTCTTCAGGACATATTCCTAGAAACTGAACTCCTGGGTCACAAAGAATTAATGTTCTTAAGATTTTTAGTCTATCTGCCAAAATGCTCTCTAGAAAAGCTGAACAATTTATACTGCCAGTATTATTGCATGAAGGGGGGTATCTCCCTCTCCATCCCAACCCCATACTCCCAGAAACAGCAACACTGGGTATTATCAGTGTTTGATAAATGGATTCCAATTTGAAGAGCAAAAATTTTCATCTCTCTTTGAGTATTACTAGCAATATTCGACTTTTTTCATATGCTAACTGAATGATTATATTTCTTTTCTTAATGGTCTTTATATATTCCACACAAATCTTTTTATTGAGATGTTCATATTTTTCTTCTTGACTTACAAGAGCATTTTGTGGATTAAATATATTAAAACACTTTGAATATCACATATGGAGTAATATTTTCCTAGTCATGTTATTTGACTTTTAATTTTTTATGGTGTTTTAATAGTTCCCCAAATTTTAAAAAAACTAAAATGTGGAATACATGTGGAATACAGAACACTTAAAAACGTATAAGAATGTCAAACAAAAGAGCTTGCCTGTCCACCCAGAACAACAACACTATTTTAGTATAGAATTTTCTAGTATTTTCTGTTTCTTTCAAACAAGGGTATGTCATTTTACACATGGTTTTATAGCCTGTTTTGCTTTCACTTATTCTTGTGAATAATTTTTTCATTTTATTAAATATTCTTCTATAACTCAAGTTTATGACTTCATAGCATTCCATTGTATCCAACCATCATTTACCTAAATGTTCTCTGGTTTTAGAGGTTCAAGTTGTTTCCAGTTTTCATCATTCCTTGGAATGCTGGGATGAAAAACTTTGAACCATCATCCATTCTTTCATCTCTATTTATTTCTTGTAATGAATTTCTATCACTTCTGGGACAAAGGGCAGGTGAATTTTAAATTTTTAGTTTTTTTCCTAGTAATTTATATTTATTAGGCTTTTTATTAGAAATACAGAGAGATTTTTAAGAAAATACGAATCAATTATAATTTTTCCATCCAGAAACAGCTCCTGTTGAAAATGTTAGACTTTTTTCTATACCTTTACATCTATGCGTGGATGTTTGTATAAACAAAACAGAGTTGCATTGTATGCACCATCTTCTAAATTCAATGTACAAATGTAATTTTCAACCGAGATACTTCTACTGGCCACATAATAGCACATTGTTTGGATATGCCTCCGTTTACTTAATCGATTGTTCTTTCCAAGAAATTTTAGGGTGTTGTTTTCCAAACATTTGAAGTTATCTGCAATGCTGTGGTGATCGTTCTGATGTTCTTAATAATTTTCTCAAGATAGAGTCTTACATGTGAAATTAGGGAGTCGATGATATGTAAATTTCTGAGGACTTTGATATACGCTGGTGGAGTACCCCATGGAGTCTGACCTACTTTACTCTCCCTCCTGTGATATATGACATTGCTTCCCAGAACCCTGACCAGTATAGGAAACTATCTTTTATTTAAAATATATGGTGAAATGTGAGATCTTGTTGCTATTTTAATGTGTTCTTAATTGTAAAACAGCAACATCGAACATTTTTTCATATGTTTACTTACCATTTGTTTTTCTATTCTGTTAATTACTTATTTCCATTTGTCTATTATGAGTGTTTATCTTTTTTGCTGCTTTGTAAGCTTTCTTTACAAATTAAGCTTAGTAACATTTTATATGCCACATTTTTGGAAGTATTTTTTTCAGTCTTACATTTGCTTTTTATGCCTGTAGGATGTAACAAAAATAACTGTGTATAGTCTGACCTATCAAATTTGTCTTTATAATATCTTCTCTCAACATCTTCCTTAAAAAGACCCTTTCCAGTCCCATATTTTATGTAGGAGACTGACCTACATTTTCTTCTAGTGCCTTTGTGACTTTATTTTTATATACGTCTTTAATTCACCAGGAATTTATTTTAGCTTATAACTGAGCTAAGAGTCAGAGTTAATTTTTTTCCAACATCATTTATTGAATAATCCATCCTTTCCATAAGGACTTGAAATGTCACCATTATCACATACTAAATATTTATACATACTCCAGTCTGTCTCTGGGCTTGCAGCTCTGTCCCATCGATCTCTCTGTCTATTCTAGGGCTGAAAGGAGAGGGGTTTCTGGGGTAGAACAGGCAGGACTTGATAACTGATTAGACATGGGGGGAGTTGAAGATGACTTCAAGATTTGAGACTGAAACCTGGATGGATGTGACACCATTAATCAAGGAAATGGAGGCAGGGAAGGGTTCGTGCTACCCCAAGTCTTTTCTCACTTCAATCCATCACTCACATTTCAGGCAGAATAAAATTTTTGACACATATTTATTTAATTTATTGGAAAAATAATGCATGTACATGTTTAAAAAGATTCAATTCATACAAAAGGTTTCCAATGAAAAGTAAGTCTCCTCCACAACATGTATTCCTAATTGCCCTCCATAGAAGCAAACACTGTTAATAATTTTTGTGTGCCTATATAGAAATAACAATTTCTATCCAAATTGCTTCCCAGAACCCTGGCCAGTATAGGAAACTATCTTTATTTAAAATATTTGGTGAAATGTGAGATCTTGTTGCTATTTTAATGTGTTCTTAATTGAAATGCATTCTTAATTTCTATAGAAAACAACATTAGGTACATATAAGCATAGATAGATAGATAGATAGATAGATAGATAGATAGATAGATAGATAGATAGATATAGACAGATAGATAGATGTCTTTATGCATGCACATTCACACATATCTTTCAAACAAATTGGACCGTACTACAAACACTACACAGCACCCTGATTATTTTCAACTCAATGATTTATCTTAGAAATGGTTCTATATGAACACCTGGACACAGGGAGGGGAGCAACACACACTGAGGCCAATTAGCTGGAGCGGGTGAGGGTGTGGGGTCAGGGAGAGCATCAGAATAAATAGCTAATGCAGGCAGGGCTTAACATCTAGGTGATGGATCAATAGGTGCAGCAAACCACCATGGCACACGTTTCCCTGTGTAACAGACCTGCACGTCTTGCACATGTATCCCAAAACTTAGAATAAAATAAAATTTTAAAAAAAGAAATGATTCTATATGAACACAGATAGATTCACCTCCTTGTTTTTAATGGCCATTTGAAGTTCCACTGAATAGGACACCATTATTTTTTACTCAGTCTCCATAGGGGAATACTTTGGGAGTTTGTCCCAATTAATTTTTGTTTTTCAAAGATGGGGTCTTGTTATGTTGTCCAGGTTAGACTTGAAATCCTAGGCTCAAGGGACCCTCCTGCCTCAGTCTCCCAAGTAGCTGGGACTATAAGCGTGTGTCACCACACACAGCTTAATTACTTTTTCTTTTTAAAACAAACAAAAAAAAAACACTGAGCTGACCATGTTTCTCTTCTGTTTAAAATTTTTCCTGGCTTCGGAGTTTGAGACCAGCCTGAACAACATAGTGAAACCCCATCTCTACTAAAAATACAAAAAATTAGCTGAGCATGGTAGCAGGCACTTGTAATTCAAGCTACCTGGGAGGTTGAGGCAGGATAATCACTTGAACCTGGGAGGTGGAGGTTGCAGTGAGCCGAGATCGTACCACTGCACTCCATCCTAGGCGACAGTGCGAGACTCCGTCTCAGCCCTCTGACTCACAGCCTTAAACTCCCTGCACATCTTTCCACGCCCCTCTCAGACCCTGTGGCCTCTTAAAAAGCAGGTCCTATTCACTTAAAACTGCTCTTCTTTGTCCACTAAGGAACTCCTATTTCTCCTTCAAAACTCTGCTTAGTGGTGACCTCCTCTATAATGCCTTCCCTTAATCCCCTTCACCTCCTTGAACATATGCAATGTGGGGGTGTGTGCACACACATACACACACATTACACACATACACACACATTATCACACATCATACACTCACATATATACAGTTATTCACTGCATATGACATTTTGATCAAAGACAAACGGCATATATGACAGTAATCCCATAAGATTATAATGTCATATTGTTACTGTATCTTTTCTGTTTAGATACACAAATACTTGCCATTGTGTTAAAATAGCCTACAGTAGCCATTGCAGTAACATCCTGTATAGGTTGGTAGCCAAGGAGCAATGGGCTCTACCATATAGCCTAGGTGTGCAGTAGGCTGTACCATCTAGGTCTGTGTAAGCACAGTCTGTGGTGTTCACACAATGATGAAACAGCCTAATGACAAATTTCTCAGAATATATCCCCATCATTAAGTGACACTTCACTGTAAACATGTACACAAGCACACACATGCACACATACACACATACACAGCCAGAACAAATGAGTTACTTCATCCTCAGCACTCCAGGGGCACGTTGTTCATACCTCTGAGGCCTGGTATCTTACCCCCTTCTAACTACTATTCATTCTTCTCACTTTAGCTCAACAGGTGCCTCCTCTAGGTGGCTTTTCTTGAGCCTTCAGATAGAACCAACCTCTCTCCCCCTCATCTCACTATCCCACGCCTATCTTGGAACCCTAGGACTGCACTTCTATTATTTTTATGGCTTTTTTTCTTTCCTGGAGAGTAAAAATCATAAACTCCATGAGAGTAGGCATTATCTCCTTGGTCGCTGCATTTCCCAGAGTCTGACGCTGTGTCCGATGCACATCAGGTACTTGGCTGGACAGAAACTCAGCTAAGACAGAGCAGGGTAGCCATGCTCTACCCTGTTTTCTATGCCAACACCATCGTGGAATGTCACCTTGGTACTCAGTAAGTGTTGACTGAACTGTCATCATTACTTACACGTCTATAACTCATTAGACTGCCTCTGTCTCAAAGATTGAATCTGTCATATTAATTTTTGATTCCCCAGGACCTAGGTAAGAGCCTAACATGTAGTAAATACTCGGTAAATGCCTGCTGAAAGAATTGAGCAGACAAGTACAGAAAGCAACAAATTTGCTTTGGAGCCCGTGGTAGCACCCTGCATGGCTTCCCATCTCTTCAGTTATGGGCCTCTGCCTTTAGGATCAGAACAAAATGCCTTCACATGGCCACAAAGCCCTGCACTGTGTGGCTGCTATCTATCTGTATTAGTTATAATCATCAATGAGAGGCAGAAGCCCCCAAGCTACTGTAACTTAAATATGAGAGAATTGTGTTTCTCTCTCTTGAACACAAAGAGATTAATGGTTGGGGGAAGAACATGCAGGTCTGTGGTCATCAGAGACCCTGACTGCTTCCTTTCTGTCATTCTGTGTCCCCTCATCCAGGATCCTGCCTGTGATTCACAATGGCAGTTCCAGCTTAGAAAAGCTGTTGGAGTTCCACCTGGTAGGAAGGATAAATGGACAGAGAAGCCTGTGCCCTTTCCCTTAAGAACATTTCCCAGAAACTGAACAGAGCACTCACATTCTGTTGGCCAAACTTAGTTGCATACTCTTGTCTAGCTGCAAGGGAAGCTGGGAAATATCGTCTTTATTCAGGCAGCCTTGGGCCCAATACAAATAAAAGTTTCTCTAGTAAGAAATTAAAAGGTGGGCCGGGCACAGTGGCTCATACCTGTAATCCCAGCACTTTGGGAGGGTGAGGCGGGTGGATCACTGGAGGTCAGGAGTTCTAGATCAGCCTGGCCTACATGGTGAAACCTAGTTGCCACTAAAAATACAAAAGTTACCCAGGCATGGTGGCACATGCCTGTAATCCCAGCTACTGGGGAGGCTAAGGCATGAGAATTACTTGAACCTGGGAGGCGGAGGTTGCAGTGAGCCAAGATCTCATGCCACTGCACTACAGCCTGGGTGACAGAGTGAGACTCTGTCTCAAAAAATAAAAAAAAATAATAAATAAATAAATAAAAGGAGGCTAGATCTTGAGGGGCAAAGAGCAGAGTTTTCCACTCTCCCTCTCCACCCTGATCACACACAGCTTGCTCCCTTCTGTTCCTCCCCTACTCCTCCTCCACCCACCACCTTCTTCCTGCCACACTCACTGCTGATATGAGCTGCTTTGCCATACTGGTACCTCTCTCAGGAATGCTGCCTCCCCCTACTATCCCTAATTCACTCCTCATTCTCCATCAGAATTAAGCTTCACCTCCACATTCCATGAGAAACACCCTTGCTAAGTCAAAGAACCCATGATTAGATATCAAAGAATCATGTGTCTTTCCTTTAAAACAATTGTGAAAATCTCAAGTTTATATGCATTTGCAAGATTATTTTATTAATATCTGGCTTCATCATTAGACAAATAACCCCACAGGAAAAGAACACGTCCACATGTGTTTACCGTTTTGTCTCTAGTGCCAAGCATAGGCTCTTGTCAAAAGTCGGTTCTCAATAAATAAGTGTAGAGTGAATTGATCAATTAATGATGCATATGTGTTGTAGTTTCAGATACAGCTCTAAAGCTAGGGCAAGATACTAGTAGTTATCTGCACAAAACTGAATGAAATTGTGGAAGTAGTTACAATTCCCCAAAGAAGAAGAGACAGACAGAGAAGACAACAAATACAGTTTATATTTGTGGCAGAGATGCATGAGGCAGAAAAATAATCCAGAGAATAGGAGAGGGGAAGAAAGCAGACATTTGCTGAGCCCTGTGCTGGGCTCAGTATGTGAATGATCTCGTTACCCTTGGCAACAGCCCTGAGCCCCAGCTCTTGGTGCCCTGAGGAGATGGACAGCCTGAGGCTCAGTTAAAGAATTGTACGATTTGTTCAGGAGAGATCAGGGATGCCTGATCCTAAATCCATGCCTCTCAATGGGTAAGGCTACGGAGAATGTCATCCAGAGGAAGGAGGAGAAGATTGAAAGAGGACAGAGTTCAAGAAACTAAGGCTATGGAGTCCTAAAGCTCAGGAAGAACCAGAGGGACCACAAGTCAAGAAGCACCCTTAACTCTGCCCATTGGAGGCCACTGTGGCTGAGCAAGTCCAGGAGAGGTGAGGGCAAAGCCCAGCAGCAAGGGACGAGCACTTTCGAAACCCGTGTCTCCAGGGTCTGTATCTTCTTTAAGAATTTATGAGTGAAAAAATAACAGACTGGGATGAGGCATGGGCCCTAAGGAGAGGGTAGACAATGCCATCGAGAAACCCCCTAACCTCAGCGGCATAACCCGACAGAGCTGCACCTGGCTTCTGTCATTGTATTCTGTCATTGTAGGAAGGTCTGGTAGAGGTTGTGCATGGTCCTTCCACAAGTGGTGACTTGAGGACCCAGGCTACTTCCACCTGGCAGTCCTCCATCTCGAATGCCTTGACCTCTAGCTCCACAGGCAGGGGAAAGCGTGGAGAAGGACCACCTGCTCATCCTTGCCTTGGACAGGAAGTGGCATCTCACTCCTGCTCACTTTCCATGGTGAGCTTTAGGCATCTGACCACTACTAGGGCTGTGAGCACTGAAAATGTGCTCTAATCAGGTGCTCTGGACAAAGAAATAGCTTCATGAATGCACAGCACTGACTCTGCCTCACACAGCTTCCTAGGCTATAGGAGGACTTGGCTCATTTTCAGGTAGAGGCAAAGAAACTAGCAGAGAGGGTTGGCAAGGACTCTGGCTAGAAGAGAGGATGTTCCCTCTGGGAGAGGAGGAAGGGAGTTGCACCAGGCCTATCTCAGACACTTGCTTGCTCTCCTTTTCTCTTTAACATCATGGAGGTTGAGGGTTCAGGTACTGGGGCCAGATCACCCAGCCAAAAATCCCCCTTACCAGCACTTCCAAGCTAAGTGACCTTGAGAGAATTACGTAACCTCTTTGTACCTCAGTTTTACCATCTGTAAGATGGGAATGGTACTACAGCCTGTACCATAGTCATGTGGATTAAATCAGTTTATTTACATAGTACTGCAGAGAGTATCTAACAACTGACAGCTGTTAATATTACACATGCATGTGTAAAAACACTCAAAGCACTTGTGAAGATACACGGACAAGAGTAACTCCCCATTCCCTCTCTTCCTTTTCAGAGATGGCCATCTTCACAGATTCTTCTGTAATCCTTCTGAAGTATTCTGTACCCATATCAGCAGTTATTTGTAATATATGGGCATAGATGCTTTTACACAAATGGATGAACATACCACAAAATGCTCTGCAACTACTGTTTCCTACCAGACGCTGTTCGTAATCACCCACCATAATGCTTAGTTAGCATTTCATTGCACACATGCACACGATTTAGGAAAACAATCCCCTCCTATTGAGTATAGGGTAGTTTTCAGCTTTTTAATGCCATTAACAGTATAAACAATGCTACAGTGAACATCCGAGTATCCATGTCTTTGAGCACCTGTGAAAGCCTGTCTTCTAGAGGTGGAACCATTGAGTTCAAAAGTAAATGTGTTTTAATTCATAAACCTATTCTCCCAAATTGTCCTCCCTGAGGTGGCACCTTCTTCACTCCTCCCACCAGCTCTGGATGAGGTCACTGGCTTCCCGTGTGATAGGTGTCTGTTTAGTGAGGAAGCAGGGCTGTTTCCTACGTTTGGCACCATAGAGTCTATGCACATCTTTGAGACATGGAAACACACACATGCTCCAAATTAGAAAAGAATACCACAAACTCAAAAATGAATAAGTATCTAGTTCAATGGCTCCTAAATAGGAAGGTGGTTTTGTAGTGACACAAAGAGCAGAGGCCGTGACAAGCAGGGGCTGCCCTCCTCTCCTCTCGTTCCTGCTCCCACATCAAATGACCTGGGCAAGGCCTGAGCCTGAGTGAGCCTGGACTGCCACTCCTGTGAGATGGAAATACAGACAAGTCCAACAGCGTGGGCTGTTGCAAGGATTAAAGGAAATCAGGTATACACATAAAGCACCCAGGATCATGCCTGACACATGCAAAATCCCCAGTAAATTTTACCTACTCATTAGTATGTCGAAAGGGCACCACGAGTCAAGTCTAACATAGTTATTTATAAATTATATACTTAGAGATGCAGGTGCAATGTCATATTCCAATACCATGAGGGGCAAGTCCTCCAACAGCCGGAGCGCCTGGGCCCTGCGACAGCTACGTGAGCCAGTGAGGGAATAAACAAGCCAGCAGTGATGGACAGAAAGAGGTGACCTGGGCAAAGTGAGAGGACTCCTGCCATGTAGCTCCTGCTGAACGCAGAGACACCTCAGCCACCTTCTCATTTAAAAGAAGGGCAGCAGACAAAAGACCAAGGGGTTAGCAGCGAGGCTCCCGCTGCAGGAGACGTAGTCGTGTGGAGCCCGAGGAGATGGCTGGTGCCTCCAGCAAGGCCAACTCCCACTGGAGAAAGTCAGCACATTCTCTATTCTCCATCAATGTGTCTATAACTGCATATTACCAGTGTATAATTTATTTATTTTTTATATCTACTGTTCAATATCTGTCTCCCCCTCTAAAATGTAAGCTCCCAGAGGGCAGGGATTTTTGTCTGTTTTGTTCACTGGTTTGTCTGATATGCTTAGGAGTGCCTGGCACATAGAAGACTCTCAATAAATATTTGTTAAATGTGATGAATGAAATAGAAAGTTTCACTCGGGAGCTAATACATTTTTAATACATCTCTAAAGCTTGCTAATCTCCCTTGTGAACGAAGAGGCAGAGGAGCACTCTAGCTCAGAATCTTCCACGGCAAGAATTTAATAACTTCGCTTGGGTTTCATTATATTTTTTGTGGTCACCTTTTGTGGTGGTCACTGGGTCTGTTTACGAATATTCGGATTCCCCTCTCCTGCCTGGCTCATGGGATGGTGGCACCTCCAACCCACTTTGAATTTACTCAGGCCAGGTGTCTTGCTTTGGCCAGTGGAATGTGAGCAGAGATGACATGTGCTCCCCCCCCCGCCGGGCAGGAGTCTCTAAAAGCCACTACATGGAAACAGGTATCAGATGGGAATGGCTTTATTCTACATCCCTGGGTGACTCTGGGGAACAGAGCTTTCTTGCTGACCACCTTTGCATATGTATCATGAGAAAAAAAATGGCTTCGTTGCAATCAGTTACCGAGATTTTGAGGTCACTTGTCGTGGCACAATTCAACCTGTCCTGAGTTATATTAATTTCACAGAAAGATGGGAGATGCCAGTGGGGTGACAGATAGCACATGGAACAAGTGAGGGACCTGCCGAGACAGAAATAAAAGTCCTGGACTCCTGTTCCCTCCATGGGCAGCTCCCATAGGCTGTCCTTCCTGTCTCTTCAGACACCCCTGCAGGGCTCTGGACACAAGACACCATGTGAACTTAGAGAAAAATGAGAGCCAGTGTGGCCAGGGCTTCTCCCAACAGAGGCCAGAGGAGGTCATGTTGAGGATGGAAAGATGGAGGAAACTTCTAAGGGCAGGGACCTTGGCGTAGCCATCTCTGTAACCCCGAGTGTCTAACACAGAGCCTTGCCCGTATAGAAATGTTTGGTAGATAAATGAATTAATTTTAAGCAAAGAAGCTTAATGTAACCATGCTTCAGTGCACTTGAGGCTCTGAAGATGGACAAATGTGGTCTCAAAACCTGGCTCCACAACCTATTTCCTGTGTGACCTTGAACAAGGCCCTTAAGAAATCGGAGATTCGATTTCCTGAAAAACGGCGATAGTGATATCTATTTATAAAGTTGTTGTGAGGGTTAAATGAAGTAATGGCTGCATAGTGCTTCACCTAATGTCTGCATGTAGCAAACCTCAGAGGAGGGTTAGGAGCTAGGAGCACGGGCTTTGGAGCCAGACTTGGGTGTTTGTCCTAATCTGACAGTGAACTCAGGCAACTTACTTTTTCTTTGAAGTCTCTTCATTGCCAAATGGAAATAGTGGTATCTGATTCACAGGCTGATTATGGGCATTAAATGAGATGGCACAAAGCACCTAGATGGTACAGGCAGTTGAAAGTCCCCTCCCTCCTTCCTGTTCCTCCTGTTCCAGGAGAACAATGAGGGTGCAAGCTCAGAACCAGGATCATGCAACCCACTCTGGGTCCTGTTTCCGGTTCTCACCTCTCCAAAGCAGCAGCTTGTCTTGATAAATGAAGCTATGCAAGAGTGTTAATGGGGGATAGTGGGTTAATTTGTTACCTCCCTTAGGGTCAAATTTAGAGTTGAACCTAGTAGTCCACTAATGGCTCTGCTCTGTCAAGAGGAAGACACGGGTGGACAGAATGGGGTACTTAATGGTGAGACCGTGCTTCTTTCTTCTTTGTGTTGACCCTCAATGCAGCTGTCCTAAGCATGTTGATGCTTGCAGTCAGACAGCGAGCTCAGGGCCAGAGAATTCAGAGCAGGCATGGAAGACTCTTAACCAAAAAAAATAACACACCTTCTGCTTCTGCTCCCAGACCTTAAACCCATCCTCTTACTAATAGATCATCTACAAGTGGATATCAGTCTGATATCCAGAGGTCCTCTTTCTTTACATCTGAAAGCGGATCTCTTTTCCATTAACATTTATTGAGCACCTACTATATACTGATGCTTGGCACTTTGCCAAACACCTTGTCATTTAGTCCTTCCAGAGACCTTGTGAGTCATACACCATTAACCTCATTTCCCAAACGAAGGATTGAGTTTTGCAGATGATAATTAAATTGCCCCAAATCACAGGGAAGATGATGTAAGTTCTACTCCAGACTCCAAACCCAGTTCTCCTTCTACCTCATTCCTCTGTTTTTCCTGACTGTTCAGGAGGTAAGGAAGATCTGCAAGGATGGTGAGCTCAATGCTCTGCGAGGGCAGGCTCACCATTGTGGAGCAGGTGCTTCTGACAGTCTGATGCCTGATGTCCACCGCAGGGAGGGTGGTGTCACTGGAGGGTCACGTTAGCTACCCTACCTGAACTGGCCACGTTGAGGGATTTGGGAGTTACTCAGCACAGTTGAATCATCATGGCATGAGAGCTCTTCTTCAAGAAAGAAAATACCTGTTGCCCTTGACAGGTACAAGTGACACCTTAGAAAGTGGTGTTATCAAGCCCTAGAGCCCAACCCTACAATTTCGGGGAACATCAGCCATTTCCCTGTGTTACCAGGTAGGCTGCTGGGCAAGGTGCTGTTCACCCATCCTTGGCTCTGAGTGGCTTAAGTGCAGCTCTGTCCCTCTGATCTCTCTCTGAAGGACACAGGGAAGGTTCCATGAACATCCAGGATGTGGGGGGTTGAGAAGGGGATTCAAGTCACCCTTCACTGTGGTGGCCCTGCCTCCTCCTCTCCTCCTGGGTGCTATGCCCCCATCTGGGCCCTGGCAGCTCTCCTGGAAGGTGGTAGCCGTACTCCTAGCTCCTCTCCTAGCCTTTTGCCTTCTCACTCTCCCCTGCGAAGTTAGAGGATTCAGAGCCATGCAAAGCAGGACATTTTGAATGAAAAGAACTGGAGACATTTGACCTGCAAAAGAGAAGACTTGGGGACATAACATTGCTCTCCAGTCTCTGACAAAGGGCAGACTGGCTCTGCACAGCCCTGGAACGCAGCACCAGTGCCGATGGCCAAGTTTCAGGGATGCAGCAGAGGATGTGCCAGAATGAGAGAGTTTTCAAGCCTTCCTGCTGCTCAGAGACTACTCATTGGCTTCCTTCTCACTGTGCAAATCCCCCAGCACAGGGATGGCAGCAGGTTTCCTACTAAACTCAGCAACCTGGAGGGCTAGCGGGTGGCATTAGGGAGGACTGAGGCTACATCCAGGTTTGAAGGGAAGGGGTACCAGGATTTGTTCTCAGGGACTGGGGAAATGAGGGGACTGGCCCTGAACTTGCTATTTATGGCTTGGCACTACTCTTTACACTGATGAATTCTCAAAAATGTTTTGTGAAGTGGAATAGAATTGCCTCGGAGGTGTTGAGTTCCTTTCCGCCACCCCAGTGAGGTGTTTCAGTACAAACCACCAAGGTTCTGAGACCCTGTCCTGCAGGTGGATTCCAGGAGCAAACTGGTAGCCTACAGGCAGTCCGCTGATATGTTCTCTAGCCATGCCAGAGCATATAAACCCTCATGTGTACACATGACTGTGCTATCATCCATCTGGAGAGGAGATTCACATGCTCACAGATAGAATCTGCCTGCAGTTTACTAATGCCAATGAGTTTCAGGTATACATAGTACTGCATGCCTTTAAACTAGGCCAGTACAACCAGAAAATAGAGGCAAGAGCCAGGACTTCAGCATCTAGCTGATCTGGTTTAAGGTCCCAGTTTTGCCATATTCTTGAGGTGGTTCCCCCGTCACCCTCAAGATTCTCATCTAGAAACAGAGCCTAGTGAGAGAACCTTCCTTACAAGCTGATGTTGGGCTGATGTGAGAGATACAGGTAAATCACTTTGCCTATTGCCTGGTCCATGGGCAATGTCCCATAACATTATTCTAATTCATATAGTTTTAATAAAATGTGGGCCCCTGGGTGGCGGCCTGAGCGAAAGGATGGCAATGCTTGTAATCAGCACGTCAGCAATGTCTATGCACGTGGCTACCCCCTGCGGAGTTCAAAATCACCTATTTCACAAAGCCACCGATGCATCCTTCCCACAAACGTACGCACGCTATCTGGAGGGAAAAACTCCTCTTCAGAGGGGAGACAGAATGGCCGCCTTCTGATTATCTGCTATGGGCCAGGCACTCTCACTTCCAGCCTCTGAGTTAATCCTCTCCAGGAGCTTAAGAGATGGGTATTCTCATCTCTGTTTCACTTATGAGCACCCAGCACATCTTCTGGGGTTCCAGAGCAGGCAAGGGGGTATCTCTGGGATTCAAATGCAGTCCCACTAGACTCCCAAGTTAAATAACTTCCCAACAGCCACGGCTGCTTCTAGAGAGAGCCAAGGTGCCCTTGAGTCCTGATTGTGCTCAAATCATCCCAGATTCTTAATCCAAGACCAGAATCCAGGGATCTCCCTGACTGGTCTGAGTTCTGAAGGTGAGGCTGCTGGGGGTCCCCATCCACTTGGCAATCTTGCTTGCAGAATGCCAGAGCTGCTGGGAGTGGGGGAGTGGGAAGGCAGCTTTGAAGTCTTCCCTCATGCTGAGCTGCAGAAAGCTGGCTTGTTGTCTTATGCAGAGAGCAGTTGAGGATATCAAAGGGAAGATGGGATGTTAAATTTTGAGTGATCAATGTTTAATAGTCTGGGTTGTAAGCTGTCATGAGGATGCTCTAGGAGGGGAGCTGTGTGAATTGCAGGGTTTGCCATGTGATGGCTGCAGAGGATCAACCCTCTGGAGGCGCCACATGTGAGCAAGGAGGACGAATGGAGAGTAACGGAGGGTGGACCCACACCCACACACTGGCCCCTCACAGTAGGGACTTGAGGAAAGCATGGGAACAGTTAGGAAAGAAAGGGTGAGGACATGGCCTCCTCTGCCCCAGGAGTGATCCTCCATGCGCTGGTTCATCCTTTCAGCCGGATGCTTTAAGTGTAACCCCGTGCCCAAACCCAGCCAGGTCGGGGGCAGGGGTCCCCAGGGGCCAAAAGAAACTGAGCACTTGCCAGTGAACATCTGGTTGTTTACTAAAACTTATCTGGGAAATTGCAGCCTTGCCACAGGGCATGGAGGGGAAAGGTAGGAGGCAGTGTGGGTCCAAGGGGAGGAGGATGCTGGGATGCAGTGGGATCTGGAGAGGTGGCACTGGTGTCCCTCTCTCTTCTGGATGTCCTAACATCCAGAGGTCTCTGCCGTTTACTCAGAAAGGAATAGAAAGGAGGAGAAGGTGGGGAGGTGCAGCCCTTTGCCTGTGATCACTGGGCTGCAGCAGATCAGGTCTTCTCAGTGCCAGGCACTTTGTTCCTACCCTTGCAGCCTGCCTCCTCAGCAGAGAATGCAAGATTGTGGGTGCCAGCTCCACCTCTGTTCCCTTTGCAGCTCACACGTTCTCATCAGGACAGGCTGTATGGCCCAGACATGGCAGTGAGTGGGGAGGAGCTCTTCCTAAAAGCTTTCTTGGCCAGAGAGCAAAAGACAGGTTGAGTGTCCCTGCCAGCTGCCTTCTTCTGTACCCAAATTTGAGTATCACAAGAGGGTCAGGAAAGTCTTAGAGTGATCTCCTGGGGAGGTCCACCTGAGCCCAGGAATATGGGGGAGCCACAGGCACAAGGGCAAACCCCAGAATACCAGATCCCTGGGCCAGGCCAGGCAGGGACCGCTGGACCCCACATGGGCGCCTGCCGTCTCCTCAGCAAAAGGCAATTTCACGACTCTTTGGGAGAGAAAAGATTTTATTTACTTCTTTTCAAAAGCTTCAGAATTCTTCCTGAACATCAAATAACTCCTGGCAAACACATCCTGATGAGTAACATGGAGTGAAATAGAACCAGATGGGCCGGCTCGCTCCGGGCGCTGCGCTGGAGGAGGAAGGGCGAGTCCCACTTGGAGAGAGGCTGGGCTCCAGGCCGCAGGAAGCGTGTGGGGAGGGGGCACAGCCGTTCAGGCAGAGAGGGACGAGTCCCCAGGACCCTGCCAGGAGATGGAGCCACTCCGCCTGCCATCTGGCTTTCTTGAGAGGAGAACGGAGGAGGGGCCTGGGGCAGCCTGTTGTACCCTAGGGTGCGGATTAAGCTGAGACTGGCAGGATGGCCACGGGGCCCTGTTGCAGGGGCTTGGGTCCTGTGGTGGGCAGTGAGGACACTGGGCATTTTGTAGAGTCCCAGAAGACCCTCCTGGGGTAGACTCAGCTAGCTAGCTCCACAATAGCTGCTCCCCTTTTCTTTCTTACAAATGGAACCCTTGAACTTGTTTAAATCAGCAGAAGCGCTGCATATCCCACCTCCCTGTCAACCAGGGGAGACCCTGTGACAGACATGGCCAACCAGAAGCATGAGTTTCTGGAAGGGATGACTGGAAAGCTTTGTCCTTTTCCTGGAGACACTGCTCTTTCCCCTGCCCTGTGTCTGACCTCCAGACAATGAGCGTGAGGCTGCAGGGGGAGCTGCCATCTTGAGCTGTGAGATAACCAAAGAGGGCAGAAGAGCAGGAAGCAGCCCAGACCCCCGTGGCTTCATGGAGCCGCCACACGGTCCTTGGACCTTCATCACTGTTAGATGAAGCTGCTGTTCTTTGGATCCTCTATGACATGGTCGAAGGGAATCCCTATGCCAAGATTGGTAGCCCCCCAGTTTAGAGCCTCTTGGCCTTTGCTCATCTTCTCCTCCCCTCCTGGGGCTCTCCTTCCTCTCATCGCCCCGTTTCCAGTTGCCAAGGCTGGGCTCCAAGCCCGTCTTCTGCCAGAGGCCGCATCCCCGCCACCACTGCCAGCATTAGGCCATTCCCTTATCCCCTTTCTAGTCTACCTGAAATCTCCAGCCTACCTGAAATCTCCAGCCCTGATGTTCCACCCTGCCACCCACAGGCTTGCCATACCAATTTCCTATCTTTTCAGGACCAACGTGTTAGGATCCAAGGTGTTAACTATCTAGTTTGCCTGGGACAGAGGGGTTTTGACACAGGACCATCTGGGTTTGCAATACTGAGCCCACTGCCTTTCCCTGTCTGTCCACTGACCTGGTACCAGCACCAGACTTGGGCCCCTAAAAGGCTGCCATCATTACACCCCCAGTGCCTGACTGTTTGTGCATATATATGTAGCTGGCAGTCAGTTTGTTGAATGAGTGAATGAACCTGTTTCCTCCAAGCAGAGCATGCATTCTATTTGTTTTAAATAATAGTTAAACAAGGATAGTCCACATTTGTCATGTTTTGTAAGTCCCAGCTCCACACCTCCTCACTAACAACAGCCTGATTTCCTTCTAGAATTTGCCTCTTTCCCATTGTGTGTGTTCTTGGTAGAGGAGAATTCTAGGCTCCTGCCTCCCATTACAAAAGCCAAAAGGCCAAATCCAGCTCCCCACGTCTCCTGGTCCTCCCCAAGGAGCAGGCACGTGCGCTGATCTCTCTTCTGAGAGTTTGCATCTGGAGGAAGGGATGCAGGGTGTTGGCCAGGCTTCTTGGTTACCAGTAACAGAATCCAACTTGGTCAGGATTGAAACAGAAAGGAGAATGTGTTCCAAAGGAGGTGAGGTAGCTCACAGATTCACAGGGAAGGCTGGGAACCAGACTCAGAAACAGGCAGCATCAAGGCAGGCTGGGCCACAGTCAGGATTCCAGCCAAAGTGTCCTTAGGAAGCCAGCCCCATGTGAACATCGCTGCCCAGGCTACTACAGCTTGCTCCAGATACCGGGCACAGACACTGCCATTCTGAACAGCACTGTCCCTGGAAGTGGGCACGGCTGCTATGGTTGTTGCCCCAGCCTCCTACCACCAGCATAGATGTGCTTTGCCCTGTTTCATGCCATTGCTTGCTCTAGTCACCAACCTGGATACAGGCCTTTACATGGACTCAAAGGGCACAGGGACTATGCGGATTTGCAACCCAGTCCATGGTGGGAGGCTGACTCTACTACTCCCCAACCCCAACAATTCTAAGGTAGGGGATTTATCAAGCCTAGAAAGAGGGGGTCATCAGATGACAGACAACCAGAAAGAATGACAGAAGCCACTAGACCTGGAGACAGAGGACAAGGTTGGAGGGCATTTTTCTCAGCCTTGGCAGCATGTGGACCAGATGTTTCCCACTACAAGGTGGTGGCTGTGGCTCCTAATCCAGGCTCTTGGCAGAGGCCTGGGCCCCCGCCTTCCTCAAGCCTGCTTCTCTGGGCTCCTGTCACTTCTGTGAGCTCCCGACATCCTGCCAATAAATTCCTTTTTGCTTAAGTTAACCAGTGTTAGTGTCTGCTGGCTGCAACCAAGCAACGCTAAGTGAAACCACATGTAAACACGAGTACATGCTGCTTGTAAAACACTGAGACAGTCCTGATAAGGCTGCAGGCCTCCTGACACCACCCCTTCCAGCATTCTTTCCAGAAGAAACTACTGGTATAAGCTGGATGTGTGTGTCTCAGAACTGACTTGTGCTTCGATCCCAAGTATGGAGCCCTAGTATATTTTACCTAGAAACAATATTCGACTTCACTGAACCTAAGATGCCTTCCATTGTAAGTTGTGCCACTATTTTATGTGCTACCAGGAAGGAAAAATAGTTGCCAACTAAACAATGACCCAACGTTAAGAGCTGTCAGTTACTGGTTTAAGATGTGAAAAAATGTGTGTGTATTAAAACAGATGAAATATGGTCACGGTAACAACTGTTTCACCCTTACCATGGGCCAGGCACTTTCACTAGTATTTTGCTCATATTAACTCGGTGAATCATTTAATATGCTCAATAATTCCTTGAGGTTGAAATATAATTATTCATATTTTACAGATGAGCGAACTGAGGTACAGTTACATTCAATTGCCTGCCTAGTTACAAATCTAGCAAGTGGCAGAGCTACAAGTCAAAGAAATTCCGGATTTTAGAGCTTTCTCTCTTAACTCCCAATGTTATAGCGTCTGTGTGTGAGCGCAAGTGTGTGCCTGTGTGTATGTATACATATGTACATGTGTATGTGCACAAGGTTACAGACGTGTACATTTTTTCACTTAAGAAGTATTTTGCTGTATGTATCACTCTGCCCCTTGCTTTGCTAATCCAGTACTCTCTTGCATAAACATCGTCCCATTCTTTCTAGCTGCTGATGTATACACACTCACCGTAAAGTCTCTAGCCATTCTCCTACTCGTGGTGACTAAGGTTGTTTCCATTACTGGCACTTACCAGCAAGGCTGCAGTACACACCCTCAAACGGGCCTCCATGAGCCCATGCATAAGTGTTTCTCTTAGCTAAATAGAGAAAAGTGGACCTACCACATCATAAGGTATGTGCATTTAGAATTTTAATGGATGAACCAGCCCCCCATTCCATCAAAGCTACCACAATGATTTGCACCACTACCAGCAACCAACGTGGGCACAGGCATGTGATTTATATCCCAGACTCCTCCTCACCAAATCCGAGGGCCATCTCAGATCTCATCCTCCGCAGCAACTCTGAGGCTTTCAATATGCCTGACCTGCTCCCCACCCTGGAAGTTTCCCCTCCCTTGGCATCCAGGAAAATCCACATTGTTGGGGCTGCCCGTACACAACTTCTTGTCTCAGTCACTCACTCCTCACTCTGTCCAGCTGTGTTGTGTAGAGGGGACTTTCTCAAGAGGAGTGGCATGTGATATTAAGAAGCATTCTGAGGTGACAAGAAAGGGCATCCACTGTCGCATAGGTCTGGCAGACACTGGGAAAAGCAAAGCTGTTTCAGGACTTCTTAGGGCCTTTATTGAGTGAGCTAATGTGTGATTGCAATCTCCAGAGAAGGCAAGAGGAGCCACAGAGGAGCAGCTCCTACTGGTTCCACACAGTGGGCATGTGTGCTGAGCCAGACAGGGTTGCAAGCAACACTCGGGGCCATCCTCCCCTTCCTGCCCTCCACTGAGGCCCAGGTCCCCAGACCCTTTCCCCTCCCCACGTCTGCCTGCACCTTGACCCACTCTCCACAATCTTCCTGGGTAAGGCAGAGGAAAGAAAGCTGGCCAGGTGCCAGAAGGCCTGACCACGCCTTAGAAGCTTAAGTTCTTGAGGCAGTTACCTAACTTCTCTATGGGTCAGTTTCCTTGCCTATAAAATGGGGAAAATACAATACCTACTTAGGATACTACGTGCAGCGTAAGCATTAATACACAGAGCAAGCAGAATAGCACTTTGCGTGGAGTGAGACTCTAGCACGCCTTTGCTGCAGGAAGGCAATAGCACTGGGTTCCAGTTTTGGCTCCATTGCCCACTTCTGTGTGACCTTGACTCTCTGACTGCCTTGCTCTGGACCTCTGTTGCCTCATTTTATAACAAGGGCAGTTGGGCCAAATTGGAGGATTGAATGAGTTCCTGCCTTCAAGGGCCCCTAGCCTGTGTCTTGGTCAACCGTGGCTTTCACAGAGCTCAACATGCACATGACCATGGGGCCCAGGCTCAGTGACTGTGGGGTGAGCGGGATTGAACAGAGTGGTCCCTGCAAGATATGGGAGGGGGCACACTGACTAAATGAATCAACAGGGCAGCCAACAGCCCTAGGAGAGTCTCCAAGATGGGGGAGCTGGAGGAGGCAGGAGCCAGGCGAGACAAACACTCAAGAGTGTTATCAGACCATTAGGAACCTGAAAGAGGCGAGAAGAATTCAGGAAAGGTTTCCCAAAGAGGGAGGGACTCAAGATCAGCCTGGAATGATGAGTATGATTTTGCTTAGCTCCAAGGAATAAAATTAGGTACTGCAAGAGCAATTTTCACAGAACAGTCGCCAAGCGGAGAGAGCAGGGCTGGGGTGAAGGCTCGGTGGTGAAAATTCAGGCATCTGTGCGGATGTCTGGGGCACTTCTCTCCGCTTGAGGGTGAGACAGACCCAGCTGCCCTGCCCAGCCTGTGCAGAGATAAGATCTATCCCCTCGCAAACAAAGCCGGAGTCTCCCACCCCCTCCACAGGCTTGCCCCAGCCCTCAGTGGGCTAAGCACAGCTCCGTGGGCTTAACCATCCCCCAGAGAAAGAGGGAGCCTCGACAGAGACAAATGAGACACGACATCCTCCTCCCTCAGCTGTCCGGGAGACCCAGACATCCCTCATGCCCGAGACGAGCTCCAGCCCTCTGCTCTCTCATTATCTTTGCTGGGGTATCCTCAGGCCAAAATAACCCACCCAACCCCTGCCTGTACCTGGGTGTCATTATGATGACTCCTACTTGAAATTATTTGTTTTTCTCTATTGATCTTGCTTCGACACTGGAAAAATGTATTCTTTGTACAGCATTCCCAAGGGTTTAATTTGTCCGTGTTGGAAGCCTTTTTTAATAGGATTCTGCCCCATTGTTTATTCTGAACATTGAGTTCCGAGAGTCGAGATTCAGCTCTTTTAATAGAAACTCATTACCAGGGTCCCTCTGCATCAGAAAACTGATACTGACACTGCGAGGAGGAGACAAATTAGGAGCCTGCCAAGGGCCCGTCTGATCAGAAGGCCCCATGGGAGGCCACATTGCCGTCCAATACCTGCCACCCTCCTCCTGTTCGGAGACCCGGGGGATGACAGCCACCAGCTGGGCAGACCCAAACAGCCCCTCCACCCCTGACCAGCTTCTTTCTCAGAAAACTCTTTCTACCTTGAGTGGACCCTGGTCTCCTAGAGCAGTGTTTCTCAAAGCCTGATCTGTGGGACTCTGCATTAGAATCCCTTGGTGTCCTGGAGCCAATTCAGGCGGCCAGGTCTCCTCCAGACAGTACTGCCCTTAGACGCCTGCCATGGGGCCCATACCACGGGGGGCTTCCTTGAGGGACTTCCTTCTGTTCACCACTGGTTGGGTTGGCAGTGCCATCCAGGAGGCATGCCCCATGCCTGGATCCATTGTGAACCCCCATCTCCATTTGTTTCTCTACCCCTGCCCCCTACTGCCTCCAGGAACTGGCCAGATGCCCCAAAGAGCTCCAAGGGCTTGTGCATATGAGGTCAGCCCAGAGCCCTGTGGTGGACCCCTGCCCCAGGCAGGCAGGCTGGTGAGTGGACTGCTCCCACTGGCCAGCGAAGTATTTATTTCACAGGGTCACATGAGATGGAGTCAGCAGAATGGTGCTCACATGATTTTGAGTGGCTCAAATGGTTTATATAGATAGCCTTCCCTGCAAAACAGAAAATATACTGGCCTGAGGCCCCGTACACCCCAGGGGCAGCCCTGCCTCCAAATCTACTACAACAGACCACTAAGGAACCCAGGAAGTTCAGGATCTAACAGAAGAATAGAGATGAAAGTAAAGAGCATGGGTTTTAGAGTTACTCAAAGCCGAGCTCAAGCTGAGATTTGCAGCCAGTCAGCTGGGTGATATGAGCAAGTTACTAACCCTCTCTGGGCCTCACTTTGCACTCATAAATATTTCTGCTTCAGGGTGGCTTTAAGAGTTCTTTCTAGAACAAGACAGCCTGCAAATCATACATATATGAATCTAGGACCATGCTTGTGATGCACTCAGAATCATACCTGGCGTGTGGTACCAATTTAAGCAAGGATACCTAGGATCATTTGTTTGTTCAATCAACAAATATTTATTGAGATTCTGCTATGTGCCAGGCACTGCACTCAGCCCTAGTGAAACAACTAAACAGGTTCAATCCTTTGCCCTCATGGGGAAAGGCAGATATTAGACACCGGTAATTCTAAATCATTTCTTTAATGGCAGTGGTGATGGTCCTATATGGTGCAGAGCAATGTGTCATGGAGAGCAAGGGACATGCTCACAAAACCCACTGAAGAGTCACAGGGGGCTCCTGTGAGAGGTGACCATTCTACTGGGACCTAGAAGTGCAACTGGGCTTACCAGGGGAAAACAGAGACCATGAGCTCCTCCTGCTCTGGTTTCTGCATTTTGGGGCATCTTCCTCTCCCTGTGATAGCTCTTTCTGGAAGTAAATAAAGATGATTGATTTGACAACTGCTCTGCACAGAATCTATATGAGCTCAGTAGGTTTGCAGAATATGGGGAGGCAGATAGTGGCATTGCTGA
The DNA here is from genome assembly GCF_002776525.5 of Piliocolobus tephrosceles. Lineage (NCBI taxonomy): Eukaryota > Metazoa > Chordata > Mammalia > Primates > Cercopithecidae > Piliocolobus > Piliocolobus tephrosceles. The sequence goes on from NC_045442.1 coordinate 75,126,786, forward strand.
GGCCTGACTGTTGGCCAGGCATGGCCCTAAGTACTTTCTATGCATTATCCCATTAGATACCCACAGTAGGCCTGCATGTCTCCCATTTAACAGATGAGAAAGCTGAGACTCAAAGGGGTTAAGTAATTTGTCACCTAAGTAGGGTTACAGAGCTCATAAGCAGTGGATCCAGCATCCCAGCCTAGACAATGTGACCTCTTGTGCCATAGGCTAAGGCCTCCACACCCCACCTATGACACTATCTTTAGAACCCATTCAAGGGGGTCACCTTTTCACTATAGAGAGAGCTGGACACACTTGGAAGTTACCTGAAAGAGAATTGGCTTGAATTATATGAAACTACACAAAACCCAGTGCAAGGCTGGAAGACAACAGATTTGGTGTCTTGTCTAGACGACCCCTAGAGTGACCTCAGGCCATCACTTCCTCTCTTGGCCTCAGAGACCCCATTTGCAAGATGAAGAGCTTGGACTAGGCCAGTAGTTTTCCACATCTGTTCTTCAAAGCCCTAGGCTTCCATGAACGTGGCTAGGGGCTGCCTTGGATAGATACTGAGCATTTGTTGGAAGACAATCTCTGTGACTGTGATAGCCACAGCACATGAAGGTGATCATTAAAAGCTTTTTCTTCTCTAATATCATTCATTCTTAAGTCAGTCTCCATTTATGGAGCACACATCATGTGTGAGGTAGGCATGGAGGATCCAGGCAGGTCTCTGCCCTGGAAGAGCTCTGAGGCCAGAGGACGAGGGTACCCAGAGCCACTGCCCAGAGTAACAAGGTGCTATGGGCTCCTTCCCAGTCTAACCAGGGGCTCAGAGGAAGGGAGCAGCAGGGGCCAAGCTAGCTGCTGAGCCCAGGATTCTTGGCACTCAGGACCGTGTTCTTTCCCCACCCTACCTGCATCAAATAGGTTGATTTGGGCATTGAGACAGTGGCCGTTTTATAGAATAAAAAGATCTAGGTAGAGTCCCAAAGGGGTGGAGAGAGCTGCAGGGAGAAAGGCAACAGGGAAAAGCAGGAGCTGAAGCATCAGACAAAGGCAGATTGGGGGGAGAACCCATAGCCAAGCTGGTGTGAGTCCTTTGGATGATGGAGCAAGAGCTCCTGATGGTCACAGTCAAGGATCTGTCACTAAGGGAAGGAGGAGTACTAGGGCACTTACCTGTCTGTAATAGTAATAATACTACCAGTAACAATTACTGCTATTTATTGAACAACCATATTAGTCAGGAGAGGCCAAACTATGCTGCAGGAATAAATAGTTCCACAATCTCAGTGACTCAACACAGTATAAATTTGTGTCTTGCTCACACAGCATCCATTGCAGATCCAGGGTGAATGTTGTCCCTACAGGGACTCGGCCTCATGGCTGATAGGTCCTCCACCATCCAAAGCAGCACCACCTGCAACACGTGGCTTTCTCAGTCGCTGGGCAGGAAAGAGAGGCTAGAGAAGGATATACAGGATTTTCTCTAGCAGCCTTACTCAGGGCTCCACAGAGAAATGGAACCAGTATGACATATAGAAATATACAAGAGGAGATTTAGTGGCTCATGTGATTACAGAGGCTGAGAAGTCCCACTAACGTCTGTCTGTAAGCTGGAGAACCAGGGCAGCCAGTGGTGTAGTACAGTCTGAGACCAAAGGTGCAGAACCAGGAGCTCCAATGTCTGAGGGTAGAAGAGGATGCCCCCACTCAGGAAGGAAGAGAATTCACCCTTCCTCTGTCTTTGTGTTCTATTGGGACCCAAACAGATGGGATGATGCCACCCACATTGATGGCATTCATTCAATCAGTCTACGGATTCTAATTCTAATCTCTTTGGAAACACCCTCCTGTGAGGTTCCATTTCTCTGGAGAGCCTTGAGTAAGGCTGTGAGGGAAAAGCCTGTACATCCTTCTCTAGCCTCTCTTTCCTGCCCAGTGACGGAGAAGACCACGTGTTGCAGGTGTTGCTGCTTTTAGTGGTGGAGAACCTATCAGCCATGGGGCCGAGTCCCTGTAGGAAGAACATTCACCGTGGAGAGCTGTCAGGATCTGCAATGGATGCTGTGTGAGCAATCATGTTTTACCACCTATCTGGGTATCCCTTAGCCCAGGCAAGTTGACACCTAAAATGAACCATCACTGCCCCAGATCAGAAGTGACAAAAATGACATCAGTTTCACTGGCTTGAACTTCGTACTTGGTCTACTAATTTTCAACGATGGGTGAGGTGGGGTGGGAAGTGCTGTCTTCTGTGTGGTGAAGTGCTGGAAGAAGGAGAATCAGACATGGTGAGCATTAGTGATGTCTACCACAAGCATTAATGTGTGTCAGGCACTGATTAAGTACTTTACATAGATTGTTTCACTGACTCTACAACAACTTGTGTTACAAATAAGGAAGCTCAGGCACAGAGAGAATGAACAGAAAGAATCTATCCAAAGTTACCCAGCTAGTAATGGAAGAGTAATAATTCAATCCCATGTGGTCAGGGTGCTTAAGCCTCTCTCCACCTCCTTCCAGAATCTCAGAGGTCATCAGTGCGACAATACTCCAGAGATGGGCCATCTATTGTCACAGTACAGTCCTTCAGTCAACCCAATAAAGGCATCCACATCCTCAGCATTAGGCAGATGGGAGAAGGACACCATGCTTCCCAGTGACCTGGGACCATCCTCAACCCTTTGGGATGAGAAGTCAACAGAATAAAATGTTTCTCAGTGAGGAAAAGAAGTAGGTGTCTTGGAAGGGCAAACCCGGCCTGAGTGGCTTCTGTAGCTGAGAGAGAGAGAGACAGAGATCCCCAGAAATGGTGCAGGTCATCCCAGAACACTTCAATCACAAATTCCAAGTGCAAGGGGTTGTAAACAGATCATCAGTGTGATTCAACCCATGCACTGGGGTCTGAAATTCCCAATTCAGGCCAGAGGAAACAATAATAACCACTGACTAGCATATCCAGGTTCATTGACTTGAAAGGTCATATATTGATGGACAAAAAGCCAAAGTCAATATTTGATTTGAGAAACAATAAATCTTGATATCCATGGAAAGAAGCCATCGATGCAGGTGTTGTTAGGCAGAGCCAGGGTGCCATCACAGCAGGGTCATCATGCCTCCTCTGTGACCCATTAAAGGCACTCTTGTGTGGAAAATTGGGAAGGAGGCTTGAGTGTGTTTAGCAGTTTTTAGGTAGCTCTGGGTAAGTGTGTATTTTGAAGGCCACAAAAAAGAGAAGTATGCACTGTTTTCAGAGGACTGTCAGAATGGGGCCACTTTTGCCCCATTCATGCAAACGAAAGGAAAATACCTGCCCTGTCCCCTCCCCCACTTACCTGTTTCCCCCAACCTGCTGGTGTTGGAGATTTGCCTCCAATCTCACTGAGGAGGGATGTGAGTGGGATTTTCCCTTATCTGCTTTCCAGCTCTTTACTTGCCAATCCTTCAATGTCTTATTCTTTATCTCCCCAAGAAAGGCATGCCACTAAAACCAGAGCTGAGGCACACCCGCCAATATCTGCCTTGGAGAGGGCCTGGCTCTTTTCTCCTGCCTTTCCAGGCTCTGCTCCAAGTCTTGCCCCTACCACATGTAGAGCCTCCCAGACCCCTTGCCATCCCTGCACTGTGTCAGGTGTCTCCAGCTCCTTGGGGTTTACCTATACTGTGCTTGCTGCCAGACACCCCTCCCCTTCCTCTCTCCCCTGGGGAGATTTCACTAATCCTGAGACTCCCAGTTGGACGTTGGCTCCTTTGAAAAGCCCTCCTTCATCCTGCCCCATTCTGCCTCCATCCCTTTGTGTATGTCCATGGGTTTTCATTATCCTATGAATGACTACTTCAAAGGCAGGGGCAGGTCCTTACTTAACTGTATCCCTGATGCCTGGCCATGGTGAATACCCAATACGTTGGCAGAATGAAGAACAGGTCAGTGGGATGAACAAACATACCAGGTAAGGAACTCAGAGGCCAGAGCAAGGAGGGTGCATGTGGGGCCTGTAGGGATGGGAAAGGGAGGGCGCCTGAGTAGGGGGAGAGGTGGCGAGCACCAGAGGTGGAGCACGGCAGAGCATTATCCTCCCTGGCTCCTCATCCTCACCAGCAGCTGCCCTGACAGTATTAATCAAGGCCCGAGCATGTGGAAATATCAGTCCACTGTGTTCTATTCAAGTTCCCTGGAACTAAATTATGTTGTCAGGATTGGACAGAGCAGAAATGGAAAAGACCATGCTGGATGACATGGGGCTGTTAAAAGGAGATGAATGAGCCCAGTGGTTTCCATTCAATTTTTCAAGGTTTCCCAAGGCAAGTCTGACAAATACCACCTTATAATTCCCAGACATCCTGCGCCGTACCCTCCACACGCTCATTTTTTTTTTTTTTTCTTCCCATCAGATTAGAAGGACAAGGGATTCTTCTTTATGTCTTGTAAATGGGGCAATGGAGAAACTGGAGTGGGGGGAGCACTTTGACCAAGGTCAAGGTCGGGCGAAGGTCAGGCCATAAATCAGTGACACAATCAACAGGACAAACTCTGAGCTTACAGCACAATGCTCTCTCCATTACCCCACCTGCATAACTTCTGCTATAAAACAGAGGTGGCCAGACCTGCCTCTCAGGGCTGCTGCAAGGTGTCAGAGAGCTAACACACCTGGAACCACTTTTGACTGTAATGGTGCTATTCATTCATTCATTCAGTCAGTCAGTCAGTCAGTCAGTCAGTCAGTGTTGATCCTGGACATACCATGTCCCAAGCCATTTTAGCTCTTATTTAAGGGCTGCTGTAGGAATATAGAAAGCAGCTGAGAATTAAAAGTCATTCACAGCCTTGCCACTAGACAGTTGTTTGATCTTGGGTCAGATGTGAAGCCTCTCTGATCCTCTTCACAAAGTGATGGTCAAAACTAAGTTAGTGAACAGCAAGCCAGCACCTAGCACAGTCCCTTAAAGGGAGTAAGTTGTAAAGAAGAACTTACTGAATCTAAATGTGTTCTCCCACAAAAGACTGGGTGACTCTTCCCTCCCTGTAGAAGGAGTGTCCCTGCAAAATGGATGTATGTGTCGGGCTTCAAGCTCTGCAGTGTGCTGCAGTTGAGCATATCTCCCAACTCAGCAGTGAGTGATCCTCAGTTGTTGTAAACAAAGGACTAATTAAATTAGCATAAATAATTTTATGTAAATTAAAAATCCACGCTATGGCTTTTTATTGGTAGTGGCATCAAATCTTGCCACTGCACATGCTAGTTTAAAATTAATGTGCATAAATGCTCCAAATATTGTATTATTAATACTGATAATAATGTTGATGAGGATGATGATAATAAACACAATCTCATAGCAATGGCTATAGCTGGCTCTGAAAGCTCAGCAGAGAGTGCACTGTCATAGCTTCTAAGAGAAACAGCAAGATTACATAGCCCCTTACTAACCACCCCAGCCTTCACTCATGGCACCATTTTGATGTGTTCACTCGGTTCAACTGACAAATGGCTTCTTCAAATCCTGTCCATTTTTTGAGGCTGTACTCAAGGTTACCTCTATGAATCAGTCAGAAGATCAACTACGGAGATTTCTCCTTCCTTTTAATTTCTGAAACAACTTTTCCCCGTCACTGTTCTCCATGTATTATCTCCTTGGACTCATCTCAGATCTGTGAGGAAGGTGACAGGTATATTTATGATTTCCATTGCATAGATGGGTTATTGGAGATCAGAGAGTAGAAGCTACCCAAGGTCACGTTGCTAGGAAATTACAGAGCCAGGACTAAAGTTTTTCTGACTCATAGGTATTGCTGAAGTGCCTAGCCAAGAGGCTTGCACAGAGCAAATAATTAATCCATGTTTGTTAGGAAGAGAGAAAGAAAGATGTGCATAAAAGGATGAGTACGTGGAAATTTTGCAGAATGAAGTATTTAAAATTCCTCAATATAATGATTACATTCTCTGTTTATTATGATCTATTCAACAGTCAATCTACCAATGAACCTGTAAAGTGTTTGTTTTTGGAGGAACTGACCACACATTGACAAGCCCCCAATGAACCTAAACCTAAACATAGGCCCATCCATGTGGCTTAAGGGAAGATGTACCTAGGCTGTCTACCAGCCCACAGGGTACCTTTGTAATAACTAGAGAAAGGCACCAAACCCCCCAACGTGAGCAGGCTTAGTGAATCTAGCTAGAGTTTATCCTCTTGGCCTGGTGCCAACTGATACAACCACATGTGGTGGCCCTGGGTTTATTAAAGACTTCAGACTATTAAAAGCTGAGCAACACCATCTCCCCCAGAGTTCCAAGTCACTCCTTCTCCTTATGATAGCACTAGGCAGAGACTGCTTCCTTGGAGAGCGTGGGTGTATATATGTGCACATGTGAGTGTGTGCTCTGCCTGACTAGGAGATTCTCCATACCAGACACCAAGGGATTGTAGGACAAATACTGATTTCTGAACCAGACCAACTTGGGTTTGAGTTCCTCTCCCACCAGCACAATGGATACAATTCTGGGGGTCCCTGACTCAGATGGAAAAATGACATTCTTCAATCACACATGCAGGAAACAAACCACAATAGTAGCAATACTTGAAAATTTGTCACCCATAGAAATCATAGTCGTTTTTCCTATTCCATTAAAGTTGTTGCAGATATCTCAAAATATTGACTACAGCAGAGGTCAGCAAACCTTTTCCGTGAAGATCCAGATAGTAAGTGTTGTAGGCATCGTAGTCCATGCAGTCTCTTGCAATAACTTAACTCTGCTGTTGTAGTTCTGAAGCAGTTAAAGACAATATGTAAAAGAATGGACATGGCTATGTTCCAATAAAACTTAATTTACAAAACTAGGTGGTAACTCAGATCATAGTTTACTGATTCTTGATATAGCAAGTCATTACTTTGAAATTACAATAGTTAATAGGCTCTTGTTATTTAATGTGTTACTAAAGAAGCACATATATTACTATATCAGACTTTTTTGTATTTTGAGAATTGCATTTCAATATAACTGGTTGCCTCTGTGACCCTATGTATTTGGTTTTATGCATTAAAACCATTATTCTGAGACAGAGTTCATTGACTTCACTGGTCTAACAAGGGAGTCCTTGACTCACTGGAGGTGAAGAGTCCCCAGTTATTTAACCCACCTCAGCTTCAGTTTCCTCACTGCAGAGTGGCAAAGCTAATAATAATATTATTCATGTCAGAGGGTTCTTGCAAGAATTCAATGTGGTTATAAATGTAAAGGTGTTTTGTTAACTAAAATGAACCACAGAGATTTAAGGTATTAATATTTTTGTTTTCCCAGTGGTTCCTACTGTAGTTGTCTGTACATAGTAGATACTGAATAAGTGTTTGTTGCAGTCCAGTTAGTTGAGCCAAGAACCCGGCATTCCTTCTTGAGCAATAAGTAAGACAGGAGAAGGGGATGGGAGGGAGAGAGGAAAGGGGAGATGGAAAGGGAAGGGAGGGAAAGAGAGGGAGAGAAAAAGAGAAGGGGAGGGAGAGAGAAGGAGAAACTAGAGAATCCTGGCCACTGTGAGTATTATTTCACAATTGTCTATGCAGAATTCCTAACTGTCACATCTATTTAGAAATTGCGCTGGGGAATGAAAAGAGGAAGGGGGAGAGATGGCTGTGTTTTGAGCAGAGACTTCCTGCTGATGCAGCAGGTTTTAAGAGCACAACTTGCACAGTTTGTGAAAGCACATGAACCTTGAAATAGAAATATGGACCTCTTAATTCATCTCTCTGTTATTTGATAAAGTATAAGGTAAATGAATGCAGAACATTTTCCCTTTAATTACACAAGGAGAAATGGTTGGGGGATGAGAGGTGGGGGAGCAGAGGATTGAGGGTGAGAGGCCACAGTGAAGCATTGTGCTTCCAAAGCAATGATATGGAACAGGCTTCTCTGAGATTTTAGTTCTGGGGAAAGAGGCTGAAGCTATGCATTACAATGACAACCTCAGTGTCCAGTGGCTTCCAATCAGACTGCATTGTAAGGCAGGCAGTGGGGCAGGGGACCTCTGCCTTCAAAGGGCTAGCAGTTCAGGGGCAGAAACAAGTTGGAAATGCTTAAAGTGGGCATCAGTTCTGCCATGTGGTTAAGATCACGAGTCCCAGCCCCAGCTCCACCACTGAGTGGGGGCTTCTCTGAGCCTCACTCTGTAGTCACTACTAGTATCCAACAAATATTTTTAGCTCTGCCCTCACAAAGCTGACCCCCTCGCATGGAGTTGGACAAGCAAATAAACCCTCAAACATGTCAGCCAGGGGGCCTTGGGTCTAAACCCTTCCTCTCCCTCTCTCCAGACTCCGAGTTGCAATTGATCCCCTTCAGACCATCACAGACAGTTGACCATGCCGGTGAGAGCAGGCCCCAGGCACAGGCAATTGGCGTGGAGGGATTTCAGAGTCATGGTGTTGCATTATTCAATTTATTTAAAGCCCTAATAGTTTCTTCCAGGCTGCTAAGAAACTCATATTTTATTCCATTTGATTGTGATTTGTTTGATTAAAAGTTGCTCTGGATAACATGGTAGAGGATAATCAGGGTTTGTGATGAGTTGAACAGTGTGCCCCCCAAATTCATATGTTGATGTTCTAACCTGTGGCACCTGAAAATGTGACCTTATTTGGAAAGAGGCACATTGCATATGTAACTAATTACAATGAGGTCATCCTTAGGGTCACTGGTCCCTGATCCAATAAGACTGATACGGTTATTAAAAGGGGAAGTTTTAACACAGACATGGACAAAAAGGCGTGCACCATGTGAAGGTGAAGGCAGAGACTGGAGTGATACATCTACAAACCAAGGAAAGTCAAAGATTGCCAGCCAATCATCAAATGTTAGGGGAGAGGCCTGAAGCAGATTCTTCCTCACAGCCCTCAGATGGAACTAACCCCACCATCACCTTGATTTTGCACTTCTGACCACCAAAACAGTGAACCAATAAATTCCCATTGTTTAAGCCAATGGTTTGTGGTACTTTGTTATGGTAGCCATTGCAGAGTAATACAGGGTTCTAATTTGGTTTCTATCTGCCGGATGACTTGGGCAAGTTCTTTCTCTGGGCTTCCATTGTAAAGGCAGCACAACCCAGTGGACAACAACAAAAGTTGGGGCCTGCCAACCTGGCCTTGCATCCAAGCTCTGCCACTTACTCGCTGTGTGACCTTGGACAAGGCCCTCTATCCATAGAAAAAGATAAAATACTACATAGCCTCCAAGTGGCCTCACAGCTCAAATATTCCACAAGCCAAATATAAATAATATTAAGAGTTTAACATGATGAGTCATTTGCAAGACCATCAGGACTATCGTAACTGGACTGTGAGCAGACAGGACCCTCTGCAGAGGATGCAAAATGAAAGAATATGACAGGTGGAAACAGAAGGCCTTTTTGCTGAGGTGGCTGATTTCTATCATAGCAGGATGTTTGTGATCCACCTGAAGTCACTGGGCCCTTCATCGAGTAGAAAGGCCAGGGCTGGTGAGCACAGCTCCCAGCATAGGGTTGTCAGGATGCTGTAGGGAGGACTACGCTGCCATTGTGTCACAAAGTCCACGACTGACCATCTCTTAGATGACCACATGGTTGAAGAGCAAGGCTACCATCTGCACCAGGAGGCAGAGCAAAGGAAACTGCAGCTTGGCAATTCAAAACATCTTCCAGCCCAGTTAATTTTTCTTATTGAGTAATAACTCAAAATAAATATTTTGTTATTCTGAGTACTCTGTGTCCATCCTGAATCAAAAAACGGCTTAGACTCCAGGCTCTTTGAGGGCCTACAAGTGTTCCATCCTCTTCACCGCTCTCAGGGAAGTCTCCAGAGGAGCCAGCTCCCTCTGGTTGCTACCTGCAGGCTGGAAGGCCATGCATAATTAAAAACTTGGTGGGTTTTTTGCAATATTTACTGTAAACTCATAGAGGGGCTTGTTGAGACAGATTCTTAGTGTTGTGTTAGGAGAATTATGTGTTCCTATTTCTCTGTGGGAAAAATAGAGAAATCTCAGCAACAACACAACCTGCCCAGCAAAAATCCCAGCTGTTCCTGGCAGGAAACTACAAGATCTCTTAGCGGCCGGCTGTTGGATACCTAGCCCTGGACTGGGTGCTGTGTGGGGGTAGCATAACAAACATGACAGCAAGTGAGACCTGCCCAGAGAACAGTGGAGGTCTCCCTCTCACATTCCTACCTGAGCAAGGCTCAGGCTGGGGTTTCAGCAAAGCATGGCTGAAACGGGGTGGTCCCAGGGAAGAATATCCTGCAAATTCCCCAGAGAATTCATGAGCATCAGTGGCCTGGTGGGGAAAACTTGGGCAAAGTATGTGATAGAGCTGACCCACTGCACATGGGTATAACCAGTTACGCATTGTCACATGGCTGTGGGGCACTTGGCCAATAGTATAGAGATCACAAACACACGTTTGTGAATAAATAATGTATCAATCACCCACTCTATGACAGGCAGTGTTACTGGAGTTGGGGACACCACGTAAATCCATAGACAAAGTAGCCAATAACTCCTGCCCTTGTGGAGCCTGTATTCTAACAGAACAATACTGGGAAGTGACAATACAATCTGCAGAAGATAGAGTTTTATGAAGCCTCTGCAACTGGCTTACATTGTGACTTGCAATGTCATTGTCCCTCTTCTAGCCTTCAGTTGCCTCATCTGTAAACTGAGACAAAGAGGCCAGCAGTCTCTTGAGAAGACACTGGTTCATCCCTCAACTATCTTTGTGACTAAGGACAGATTATTTAACCTTTCTGTGCCACAGATACTTCCTACCAATATTGGGGAAACAATTGAGGTAGTACATGTAGATAGCTTTGCACAGTGCCTGGCACATAATACACCTTCAGCAAGTGCTACCATTATCTAAAGAAAGTAAGACCAAGTGAGCTTAACCCCTCCCTCTACTGTCTTGTCTTTAAGAGGTTTTCTTCTCTCCAAAGAGCTCAGGGTCTACAGGTCTTTGTCTCTCCAGAGCTCAGCATCTCTCTTGGGTCTCCTGACCTGAGCCAAGAGACCTATCCCTCCATAGATTTCCTCACACGCTGCAACGGGAAGGAGCCAGCCTTGAAAGTCACTTCCTGGAAGAGGCATCATAGTAGATAACATAAGTCGTCAGCTTGCTCTGTGGTCAAACCAGGTATGAATCCAGGCTCTGCCCCTTAATTGCTCTGTGACCTCAGGCTGGTCATTTAATCACTCTAGAGCACTTCAGTAGAGCTAGTGCCTCCCACGCAGGGCTGTCGTGAGGATGAAGCCAGAGAGTGAGCTAGAGTGCTTAGGATGGCAGCACAGAGACAGAGGCCAATAGGTGTTGGCGATGATGACAATAAGCTCCTAAAGAGACCCACAGCAGAAGAGAGAATAGTTGTATGCCTCTAGACATCATTGAGCTCTCTGACCCACTCTAGAAAGGAGACAGCCAACCCCTGGGAAGGCCTGGAACAATTTGATGTGAATTTTCATTAACAGCCTGAATAAAAACATGGAAGGTGGGCTTATCAAATTTGAAGATGATGTAAATTTGAAAAGAAAAATAAATAAATTAAATGAAAGTCTGATCCAAAAATCTTTCAGCAGTTAGGAATGATAAGTGGTAGCCAAAGTCCTGTGTTTGATCCCCCAAAAGCTGACGGCACATGCTTGGTAAGGGACACATGGTTTAACAGCAGCAAGGCTTAGAAAAGGCATGGAGTTTTGAATCAAGGGTGAGTTTAGACTAGATTTGTAATCCCAGCACTTTGGGAGGCTGAGGCAGGAATATCACTTGAGGCCAGGAGTTCGAGACAAACCTGGGCAACATGGTGGTGTGCTCCTGTAGTCCTAGTTAGCTGGGAAGCTGGGGCAAGAGTTCAAGGTTGCAATGAGCTATGATCACACCACTACACTTCAGTCTAAGTGATGAAGCAAGGCCCTGTCTCAAAAAAAAAAAAAAAAGAATGAGTTTAGAAAAGTTATCTATATGGCATGAATTCAAAAGAGTTATTGCTGACTTAGGTCACATTAATAAAAGCATAGTGTCTACAATAAGGGAGGTGAGAGTCCTCTATTTTACCCTGAAAAATTACTGTTCTATTTCTGTATGTCTTGACCATTTGTCAAGAGAGATGCTGCTCTTCTAGAACATGAACAGAAAACAGATGCAAAGGATCTCAAAACCATGCTATTATTGAATGGGCTCACCAGGAAACAAACTCTGAGATGGAGATTGCTTAGGAAGTGCTCTTGGGAACAACACCTGTGAGAGTAAAGGAAGCAAATTTGAGCAGAGGGAGAAATAGAACTGTGTTGCTGCTGCAATGAAAGCCTCATTAAACTTATGGAGAGCTGGAATGCTCCTTTGAAATTGCTCTGAATTGAGGCAAAGGGGATGGAGCTCTGTGCCTCATATCACCCACCCATGGAGGAGACTTGCTCCCAGGCAGAAGGCAAACAGAGCTTGGACACGGCAGCTCCTTTTGACCAAGTGCAATTCCTAGGGAGAGACTTGGCTTAGAGCCATGAGCAAGCAGCACTCCTAGAAGCTCTGGTATTGAGTGCCTAGCCCTGAAGGACAGCCTGGGCAATGCATCTCAGCATCTACTACAGTCTACCCCTGTACCACCCAGATCTGCTTGTTTCATCTAAGTTCTGGGAACAGCATATTCTGGCCCCTGGATTCCAGTTGTCTCTTTTCTTGGGGAGACTTATAGGAGGAAGGTTAGTGGGACAAACGACAGCCACCACTGCTGCACGTAGTACTCTCAGTTCCCCTCCTCCACTTCTCTAGGTTCCTTTCAGCAGCACCTAGCACCTCTGTGCTCATCTCATATCATGCCCAGACCTCATTCCTAGAGAGTCTGAATCCCTGGTTGCCATCCCGTCCTCGGGCGTCTCTGGATCCCAGGTACTTACTTCACAGGTGTCTGTGCTTCTCAAATTACCCAGTTTATTCCTATTCAAAACTGGGCAGGAAAGAACAAAACACTCCCTGGTGTATCACCTTGGCGCCAAATATATTCTTCCCTGTTCTTTCATGGCATAATGACAACCCCACTTCCTCTTGACCACCAGGGTCCCTTAACTCTGCCAGACTAGTGACAGTTTTTCCTTGCCTGCTGGTCCCTCAATGTAAGCAGCCCAAAGACACTGTGTAATACCATAGCTTAGAGTTTAATGTGGCTTTTCCAGTGTCCCCTGATGAAAGCATGCACCCTCTGGAAACCAGGACTTCAAGACCCACAGATCCTAGTTTTGTGTAGACAGGAAGCACAGGTTCCCCAAGTGGGTCCTTGGGAGTGATGGTAAACAGAAACATTCCTACTTCTACCTCTTGTTCCCCACACTCATGCATTTTACTGACTGGGAACCATTAAGTGCTCACTGATTTAGGGTGCATACTGCATCCTGGGTGATGATATCCTATGCTCACGGACATCATCTCCAAACTGATGCTTCAGCTGCACTTTCAAAGGCTACTTCATCACCCTGTCGAGTCAGCAGGGTCTGGTAGTATAGTTTGTGATCATCTCAAAGGGTCCTATAGTCTTATATTACTGTGAAGTGGTTCTCTTGGTCTGCTGCAATGTTATTTATATAGGATCCTGGATTACTGGATCAAATATTCCATAAGCTATCAGATGAGGGTGCAGACTGAAGCCGTGCAGACAGGAGAAGTAAACCCATAGCCAGAATGTGTGTCCATTCCAATCAAAATGAGTCAATTTCTCTGTCAGAATAAAAGGAGTTCAATGTAATTAACTTGCCACCAAGTGGTCAGTTGGTCTCCTTGAAGAATGGTGCATATTAGCATATCAGCCTTGGTCTCTGTTACTGGCAGGGTGGACATTGGACAATGGCAGCAGCTACGCTGGCTTTACTGAGTAGGAACCCCAGACCGTCAATACCATGTGTAACCTCTATCCTTGCTCCCATAACTTCCCTGTTCATGGGTCCATTTCTGCCAGCATGAGGATTGCCAGTGACAGAGGCTGGCTAACACCAACCATCTGAGTCATTCTGCCCACCTGGTGCCTCTTCCGTGGCAGATACTCTCTAATGGGTGTCAACATGTCATTCAAAGGTCTTCACACTCCATAACATGTCCCATTGGCTCATCCTTGTGGTCTTTCCTGGGCCTTCTTATCTCTTCTCCTGATCTTTCCCCTTCTAGAACTGTGACCAATGGTTCAGTCATTCACTGCTTCCCATGAGTCCATATATGTTCTACCTCGGGCCACTGCTCTTTGTACACAAAATTGATGACCAGGTAGACCAGGTACATTGCCCAGGGCTCTTCTGAGGATTACTCCAGTGAGAGGATTACTCCACTCTGCTGGTTTTCAGGGCCACCCTTGAATGGGACTGTCATGTATCAGCTGTTTTATTTCCAGTTCATACCTAGATACCAAGTCAACACATCCATAAACAGAGCTTGGGTTTTTTTCTACCCCATCAGTTAGTCTTAAGGAACTCCACCCTTGAAGGCACAGATGGGAGCTGATTGACAGTGGTGGACGATAGGGAAGTTTGGGCTCCTTCTTGGGCAGCTTAGTGGTATCATCTGGCTCTGTTCATGCCTGATCCGAGACATGCCACTGCCATGTTACTGCTGGTATCACCCAATTCTATCACTTGTTGGTTCCATATGAATCCAGTTCATGCTGGACAGTTTGCTTTATGGTCACTTGATGTCTTATGGTCAGGGGCTCCATCTCTACCAGGGCCCAGTGGCATGCTAAGAGTTATTTTTGAATAATGTATAATTCTCTATTGCAGGTGGCATGGTCTTATTCCAAAATCCTAGGACTTTATGCAGTAATTTTCCTTTTAGAGCCTACTGTAAACTCCACGTCACTTCTTTTTCTTCTACAGATACCTATAATACCATGAAGTCTATCCAGTTGTGTAGCTCACAGGTCTCTCTCCTGCAGAGCGGGAAGCCTGTCATGTCACTTGATAAATGGGTTGAAGCAGTTCTCCCAAGTATGGAGTATACTGCCTCCAGAAACCAAAGAGGCCCTACTATGGTTTGAATGTGTCCCCCAAAAGGCATGTGCTGGAAACTTAATCCCCAATGCAACAGCATTGGGAGGTGGGACCAGTTGAGAGGTAATTAAGCCAGGAGGCCTTTGTCCTCCTGAATGGATTAATGCTGTTATTAGATTATTGCCATTATCATAGGAATGGGTTTCTCATAATGGGATGAGTTTGGCTCCCTCTCATGCTCTCTTGCTCTTGCCTTTCCACTTCCTGTCATTGGATGATGCAGCAAGAAGGACGTCATCAGATGCTTGCCCCATTATCTTGGACACACTTGCCACTTTTTGTTTACTCAGTTTTATTGACATGATCTCATCAGTTCCACAGACCAATGCCATATTCTACCAATTGTCTAGATAGTTCTCCTCTTGGACTAGATTATGACAAAAGACTAGAGTGTTACCTAAGCCTGGTGAAAGACCTTACATGTATGCAATTTTTCACCCCCACGAGAATGTGACCTGCTCTGGTGCTCCTTCCTAATAGAGATCAATGATCAGACACCATCTGCTTGACGTTGTGTTCAGCTCTCTAGCAAAACCACAGCACTGCAACTGGGGTCAGTACTTAGTCAAATTGTGGTACCCTATTCTCATCCTCCATGGTGCATCTCATTTTTGTAGGCTTCAGTTGGTGAATCAAAAGGTAAAAGAATGAAGTCCACTACCACTGCGTTCTTTAGGACTTTCAAGGTGGCACTAATCTCTGCCATTTCTTACCTGAAATGCAGTATTGTTTTTCACTTTCCTTCTTTGCTGTGGATGGAAGTGAAGGAGTTTTGGCGGCTTCTACTTGGCCCTTCCCACAGGGATACTTTATGTCTCATAGTCCAAGGCACCAAAGCAGAAGGTTTGCCAAATACAGGTATGTTCATTACAGTTATACTTTCAGGAACTGGCGAAATGTCCCTGGGGTGGCTCTGTGGATGCTGTGGGCCCCCAGGAATCAGATCTGTGCTAGGACTGCATTAATGACCTGACCTCATCTGCATCCACTCTAACAGTGGCCAGGATGACCCCAGTCCCTGTTTATCAAGGTCAATGCTGGTATTTGCCATTTCTCAGTAAACAAGTCCTAAAATGACAGGCGGTTATCACTGGACACAGTTGCCATGGTGAGGTGGGGTCCTTCCTCATGAAGACCTCCCTCTCCTGCAGTCAGTGGACTGGCTCAGATCCAGAGACTGGGCAAAGGTCATGTTTTCACTCTTCTTTTTTTAAGCTAAAGACTACTTTGAGTCTCCTGATTATCCATCTTTGATTTCTTTTTTATTTTGTAGATCAAACAATACCCTTGTTAGCATTCCCAAGAATAGGGTGACCAGCTCAGCCCAGTTTGCTCAGGACTTTCTTGGTTTTAGCATTGAAACTTCCACACCCTGGATAAATTGACACAGGTGCTCATTCTACACTAAGAACATCACATTCTACTAGCCATGCACATTAGTCTGCAGGTCAGGCCCCCCTGCCGCCACTCTGGCCTTACTGCTCATCACAATTACTGTGCCCACCTTGCTTCTGACAGCCAAGCACCACCTCTGGTCTCTGTTCCCTCCTAGCACGATGATTGCTACCAGAGAGCCCAGTTCTATAATGATGTCTCCTGAGGCCACGCCTGGTCTACAGAGGCCACTCACGGCTGAACTCTCCCTGACGCTGGTACCATCTCTCACTGCTTTGGTGAATGGCAGCTGTCGGGGCCCTTCTGTGGACCACAGTCAGTTGGTAGGTTTTCCGGCTTCCATGGAATATCCTCACCAGCATGCCCACTCCTCAGAGGTTTCGATTCCTCCTCCTGACATCTGCCGTGGTAATTCTGGCATTTCTCCCTCACATAGCGTGGGCCATATCTCCTACCAAGCTTCCATGAGCCACCAGGCAGCACACATCTCAGGGTCCCTGCAGGGTGTGAAATCCTCTGTTAAGGGTGAGGCCCTACATTGATAAACTCTTGCTCATTCAGTTTTTTATTCCACTGGTCCTTATTCAGCCCCTCAGTGTGTTCTGCATCCACTCCTGGACCTGCCTGGATGGTGGTGCGTCCTGCACCAACTTCCTTTCCTCCTTCTGAAAGCTCGGCACTTACCCACCTGGTTTGTGCGGTGGCTTGGTCCAGTGTCCGGGAGAGAAGCTGAGGTAGATACTGCATGGGTAGCATGTTGTCTTGTAAGACAGGCCTCTACCTCAACTTCAAGCCTGGGCAGTGCGTTATCCTTTCACAGCCAGAAAATGACCATTTCGGCACGCCCAGAGGATTCCAGGGCCCTGGAGCTTCAAGGTGCTCAAGTTCATTGACCCCAAGTCTCATAATCGACTCCTTCCCAAGCAAGGCTGTGATTGTGGCATAGCCAACTTACCCAGGGTGAGAGTTCAGTCTTCTCTGAAGCTTCAGAGAACATGCTGGGCTTCTCTGAAGCTTCACCCTTAGAATTAAGTCTGGGTCCTGAAAAGCAGCTTTCTCATCTCTCAACTGCTGGACAAGTGCATCTCTTTATGTCGCGGAGGAAGTCCACGACTTGCACACTTTGCCTTAAAGTGGTAATTAATCACCTACAGCCTTTTATTGTTTTTTTTTCAATCCATTGATTGCATTCAGTAAGAGCCATGCAATTTCATTGTCCTTATAATTACTAATTTCCCCAGTCCTCTCCAGCTCCTGAAATATGCAGCCTTCCCTGCATTCTCTTCCATCCCAGTTTTTCCACCAGAGAAAAAGCCAGCCATTGCACCCACGGTTGAAACTATGGGCCTGGAGCTCTTAGCCCTCCACCTCCAGCCTGTGATGGGGTCCTCAGTGCCCACTGGGCAACAGATGATCCAGCTCCACAATCCCAGCTACAGTCCACTTCCTTAGACCATTGCTGGTTCTGGCCCTCTTTGGCTCGATTTCCTGGGACTGCCATGAGGACTTACACGCAGGAAGTGTATTGGGATGTCTGGGGATCAACACCTGTGGGAAGTAACAGAGGCCAGGTCAGGCAGAGAGAGGCTGAACTGCAGTGCAGCTGCAGCACAGGCCTCAGCCAATCCCGGGGGATTCTAGAGCTGGGAATGACTTTTCAGAGATGCGTCTACCAGTCATTCAATTGGGCTGTGACCTCCTCCCCCGCATGTGGGGAGGGGCAAGACCTTGGGGGATCCAGCGCTTCCTGCTCAGGGGAACTCCTGAGGAGGGACTTGGCCTCAAGTCAGCAGCGGGCCACACTCTGGGCAGCAGTATGAGCTCCTCGGTCCCCAGGGGGCATCTGGGCAGTGCATCCCAGCATCCACTACACAAGCGATGTGAGGAAAGGCTGAACGAACAAAGGCCTGGAAAAAGATGATCCCAGGGATGCGACGTCACACTCAGAGTTCTGAAGGATGGGCCCGTGCCCCAGGAAGCAGACTTGTGCTGCGGGACCTCACGGACCGGCAGAGCAACAGTGAGTGATCACGAGAAGAAGCCCAATCTCACCTCCAAGGAAGATCTCTGAGCAGTGTGACCCTCCGGAGATGGAGTGGGGAAAATGCTGGAGGCCCTGTGCTCCTGTCTCTGCTATATACAAGCAGAGGCTCTTCCATCTGCTGTCCAACTCATATCACAATGAGACAAAATTCAACAATTTTTATAAGCATCACTTCCAACGTTAGCTTTTGGAGACTCAGGGTACAATGACTGCCTGAACAGTGCAGAGGGTGAACTTGAAGGAGCTCTGCTCTTGAGCATCGGAAGCAATGCCCGCACTCAGTCCCATTTTATTTTAGGACTCCACTTGAGGTGCTGGGCTGGTCTAAAGATGGAGACCACACGGTGGGAGGATTTAATGCCTTTGCAGCGAGCTGTGGAGTCCATGGTGACATAGGCCATCCTCCAGAAGGAGTCCGGGGAGTCCGCCACGCCAAGGCTCCCTGCTGTCACCGCATGCCCCTCCAGCTGGAACATGTATCCGCCAATTCTGTGCCCAAACGGTGTGCGTCCCTCTGTGTGTATACAGACATGCACACGAGCTCTTCCCAACACAAATATATATTTAAGATTTACTGTTCTGGAAAACCTAGTGAATAATGTAAATGATGAAAGCCCGTGTCTGGCAGAAAATATTGTTCAGGCTGCCTCATTGAAATTCAGCCTCTCATGCACACTTGGTAATACACACGCCGTATGAATTATGGATTCTGGGCTTTATCTCTCACACTACACATGAATGTTTGATAAAGATTGTTTCCAATATTATATTTTGTCAAAATGCTCATCTAAAATTCAGTCAAAAATGCTTTTCAGTAATCATGCTCTGACTTCACAGGGAGCAGAAAGGGGAGAAGGAAAGTGCCCCTCGGTGGGGTCATTGCTTTGTGTGTGCGTGTGTGTGTGCACGCATGCATGTTTTCTGTATTTTTTTTTCACTCTGGTATTTTTGCTGAAGTGAAAGTGAGAAGAGAAGAAGAAGGGGAGAAGAAGGCTGACAGTGTTTACCATGGAAATTCTTTATTCCTCCTGCACGTCCTCATTATAGAAGCAGCTACAATAAGGTCTACTTTTTGCCGTGCAGACACTCAGTGGTTCATTCGTTCCTCAGATATTTTTAAACTGAATGCTGGCTCATTGGCAGCGTGGCCTCAGCCTTGTCTCTCTATGACTCATGCTCCCAGAGCTTCCAGTGGATCCTCTACAGCACACATCCTGAGCCCCTGCTCCTTCACCTCAACCCCGTCCCTTCCTCCAGTGACTCTCCCTGTCCTTCTGCAGATGTGGCAAATCTCTAGCGCCCAGACTCCATCCTGCAGTCACAGGGGGTGTTACCACCCCAGAATCCTTCTTGACACATGCTCTGAAATTAACAAACTATCAATGAAACGAAGATGACTTAGGAAATAAAACCCGTAAGTCCTCCTGTATGCTACAAGGTGGAGCTCAGTCCCTGGAGAGTGGCATTCCAGGCTTTTCCCGACCTGACCACAGCCTCTCTTCCCACTCCCCTCCAGCCATTCCCCTTCTGCCCTCTCTAAGCTCCCTAGTCTCCATTCCATGCCTTTGCTTTTCCTATTCCATCTGCCTAGAATGTTCCTTATCCCTCATCTCCTTGGCAAACTCCTACTCATGCTTCAAGACCTCTGCGAAGCCTCCTTCCCTTGCCCAGTGTGCACGCATGCTCTCTCTCTCTCTGACTCTCTCTATATACATATATACACACACATATATATAGACACATGCACACACATATACATATACATACACATATACACATATGCATCCATCTGTATACCTACACGTGTACATATTACAGAGAGTGATACCCCAGGAAAGCTTCTTAACACAGAGCAAGCATGCTACCTAAGTCCACATCCTGAAGTGATTCATGTGTGCATGCTGAAATCACCGTACAAAGAAAATGTAGGTTCTGTGCTCACAAATGGCACTGACCTTCGTGGAGCTACAGGGTAGATGATGGACCACTCACAGCACAGATATGGGAAAGGGTCTTCCTTTACCTGCCCCAGGATCCAGGAAAATCAGTACACATTCATTTAACTGCCGATTTCATAGAAAGCAAGGCAGGCAAGCATGAGTGGAGGAGGCCAAACTGACCTCACCATTTTCACCATGGCGTTCCTTTACTCCATGTGACTCAGCACTTCCAGCCTCCACCCTATCTTGCATCGCCCTTGATGCCTCCTTCTCCCTCTTCACTCCCAACCTCCCAGAAACAGGCCCTGGGAAGTCTGCACTTCAGACATCCTTGGAATCCCTCCATGTCTCCCCATCCCTGCAGTCCCCACGTGCTTCAGGCCACCATGGTCTGTCCTCAAGGAGCCTGGAACAGCTTCTCACAGTCTTCCTGCCTCCTTCATGTCTCCTCCAACCCATTCTCCCTCTGCAGCCTGGGGAACCTTTCTAAACCCAAATCTGGTAATCTTGCTCCCTACAAAGAACCCTTCAGTGTCTCTCCATTGCTCTTAGGATAAAGACCAGACTTCCTCCTGTGGTTGAAAGGGAAGGAGCAGCGCTCACCATATGCAGCATTCCGTAAGGCCTGGGCATCCCCCATCAGAAGATTGCTGAGAACAGCCATGATGGCTGTTCAGGGAATACGAACAGAAAACCAGCTGCAGCAAAAGATCCTGGGGACTGGCCATGTCCTGACCACTTTCCGCAGCGTCAGCTCCCCATTCTGCAGCCTGCTC
Source organism: Piliocolobus tephrosceles (assembly GCF_002776525.5). NCBI lineage: Eukaryota > Metazoa > Chordata > Mammalia > Primates > Cercopithecidae > Piliocolobus > Piliocolobus tephrosceles. The sequence continues at coordinate 75,147,973 of NC_045442.1, forward strand.
CCTGTCCTCCAGCCCCTCTCATTCTCACCTCCATGCCTTTGCTCTGCTGCCTATCCAGTTTTCTCTTGTCCCCTCACTGCCCAGCAGAGAACTGGGCACCAAACAGGTGACGAACAGGGGTTTTTTAAATGTGTTGGATTCCATGGGAAGCCGGGAAGCATAGGAGCCCCAGAGATCCATCAGGAACAGTCGCCTCAGCGCCAGGCAGGGCTCCCCACCTGTCAGCCAGGCATATGAGCTGATCTGACAAATGCAGCCTGGGCCCTGGGGTAGCGTGTGAGGAGGGCTGCTGACAGCTCCTGAGCCCCGCCAGGGCTGAACACATGCTATTCTACAGCCACTGAGTATTTCAGCATGGCTCTGGTGTAAGAGTGACAGCCCCGGAGTTCAGCTATTCCCAAGAGGGCTGGGAGCAGAGAGGATGCCAACAGGGAACCCCCTGGGAGAATCCCTTGCCATGTTTCTTCCATAGTCTGTATAGATCTGCAGCCTTCCTGTCTTTCTTCCACAAACAGTGCCTGCCTGCCTGCCTACTCTTCACCAGGCACTGTGCTGGGAACAGGGGTACAAAGATGGAGGTTACAGGTCTCAGCTCTCAAAGTCCTCACATTCTAGGGGTCAGACAGACCACCCAGAAGACACGCACTGAGGGTTTGGGAGAGGTTGGCCAGGCTGATGTGTGAACTCAGAGTCGGGGGGGCCCAACCTACACCAGGCCTGTCAGGGAATCTGCCAGAGGAGGGAACAGCAGGGCTGAGGCCTGAGAAATGAGTAGGAGATCACAAAGGGAAGGGATTGGGAGGCACTTCAGGCATCAGAAGCAACATGTCCAAAGGCCTGGAGGTTAGAGGGCACATGGGGGCAGTAAGAAATAGTTAGGGAGTTCCACATGGCCAAAGCCAAGGGTCAGATGGAAGGTTGCATTGAGATCAGGAGTCTGGATGTTGCCCTGGAAACTGCAAGTGGGCAGTGTGCACACCAGGTCACAGGAGGAGTCACAGCCAGAAGCAGACCTCAGACACCTGTGTGCTTCGCAGCTGCTTCTCATCTTGTCTCCAAGACAGCTACCATCACCTCCTCCCCTCCCTATATCTGCATGCCATTCCCTAAAAGAGAAGTGAGATTCCTACACCCAGTGAATCTCAGTGGCCTTGGCTTTTCTTTACAGTAGAATTAAGTGGCAGTGAAGCTATGCTGGATCTCGGCTGAACTTTTTTAAAAGAGCTTCCCCTCTTGGTACACTTGCTCTGAGGAATGCCAACCACCACATATGAAGTCTAACTACCCCGAGACAGCCATGCTGTGAGGAAGCCCAAGCTAGGAATGTAAAGAAGGCTCATGGAGAAAGTGATGACAGACAGAGCTCCAGCTGTCTTAGCCCGAGCACCAAACATGTAAGTGAAAGAGCGACTGCAGACATCCCAGCTCTGGCAAATCTCACAGGGGCCCCAGACACCTAGCCATAATTGATTTGCCACAGCCATCTCCAGCTGAAGCCCCAGACATCATGGAGAAGAGACAAGGTATTCCTGCTGTGCCCTAGCAAAATTCCTGGCCCAAAGGACCATGAGAATTTAAAAATGGTTGTGGTTTCGTGCTCTAAATTTAGGACAGTTTGTTATGTAGCAGTAAATAACTGAAACACCAACCCAGTTATAACAGTGAGAATGTATTCTTCAGCTACAAGTAATAGAAAACTATTTGCAGCAGTAGAAACAAACAAATAGGGAGCATTTTTCTTGCACGTCAAGACCAGAGGAAGGTAGCTGCTCAAAGGTTTCGTGAAACCAAGGCCAGCATGTTTACAGCTCCCTCAGCCTTGCCCTCAAGGTGACAAGATAGCTGCTGCAGCTCCAGATATCATGTTCTAACTCCAAACAGGAAGGAGAGGAGGAAAGTTTTGCAACAGGCACATTAAGCCCACTTTATATTATGAGAGCCAAAGCTTTCCCAGAATCATTACCAGTCAACTTAGGTCATCTTAGGTCTCTGTGACTTTAGGTTATATGGCCGGTCCCAGCTGCAAAGGAGACAGGCAGAGTGGGTAATGGGATTATCGTAAGTGGCTTAGATCAGTTATAACCCATTTGCACTGCCACCCAAAAAAAATTGGAGTTCCCTTGAGCTAAAGAAACAGGGAGGAAATATTGGACAAGCAGCAGCTACATTTGTCTTATCCATGAACTCTTCTTTAACTGCTTTATTGAGGTTTAATTGGCTCCAATAAACTGTATGTCATATTTTAAATGTACAATTTGATAAACTTTGATATAAGTTTAAGCCATGAAATAACCACTGCCATCGAGATAACAAACACATTCATCGCCCCAAAGGTTCTTCATTCCCTGTTTTCATTCCTCCCTCCTGCCGCACCTTGACCCTGTCCCCAGGAAACCAATGATGTGCTTTATATCACTGTAGATCAGTTCACATTTTATACATTTTCATATCAATGGAATCACACAGCATGTGCTTTTTTTGTGTGCTTTCTTTTGCTTAGCATAATTTTTGGAGATTCGCCCATGTCTTTGTGTATGTCAATCATTCATTCATTTTTATTGCTAAGTTGTATTTTATGGTATGGATATACCATGACTTGTTTATCCATTTCCCTACTAATGGACATTTGCACTTTTTGGCTATTACAAATAAAGCTGCTATGAACATTATGTACAAGTCTTTGTATAGCCGTGTTCCTTTCTTCTTGAGTAAATACCTACAAGTAGATTGGCTGGCTCATATGATAGATGTTATGTTAAATTTTTTTTAACTGTCAGACTGTTTTCCAAAGTAGTCGTTTCAGTGTACATCCCCACCAGCTGTATGTAAGAGTTCCAGTTCCTCCACATCCTCACCGACACTTGATGTGGTCACTACTCCCCAACTTCTTAATTCCCTTAAGGACTCTGATCCAGGCAACCTTTGAAGAAATCATCTGCTGCCCAGTAGGGAAAATCACTAAGGAAAGGAAAAAGAAATAGATACATTTAAAAAAATTAACTTCCATGTGCAAGTCACCTTCACAAACATTATCTCATTTAACCCTAGCAACAACATGCAAGGATTATTCATTTTCCTCCCCTCCTCAAAAATAAGGAAACAGGCTCAGAGAGACCAGTGTCACACTGCTATGCCACCTCTGGTCTATACAACTCCAAGGTCCTTGCTCATTCTCCTTTTCTTTTGGTGTTTGTTTGTTTTTTGAGACAGAGTCTCGCTCCGTTGCCCAGGCTGGAGTGCAGTGGCACAATCTCAGCTCACTGCAACCACTGCCTGCCAGGTTCAAGAGGTTCTCCTGCCTCAGCCTCACAAGTATCTGAGACTACAGGAAGGTACCACCACGCCCAGCTAATTTTTGTATTTTTAGTAGAGACAGGGTTTCACCATGTTGGCCACAATGGTCTCGATCTCCTGACCTTGTGATCTGCCTGCCTCAGCCTCCCAAAGTGCTGGGATTACAGGCGTGAGCCACAGTGCCTGGTCTTCATTCTCCTTTTCTTTCTGTGGCTTGGGCTCACTCTCTTTATCTCCGGAGATGACTTCCTTCTGGAAGACAAAGGGAAATGGGTTTAGAATATAGAAGAGAATGGAGAACTGGGTTTGGGAGTAGGAGGCTCTTGCAAGATACACATCAAAATCAGACCAAGGGAGGGGTCAGGGGCAACTTTTCAAAGCAGGTAAATCTTAAGCTAATTTTTCAAAAAGGAGGAAAAAAATGTGGAAAAGCAATTCCAAGAAGTAGAAACCACACAGAAAATCCCCAGAGAAATGGAGCATCATAAGATGATCAGAGAACCTCAAGTGACTTGATGACTAGAGCAAAGGTGCTTGCAGACAGGCCAGGAGGTGATGCTTGGAGAGCTTGGAGGTCAAAGAGAAAGCCAAGTGGTCAACCTTGTTCTTAAAAGCAAAAGGAAGCCATTGAAGGTTTCAGGTAGAGGAGTGAAGTGGCAGGTCTGTGGTTCAGAACATTCCCAGGAAAGGATATTATAGAGGGAGCTCTCTTAGAGAAAGAAGACCATAGGGAGAAGGGAGGTTATTTCCAATTTTAAGGGAGGAATAAGAAGTCCAGAATTAGGGTGCCCAAAAGGACATGTCAAGATAGCAAGAATGGAGCTCTGGTCTGAGCTGCAGATAGAGTTTGGGGAGTCGTCAACATATGAGCTATCACTCAAGACACGCATGTGTATGTGAGGTCACCAAGGACCTGGTATAGAATCAGACATGTATTGAGTAAGCAGAAGAAGAGATGTGTTTTTTTAAAGGAAGTGGGAAGAAACAGAGAAATCGGAGGCATCATAGGAGAGCAGGTGTTGTGGAAACAGAGCAGAGTGAATTTCAAGAAGGAAAGAATAGTCAATATTGGCAAGTGTCACAGAAAGTCAGAAAAGTGACTAGATGTGAGTCCCTATGACTTTGGCTGTGAGGAATATCATAGATGACCTCAACTAGAACAGTTTAATTGGAGTCATGAAGACAAAAGTAGATGCTGTCATTCGTGCATGTCATTCATGCTATGAAATTACTCTGGAAAACACTCAGGAAATACTCTACTGTATGGACATCGGGAAAGCACTCCCAGGAAGCCTTGGAAAATAAAGCTATCAGTCATTTGCCAGAGAGGGCAACTTGGACTTGGAGGCCTTCGAGATAGAAGAAGCTGGAGAATGATTATGAGCTGTTAGGAAAGATGAAGAAAGGCATGAAAAGAACAGGACACAGAGAGGATAAAACATGGAGCAAGTTTCTGAAGAAGGTGTGAAGTGGGAGGATCTAAGCAGAGGTGGTGGGATTAGCCTGCAGAAGAGAAGGGAGATAGATGGGAGGGAAGAAGCAGAGAATAGGTTTGGAAAACAGAAAAACCACTAGCTAAACTAATCAAGAAAACAAGCACAAATACGCATAACTAGTAATGAGAATGGGGAAATTACCCCATATAGAGGAAATTTTAAAAAGTGTCATATATTACTGAGCTCGATGTTTTGAAAATAAATTTGAACACATGGACAAAATGGGTGATTTTCAAAAAAGAACATAAATGATGAAAACTAACCTCAGAAAAGATAGGAAATCTAAACAGTCCAATTACCAGAGAAGAAATTGAGAGTGTTGTCAAAAAACCACTATCCATTAAAGCACCAGTTGTAGACAGCTTTACAGGTAAAAAATCCATCAGAATTTCAAGAAGCAGATAACTCAATACTATTTAAACTGCTCCTGAATATTGTAGAGAGGGAAAAGGGAACTTAAATCTAAGAATCCAGCAAAACAGTAAAAACAAAAGCCAAAATGGTGGGACAAAAGACTGCAGTATGATCTTTAAGACAATATAAATGCAAAAATTTTAAATAAAATATTAGCAAGCAGAACATACATTTTAAAAGGGTAATATGCTAACACCATGTGGGGTTTATTTAAATAATGCAAGGATGGTTTTTTATGAAGGAATCAATATAACTCATAATATTAAAATATCAATAAGAAAACCATGCAATTCTATATATATACTAAAAGATAAGTTGACAAAAATCCAACTTCGTTTCATTATTTAAGAACTATTCACAAAATAGGACCACATGGATAGAGATATCACGACTCAAGCTAAAACCCAGGATCATTTCTAATGACAAATCACTAGAATCATTCTTACCAGTCAGGGACAAGTAAAGGGTGCCCAGTGCTGCCCCTTGCATCATTGTGCAAGTCTTCACCCTGCTGTGTCTGTGTCATTTGCCATGTGATTTTGCAATTCCTCTTCCTAAAGACAGAGTATTCCTCCAACCCCCCTAATATTGAGTTTGGCCATGTGACTTTGGTAGAAAGTGGTATAAATGAGAGTGCCAATTTTGAGTCTAAGATTTGAGAAGCATTCTCTGTTCCCACTTAGCACTCTTATATTTCCATCCTCACCATGAAAAATAGAGGCTAGAATTTGCAAGATGATCCAGGGGTGCTGAGGGATGCATGGAGCAGACCTGGACCCAACCTGCAGCTTAGAACCAAGCCCAGCCAGGGCCAGCATGCATCAGTCAACCTTCAGTTGACCTGCAGACACTTAAATGAGGATAAATGATTGCTTTGACCTCTGAACTTTGATGATTATTATGCAGCATTATTGTGGCAGTAATACCCATTGCAACAAATATTATTAAATGTTGTTTTCCACCTGCTAACCAATGCAAAATGAGAAAATAAACGAGAAGTTTCAATATTGCAATGAGGATGCAAAATTATCATTTATTAATCATCTGATTGTATACTTCTAAAACACAGGAGGAAACCCCAGTTTTTAAAAACTGTTTAAAAGAATTTAGTAAGAATTAATTCATATAAAAATCACTAGCTTTCCTATATAAAGCAACAACCAATTAGGAAATAAAAGATTCCATCAGTAAAAATTTTAAAAAATAAAATACCTAGAAATATATTGAACACAAAACGTGCTTAATCTATAGGGAAACATTTTTTCAAACTCCCCTGAAGGACATAAAATAAAACTTCAATAAATGGAAAGCTATTCCCTGCTCTTGGATTGAAAGAGTCATATGGTAAAGATTCCAGTTCTCTCTAAATTAATCTATATTAGTGTGATCCAAAAATACCAACAGGATTTTTAAACTAAACTTGTTGATCCTATATATAACAAGAGCTGAGAAATTTCTGAAAAAAAAAAGGAAACCAACTGTACTGGATAGTAAAACAGCATCATCTTACCAGCAAGAAAGTGACACCTGTGAATAGACAGTTTATAATGGACATTTGTCACATTTGTAGCCAGCTAGTGTCTTTTGAACACTTCCTATGTTTGGAGTAGGAACAGAGCAGAGCCGAGGTCAGAGCAGAGGCCAGACTCGTTTTGTCAGTCACCCTTGCAGCCAGCACACAGGTGTATGACCTGTGCTCTGCCAGCCAGGCTCCCCCATGCGAACCTCAGATTCAAGAGAGGACAACAGGAGAAGCAGGACCTGCATATGATCTGAGTCTGATGAGGGAGGCAGCAGAGACATCAGGCTCTTGGTAGGGCATGCCATGGTATAGTTCCTGATGGCCACTCCCCAGAGCCAGCAGGGCCAGCTTCATACGTGTGCCCAGCAGTGGCAGCAGTAGTGGTGTCCTCCCCAGAGCAATCCCTGAGGGAGGCTAGTGCAGGCTTCTTGGCTGCACAGCCACCGTGTCTGATTCTCTGGACTCCTGGAGACCCCATGAGCCACCCAACAATCTAAAAAATTCCTTTTCTGCTCCAACTGGCAGAGTAGGCTTCCTTGTTTGCGGCTTCAAACCTGACCGATACACCGACTAAATGAATAGACTGTAAGACCCAGAAATAGATCATATACATCTGGAGTAAATCTTAGTAAAGATTTATCAAGCACCTACTATGTGCAGAGCACTGTTCTGCATATTTGTAATTATCTCATTCACCTTTACAGCAACCCTAATTTATTACTCTCAGTTTACAAATCCGGAAGCCAAGGTACAGAAAGATTTCTGCAATTCACATATAATTAAGTTGACATTTTAGTTCATTAGGAGAAAGAAGCATCATTCAATAAATGACTTGAGGCTAGCTAGCCATCTGGGAAAATATGTGGGTCTCTACCTCACTCCTTACATGAAAATCAACTCCACAGAGATCAAATTGGAGATAAAAAAAAATAAACAATAAAAGAACTGAAAGGAAATGCAAGAGAATGTTTTGAAATACTGGAGTAGAGAAGGCTTTTCTAAGACACAAAATTCAAAAGCCATTAGAATATTGCTAATGTTGATTATATCCACATGAAACATTGCATCCTGGCAAGGGAGGGGAGAGGAGACAAATCAGTAGGAAATAATCAGCACCTGGATGGCAATAGACCAATGTGTGTAAAGATCTCAGCAATCTCCCAGCGACTTGGGAGGCTGATGAGGGAGGCCAGGAGATCAAGACCAGCCTGGACAACAAAGAGAGATCCCCACCAAAAAATTAAAAATTAGCTGAGTGTGGGCTGGGCATGGTGTATCATGCCTGTAATCCCAGCACTTTGGGAGGCTGAGGCGGGCAGATCACGAGGTCAAGAGATCAAGACCATCCTAGCCAACATGATGAAACCCCATATCTACTAAAAATACAAAAATTAGCTGGGCGTGATGGTGTGTGCCTGTAGTCCCAGATACTCGGGAGGCTGAGGCAGGAGAATCTCTTGAACCCGGGAGGCAGAGGTTGCAGTGAGTCGAGATCAAGCCATTGAACTCTAGCCTGGCAACAGAGTGGAACTCCATCTCAAAAAAAAAAAAATTAGCTGGGTGTGGTGGAACACACCTGTAGTCCTAGCTACTCTGGAGGTTAAGGCAGGAGGATTGCTTGAGCTCAGGAGTTTGAGGCTGCAGCTAGCTACGATCATGCCACTGCACTCCAGCATGGGCAACAGACAGAGACCCTGTCTCTTAAAAAAAAAAAAAAAAAAAAGAAAAGAAAAAATGTATGAATCAACAAAAAAGGAAAAATAACAGTAATCCAATGTCAAGAAAGGAGAAAGACACTAACATTTCACAGGAAAAAATACATAGAAATGACTTACAGTCTCTCATTCTTTTAAATATGAGAAGTAAAATAGCAGTGTGATATAATGTTTCACCTCTGAATTTGATGAGGACTGGAAGTCTCGATGATGCGTATTGTTAAAGGAGTCACAGGGAAATAGTCATGCTCACCGTCAGGGAACAGCCGCACATGAACACAATTTTCCCATACATATTTTAAAAAGTGCATATCTTTGACTTTGAAATTCTACTTCTAGAAATGTATTCTGTGTATACACTTGTGCATGGACAAAACTACAAATGTGATTAAATGTCTGTGATTTCATTATTTGTAACAGCAAAAGCCTGGAAACCCCTAAATGTTCTTCACAGGGAGACTGGTTAGACAGTTAAGGACATGCAATAATTAGAATGAGTGGAGTGGAGGAACCATCTCTGATATAAAATAGTTTTTTTCTTTTTTAAATCTACGCACAGAACAACATCAGCCAGGCGCTGCTCATTAGAGCTGTCTGTGATGATGACAGTGTTCTAGATCTTCACTGTCCAGTACAGTAGGCACCACCCACAGGTGGCTGTGGATGCTTGAAATATGGTAGTATGATTGAAGAACTAAATTCCTAATTTTAACTTTGGCCAAAATCAATTTAAATTTAAATAGCCACATGTGGAGCCGAGGACAGTGGCTCATGCCTGTAATCCCAGCACTTTGGGAGACCAAGGTGGGCGGATCACTTGAGGTCAGGCATTCAATAACAGCCTGGCCAACACGGTGAAACCCTGTCTCTACTAAAAATACAAAAATTAGCTGGGCCTGGTGCAGGGTGCCTGTAATCCCAGCTATTCAGAGGCGGAGGCAGGAGGTTGCAGTGAGCCAAGATCGCGCCACTGCACTCCAGCCTGGCAGACAGAGCAAGACTCCATCTCCAAAAAACAAATTAATAAACAGCCACGTGGGATTATGGTGTTCGATCACTCAGGCTAGCAAGTACTCCCATTTTTGCATTTGTGCAAATAACATTTCTGAAAAAAATATAGAAACTTGTAACAGCCATTCCCCTGCCAAGAGGACTGAAGTATCAGATGTCTCCATGAAAAAGAAGAGGTATATGTTCACTTACACTTTTAATATTTGAATTGTTTACTGGGTGTGATGACATATTCAATATTAAACTAATGAATGAGAGTTCAAAAAAGAAATGGAGGAAGTCCTTGAGTGAGCTTTGGGTTTTCCCCGTGAAATAGGAGGCAGTGGCCTCTGAGGGTGAGAGGGAAGGCTCATGGCAGATCAGGCTCCTGCAGAGATGAGGTCCTTTGAGTCAGAGGCTGAGGGAAAAGGGGAGGGGCTGATCAACCCCAAATGAAGGAAGCCTGGGGTGCAGGGAGCACACTGTTCCAGGTGGAGGCCAGAATTTCGAGGGACGGAAGCCACACAGTTGAGTGTGGTATTCACCAGCAGTCCGAGTATTGAGACTAAGTCAAACAATTGGATTATCCCCAAAAGTCATAAGCTAGAATTAAGGAAGAAAGGATGGGCTTGATTTGGAGATATGAAAAAGGCAGAATCGACAGGATCTGGTGGCCAGTGTGATGTGGGGACTGAGTGAGAGATCATCTTAGGATGGCTCTCGATTTCTGCCTGTGTGACTGAGTTGATAATGGGGCCACTCAGGAAATAAGGTTTGTAAGAAGAGAAGGTTCAAGGGGAGAAGATCATAAGTTCAGTGTTGGCCATGTGGATTCAGCTGCAAATTTCTAGAAGCCTCCAGATATTTAGGTCTGGAGCTCAGCATGAAGGACTGGACTAGAGAGAGCCATTTGGGAGGCAGCCAGAGATGGATGATAATTGAAGCCAAGAGAGCCGTGAGACATCGCCCAATGACTGGTGTGACCAGGAACCTGTGAGAGTCAACACTAAGGCAAAGGGTGGGGAGAGAGGCCAGCAAGGGACCCCGAGAGTGAGCATGGAGGAAGGGCAGGAGGCAGAGCCGGGGAGGAAGTGTCCAGAAACAGGAAACGACCTCTCAGGTTGTGTGCTGCAGAAAGGTTGGCGAAGAGGGTCACCGAGAGACCCATTGCACTTGGCAATTAGGAGGTGACTTGGTGACCCCCATGAGAGCAATTTCGGGGAAGTACAAGAGGGAGCACATGGTTCTGGTAGGTTGAAGAGGGAATGGGAGGGAGGAGTAGAGACTGTGAGGGCAGGCTCTTGTTATGTTGGACACTTGGCTATCACAGGAAGGAGAGAAAGGAAAAATATCTGGAAGGGAGGTTGAATGGAGGGATATTTTTCATGTCTGTTTTGTTGCTTTCAGATGAGAGACTAGGGCAGGATTACAGATAGTGGTGAAGGGTCTCTAGAAAAATTAGTAACAGTTAATGAAGAGAGGTCCCTAAGGAGGCAAGGAAAGGTGGGCTCCATGACTTTGGGGGAGGCTGAGGTCTCCTCTGAGCAGGAGAGGAAGAGGGCTGACACACAGCCAACAGGGCAGGGAGGGAAGCAAGAAGTGGATGAAGTGTTTTTGCTTGATGGTCTCAGCTTTCTCAGTGACATAGAACATGAGACCACAGGGATGAGGGGTGGGAAAAGGGTGGTCTTTATTACAGTAGGGTGGGGTAGAGTCAAGTAGGGACAGCTGGCTTTGCCGAGGGCGCAGCTGACACTGGGGCCATGAGCAGATTGGGGTCCAGGTGTTCAGGCAAGATTCTGGCCATTGCTATCAGTTCACAGCAGCCTAGGGACAGCTGGGTTCATCCTGGCAGGAGGAGTTCCCCCAAGGGGGAGTGGAGCAGGGAGAGGAGTGGGGCTAATGGTGTGTGTTCAAGGCAGAGAGACACCTCAAGTCCACTCTCTACTGTGCAATTTTGAGCCAGTTACTCTATGCCTCTGGATACCATCTGCAAAATGGCATTGCCCACTTCATAGGTAAAGCACTTAGTCTAAAGCCTGGCACTCCGAATGTTCTCTTTAAAGGTTCACTATAGCACAATCAATAGTATGGGGTAAAGGCTGGGTGCAGTGGCTTATGCCTGTTATCTCAGCACTTTGGGAGCCTGAGGCAGGAGGATCTTTTGAGCCCAGGAGTTCAAGACTAGCCTGGGCAATATGGCAAGACCCTGTCTCAAAAAAAAAAAAAAAAAATTAGTGAGGGTTAAAGATGTGGAGGGGGATAGGTGGGGGAGGTAACATTCCATGGGGTCTTGCTGAATCAGGCAGGAGAAAGCAATAGGCAGAGATCAGCAAACTCTGCCTAAGGTCCAATCAGTGCCTGCTTTCGTAAATAAAGTTTTATCAGACACACTCATGCCCATTGTTCATGTGATATCTATGGCTGCCTTTGTGTCAAAAGGGCAGAGTTAAGTAGTTGCAACAAAGAATGTGTGACTTGCAAAGTCTAAAGTAGTTACTGTCTGGTCCTTTAAGAAAAGGGTTGTGACCCTAGGCTAGGAGATTGGAGGGCTAGATGGAGAAAACTGAGCACACAAATAACAAGCAAAACCATAAGTTCAGAGTGAAAAGATCTGGAAAGATGGAAAGTTGAAGTGGGAGACCGTAAGAGGAGATTAAAAGTGGGAGTGGAGCCATGCAGAGAGCTGGCCATTGCTGGTGAGCAGGAGGGATGGCTATGGCAAGAGTGGGATGAAGTCTATTGGAAATAAGGAGATCTCTGATTTCCAAGGCTATCATGAGAAATTGATGGAATCAGTAACTGGAATTACCCATGTGGATGTGGGTAAGATCAAGAACAGAGATGTTCAGTCACAGACCACGATGTCCAGGAAGTCACCAGAAAATACCTCCTCCAAAGCCATTTGTCCGTTCTTTGCTGTCAAAACCTGTTTTGTTCAGTGACAGTCTGACCTATCCCTAGGATTGAATCATGATTTGTCTAGGCCAAGTAAGTCATTTGGTTTTGGCTGATATTTATTTTCCCATCCTGCCTTGCAGCTAGAAAAGGTCACATGATGCATTCTGGTCAATGAGACATCTCAGAAAGCCAGCTGGGGCTTCTGGGACAGCTTTTGCTGTTCTGCTGAGAGAGAGGATAGCTCCAGGTGCCACCCCTTCCACTTCCTGCCTTGAGCACAGAACTGATGCTTGGGGCCATGGCAGCCACTTTGTGACTATGAAGCAACAACTCTACGGGCTTACATGGCAGCATGCTGCTGATGCTGGGACCGAGGGAAAGAGTCGGATCCTCGATACCATTATTTCACCCCTGCCTACCCCCAGATGAAATGAGTAAATGATTTTATTGCTAAGAACAATTTGTTCTTTTATTTAAAAGCACTTTTACCTGAAAGAGGAAAGAGGCAGAGTGAAGAGATAGCAGTTGAGGGCAAGAGATGTCAGCCAGTGGGGTTGGGGAGCAGGCAGCGGGTTACTGTGAGCAGAGAGGGTGTATGCGTAAGATGGAACTGGGGAGGAGGGTGGTTAAGAACAGAAAGGAGGAGGCTTTGGGTGTTGGGTTGAGGAGTTTCGGTATCTTTTGCAGGAAATTGGAAATTATCACTAAAATTTGTTTTGAACTGTAAAAATCATAACCTAGATATAATTGATACTTGTGAAACATATCTTTTTTGAATGTCGATATTTACTTTTCTGCATTTTCTTTAAAAGAAAAAATGGCAATAGATTTTCATTATTGTAATAGTCTTTATCTTTTTCTAATTATAAAAGTGAGATATATGGAGACAATTTAGAAAGCACAGATAAGTAAATAGGAGAAACATTTTAGGTGTTTAATCGGAGGGCTGATATTTTGGAGAATGAAGTAGATAGAAGTAGAATGGGTTGACAAGAGACCGGGACAGGGAATAAGAAGACCCACTCTAAGTTGTCTTCCTGGGCCTCAGTTTTCCCATCTGTAAAATGAGCACGTGGGACTACAGCTATCGAGGTAGCCATCCAACCTGCCCGTGCAGGAAGGCCCAAGGTAAGCCACTATCTATGGTGTTAATGTACAGTCCTCTCTGCAGATGCCCGGGGTTGGTGACAGCCAGGCTCACACAGGGTGGTTGTAGGATCCCTCATTTTACAGGATGAGTACTGGGTGTGTAGGGGAGGAAGTGATGACCGTGGCCATTGCGCTGTCACGTCTGAGAGTCAGAACCTATCTCCAGTGCTCGTTTCTACTATTCTTAGCTGGGTCCTCTCTCCCCGCTCTTGACCCTGCTCCCTTTCATTGCTCAGCAACCTAACCCCCAAGCCCGTGAAAGGCAGTGGACCAGAAATGATAGCCAGGCCACAAGGCCAGGCACCATGGGAAACAGGACCAGAGTAGAGAATGAAAAGGTCCCTCAGCAGAGAGGGGTCTCCACACACTGGCCCTAGTGGTGGTGAGTTTATTGCCACCTCATTTGGCTGCGTGTGTCTGATGACTGAAATGGCTGGTTTTCCCCACCAGGGCACCGCCAGGGACCAAAGAATACAAGAACTAGCTTAGAGTTTATGTGTCTAGTGTTAAAAATCAATAGCTTCCCTCTTCGGGAGGCACCCTCAGGGGCAAAATAGAACGAATTGCTTATTAGCTTCTGCCTGCACACTGGCAGATGATGAAGCAGCCAAGAAGCTGGTCATACATCGTAATAAAGCACCCCTTCACCTGCCGTCCAGTCCAACCGTGGACCAGCCAGCGCATACCCCTATCCCAGCGGCGTTAACCCACACAGTGCTGGCGTCATTCACTTCTAATCACTGAGAGCAGGTCTGCAATGGTGGCTGCCTGGGGCTTTCCCAGAAGGGGAGAATTCAGAAATGCAAGCATGAGACTCCTGCCATCTTCTGAGGGTGGATAGTTGATTAAGGGCTCAGTCCGGCTGAGGTGGGGGGGCATTGATTACTGTAAACAAGCTGCTGGAGATTGTCTAACATCATCTCCCTGCCCTGAGCACCCACTCCACACCACTCTGCTGCCCCATAAGACAATCCATTCTTATTCATAGAACCAAAGCTTAGTCTACACTGATAGGAGTTTGTATTTATTATCATAAAGCCACTAAGCAGCAGTGTGATCTTCTGCAGATGCATTCCCCTTTCTGGTCCCTAACTTCTCCCTCCATAAAGGAAAGCTGGTACTGGGAACTCAGGTGGAGACCATGCAGCCCAAGTGCAAGACTGTGGACTCCGTGAACCAGACTCCACTTGGCTGTGGTGGGGGACGTGTCTTCAGAATCTCAGCTTGACAGACATACTTGTTTTCCAAGCATCCAAACACTTTCCATCTGGGAAGATCTCAAAGTATGTTGGGTGCAGGGTTTGAAATCCCTCCTACTGTCTAGGGAGTGGAGATTCCTTTTTCCAGCTTCCAGGACAGGAGAATGGGATTTAGAATTGGCCAGCAGGACACTCTCTCAGGAGTCTGAGCGTGAAGGAGGTGACACAAAGACAGGGACATAGGTAGAGTTTTATCAAGGTGGCTGCAGCAGAGCTGTCCACAACCCAGGACAGTGTGGGGACCACAGCCTAGTGGCTGGGCCAGGGACAGCATTTCAAGCACCCTTCCTACAATGTGAGCTGCCTGTGCTCCAGGCCGCCAGCTTGGGTCCCGTCTGTTTTCTAACCACCTAGGGAAGCCAGTACGGCCCGAGGGTGAGGCGATAGCTTTGAAGTCTGATAGATTCAGGTCTGAATTCCGTTTGTGCCACTTAAGGGCAAAGTGACAATTGGGTAAGTTACACACCCTCATGACACACTCTTCTCTCCCCATAAAGTAGATCCAATAGTGATTGCTTCGTAAGCACTGTTGCTGGGCTCACACTGGATTGTGGGATGAAGTTTTTAGCCTGGCACCCAGCAGGGTCTCCATAAGTGGAGGCTATGTTAATGATGAAGGAGCAGGAGGAGACTCTTTCACTAAGAGTTTCCAAGCGGCTGAACCCAGGGCAGATGCACCCAGCTGTAAAGAACCAACGCAGCTGTCCTGATGCACCGCAGCTGCCATCGCCTTTGGGGAGGGCCCCACCACGATGGGTGCTCCATGCCAGGAACTGACCTTCTAAGGAAGAACTGAGCCTTCTCTCTCTAATACTGCTTAAGTATGAATCACCAAGTGTTTGATCTTATAAGAAGCTTAGAGATGCAATGGGCTGCTGCCTGCATGAGAACAGAGGCCTGAGAGGAGTCAGGCATTGTCCAGGGCCCTCGGCAAGTGAGCGGCAAGTAGGCAAGGGACCAACCCAGCTGACACTGATTCCCCCAGATGGAGCTTGGGGTCGGCTTCTGGTCCCAGGGTGTGCCAAGCTGGGGAAGCAGGCCTGCCAAGAGCCTGCTCCTCCAAAGTGTGTGCCAGCGCCGGGGCCAGATGCTCCATCCCAGGCCCTTTTCCACCAGCAACGGCATCTGGTGTTCTCCGAGGCTGGCCCAGCTGCTACCCAACAGGAGGCTCATTTTCCAACCCAGACCCTTCTTTCTGCTGCCACCCCCACCCCTGGGATCTCCTTGGGGTCACAGATTGTGGCCTTTCTTGGGTCCCCTTGGCCTCTGGCTATAGTGTCCACTCTTTCTGTCTCTGGTTCTGACTGTGATGTAATTGGGAGCTTGAAAAACCCTGATTGTTTGATAATTATAAGGCAGGGAAATTACCAGGGCTTCAAAGGTTGCTCCCAATTGCTGCATTAATTGTCCCTTCGTTATCTCTCCATATAAAAGACCACTCGACAGAGACAAAAGCCAGCTAGCTTTTATTTCGCAGCAGCCTGACAAGAGGATGAGGGGCTGCTGAGGGCTCCCATTTATTTCTTCCCAGACACAAACCTTTGCTGGACCCTGACCACCAGGGCCCCCACATGCCGTACCCCTCACCCCAAGACAAGGATGAAGGCACAGCACCAGCCAGGCCCAACTTCCCCAGACACCAGCCCAGCCACAACCCTGCCCATCTCCTGAATCAGAGATTCACAGAGAGACAAAGCGTGCAGGTTCTCATCTGCATGTTAGACATGCTTTTCTTTGAGTGCTGGCCTACATGTCCATATGCGGGACACTGTGAGATGAGTGGCCAACATTTACTGAAGACTTTCCATGTGCCAGGTACCACATGGAGTGTTTTACGTGCTTCTCTTTGCAACAATAGCTCTGCATGTTATGTTTATATCCATTTTGCAGATGGAGCTCAGAAGGCTTAAGTAACTTGCCCGAGGTCACCAGCCCATGAAGTGCAAGGCCAGAAGCAAACCGTGCGCACCTGCGACAAGCTCCTCATCACTCTACCCTACCACTCTCTGAGTACATGTGCAGAGTGTGTGAATGTGAATGTGTGAATGTGTCGGGGTTGTGAACGCTAAAGATAAAATCTAAGCAGTAGATACAATAGAAAAGAGGACTAAGCAAAAGATCTGAAATTAGCCAGGCATGGTGGCGGGCGCCTGTAATCCCAGCTACTCCTGAGGCTGAGGCAGAAGAATCGCTTAGAACCCGGGAGGCAGAGGTTGCAGTGAGCCAAGATTACACCACTGCACTCCAGTCCAGCCTGGGGGACAGAGCAAGGCTCTGTCAAAAAAAAAAAAAAAGACCTGAATCAGGTGATTGTTGAAGTGTATCTATATGCTTGATTTGTTTACTTTTAAAGGACATGGCCGTGCCTTGATTAAACCATAGAGGTAAATGAACTCATGCTTGAATGCTTAGTTGCTTTGAGCACCTACTATGTGCCAGACCCTATGTTGTCTGCTGAGAGTGACCTGGAGAGTGTCAACTGCAGGTTGGCGACCACAGGCTCCCTGCCCAGCAGGATCTCCCATCCAGCCACAGACACAAGGAAGACCTGGAGCCATCGCTTCTCCCGCCATAATCTCCCTGCATTTGAAGCCTCTGTCTCTGCTGGGAAGACCTAAGAAGGCTATGTCTACAGCTGCCTTAAAGCCATTAATTTTTAAAAGCCATTCCATGAGAGAACTCAAAAGTCACCCACCTGGCCAAGATCTAGCCTTAATCGACAATTGATTATCTTTGAAACCAACAAGGCAATAAATCATTAATTCATAATTTGGCTGTTGTTCTATAACTGTGGCCATATTTATTAATGAAAGAAGAGCTATGTGTGGAATCGTCTGTGGCCAGGCCTCATGGGGCCCATCTTTGACTTCATTACAGTCTCAGGAAAGAAATCCTGATCCCAGGTTACAGATAAGGAAATTGAGGCCCAAAAGGCGAACCTGATTTGCCCCAGACCACACAGCTCCTAAATGGCAAAACCAGAAGAGGAGTCAGGCTCCCATCCCATGGCAGCTCTCTAACATTATAAAATGCTCCATCTTTACCAACAGCACACAGATATTATTTGCAAAGGCAAGTAATCCAAAGGCAGCAAACACCAGTGCCTACAGCCGGGTTCGTCCAGCCACTCGGAACTATCACCGGGTCCTCTTGCCAGTCCCTGACCAGGGCACAGCCTTGAAAATAAAGTCGAGGGTGGCGGCTCACTGGCAGATATTCCAAACCTACAGGTGAACTGCAGTTTGCAGCAAAGCTACAAGCAGCTGGTTTCCTCGAACCTGCATCTTTTTCTCTCTCTCTTCAGGTCTGTTCCAAGGCAGCCTTTGAGGCTTAGCCTGTCTTGGCCAGTGGCCAAGGACAATCAGGAGGTCTCAGGAGCATCAGAACAGGGAGGAAAATAGGGGGTGGGCATCCAAGGCTTCAGTGGCAGATGCCTTTCTAAGTTTAGGGCCAGGAAAATGGTTGCTCCTACTACTAGGCAACCCGTTGTATTTTTTACTCTGGTTTTCTGGAAACTAAAAGAGAAGAGCTACCCTCAATTGTTAGAGTTATTCTGAGTACATATTTCATGGTATAGTTTTATGTTCCTATTCTCTCCTGACTCACGCTCCAGCTTAGGAAGTAGAAATTATTGTCTCCATTGTACAGATGAGAAAACTAAGGTTTAGAGAAGACATATGACTTGACCTAGTTTTATCCAGCCCCAGTCTCTCTGGTCAGCAAGCCCCTTCACTAGACACCATGCACAATGCCCCTTCCTCAAGGCAACCGGCATGGCCTTCTAAAATCATAGATCACACTGCCTAAGGTCCGTCACTGAATTTTCTTCCCACTTAGAACAAAGTCCAGACACTCAGCCTGGTCCCCAAGGCCCTCAGTGAGCTGCCTCCACCAACCTCCTCCTCCCCATCCTCTTCCACCCCCCTCCCTCCCCATGCTCCAGCCACACCGGCACTCTTTCAGACCCCTGAATCTACCAGTCTCTTCCTCAGCCCTGGTCTCTCCCTTCTGCCTCCCCCTCTCAGAATGCTCTCCCTGTGGAGCTTTGCATGGCTGACTTTTCCTCATCTTCCAAGTCTCAGCTTAAATCTCACCTCCTGAGGGAAGCTCCGTTGACCACCTCACCTAAACTGGTCCCCTGGTTGCTCCCAGTTCTATCACCCTGTTATATTTTCATCCTCACTTTGATCTCCCCTGGGTCATTTCTTGTTATTTGTGTAATGTGATGTCCCCTCCACTAGAGTATAAGCTCTACGAGGGCAGATGGATGAGGCTTGTTCATCTCTGTTTGCCCGGCACCCAGTGAGAGATCAACAAAGTTTTGTTGAGTGAATGAATCAATAAAAGAATAACTCACCCGGGCACAGTGGCTCTTGCCTGTAATCCCAGCACTTTGGGAGGCCACGGCGGGTGGATCACTTAAGGCCATGAGTTCAAGACCAGCCTGGCCAACATGGCAAAACCTGTCTCTACTAAAAATACAAAAATTAGCTGGGCATTGTGGCAGGTGCCTGTAATCCCAGCTACTCAGGAGGCTGAGCAAAACAGGAAGGAAGAGATTGCAGTGAGCCTGAATCCATCTGGAACTCCACTACATTCCAGCCTGGGCAACAGAGCAAGACTCCGTCTCAAACAAACAAACAAACATAAAAGAATAACTCACTGGGACCCAAATAACTGGGTTATGGAACTCTCCACCCTTACACCAACGTGACTCTGAGTCAGCAAATATGCACCATCTAATTACACAAGGCATACGCCAGGGTCTGCATCTCCAGGCTGGTAGCTTAGTCCACTCAGCTCTCATCCAAGCAGTGGGTGATGGAGCAGGCTGGCACATTGGCTGGGAGACCAAGAACAGCTTGCTGCATTGTGCTTGGGCATGCCTTACTTTTAGGAGGCAGCACTAGCCAGTAATACTGGTCTGGCTCTGTACAGTGGACATTGGTGTAGTCAGGGGTCCCTAGCACTGGGTTTGTTAGCAGTTCTAGTGAGCAACAAAGACAGCTGCATCGAAAATGCATGAAGGAACCACACCCTTAGCAGCTCCCAAAAATCACTGAGGAAGGGAAGTTTGTACGACTCTGAAATTCCTGAGACAGCAGATGGATTCAGAGCAGGCGAGAAGCAGGTGCTCATGCTAGTGTGAGAACCAGTGCCTGGTGACCGGGTCATTCAGGTCAGGCTTGACCCTGCAGCCCCCAGCCAGCCCTGGGGGAACGCTCCCTGGACACACAATGGGTGGGGTTGCCATGAGCTGTCAATGCTGAGATGGGAGCTCTGAAGCCCAAAGCAAGGCAAGCTGAGTTGCACGGGGCACCATTGCTTGAGGAGCCCAGGCTGGGTCAGAACCTGATGCCAGTTCCAAGTCCAAGGAAACAGCAAGTCAAGGTGACAGCGAGCTCAGGAATCAGGGTCATGGACAAATCCAAATGCAGTCAGAGGAGGCCGAGGATACAAGGCCAGGTGATAGCCATCAGGCGGTCTGGGCATGTTCCCTGGTGGAAGAGGCCAGAGCTTCCTCAGAAGACCCAGCCCCAGGGACCATGGCCTTACCAGGCCTCCAATATGGGCATCTTGCAGGCCGATTGGGACAGCAGGCATGGGCGGAAGCCTGTTTGAACTTTCTCAGCCCTGTATCTGAGGAGGGAATTAAACCGTTCTGTTCTACTAGGGCGTTTCATTGACTTCTGGCAAAACATGATGTCCTGCTTCAAAGGGAAGGCAACACACAGGCTTAGGAGGTTCGTTGGACATCAAAGGGCTATTAGAGAACAGCATCCTGATGAGCTAATTGCAAATGCAGCCCAGGCAGATGGAGCACATTTGCCCAGGAACATATGGGCTCACACATCCAGGGAGAGGGTGCCGGGGACAAGATGTGTGCTGGGCTTTGGTGGACCCAACATGTTTGCAAAATAATTCAAGATGTTGCCTCAGCCTGGGCTCCACTGCCCTCCCTTCCCCTCCCCTTCTGCATTCCATCAAGCTGGGGGTGGAGGATGGAGAGCAGGATCCTGATGCCTCTGAAAAAGAAGAGCCCTGGAGATCAGTGACAAGGACTGGGCCCAGCAGACCAGACACTCCTCCCAGAGCTGCAGGCACATATGAGTGGGAGAGAGGTTCTTCCTTATCCCCAGAGGCCGCTCCAGACTGTGTGACCTGGACCAACAGCAGGAGGGGCAGGTGCCAGTGGCCACCAGGATGGGCTGTCCCCAGCCTCACCCACCTATCATTCTCTGCCCTGAAACAGTTGCAGAAGCCTTCTCCAGCTCCAGGATTCCAACATGTCAGGAACCCTGAGACCATCCAGTCCACCTTACCCATCCCAGGGAACCCTGGGCAGACCAGTGAAGGGGGCAGGTCCCCAGACCTTCACCCACCATGATAAGCAACTCCATTTTTATCTAGTTTATATATCAGGATTATATATAAGGTTTTCCTTGGAAAACAAAAAAACAAAAAAGCTCTACATTGCTGATCAAATGACTTCTCTGGAACAACCATTTCACCTTACAAGTGAGGAAACAGAAGCCTAGATGAGTGTGACTGCCCAGGGAACACACAGCAAGTTAAGGGCAGAGCCAAGGCCGGGGCCCAGGACCCGGTGCTCTGGCCATCACACAAGGCTCACACCACATCAGTTCAGACAGCCTGACCCTCGATGCCTGGCAGGGGTCCCAGGCCATAACCAGGGCTTGACCTCCCTGGGCCCCGCAAACACACAGCCCTCGAGGAGTGGGGGCTTCATCAGCAGGATCCTGGGCCTTCACAATTAGGAAGGCCCTTCAATGTCAGTACCCCCCACCCCTCACCAGGCTCAGCTGATGAAGGACAAAGGTGGCCAGGAGGCCGGGGGAGCTTCTGAGGAGGAAGACAGGAAGACACATGGGAGGAAACACCACGAGAAACTAAGACTGACTCTGCTGCCTCTTCTAAAATGGCAGGCTGCAAGGACAACAGGGAGGAGGGAGGAAATTGGAGGAGTTGCATGGGCCTTGGAGGTGGCCTTGTCCTGCCTATTTATTGTACAGATGATAAATTCAAGACTGAGCCAGAGGGAGGCACTGCCCAAGGTCCACAGCAAGGCAGAGTCTGAGCCCTACCCCGACTAAAGCAGTCCAAAGGCTTTGGGCAGCTGGGGTAAGCTCTCAATTCATCCACATGGCCGAGTTCCTACAGCCTGGTTTCCACCTTCCTCTGTTTCCACTTCCTCTTCACTCCTAAGCTCTCAGTCAGCATCCTGGCTTCTCCTTCACCACTCTCATCATGGTCTTAACTGATGGACTTCTCCGTGTGGTTCTTTCATAAATTCTGTTCTCCCCTGCCCCAGACCACAAGTTTCATGGGAGCAGGAGTTATGCTTTGCTCCTTACAGGATCCTCAGTGCTCAATATGTATTTGATGAATGAATGAGTGAATAGATGAATGAATATATCGTGGTTCTTTCTGACTTCAAAGCCTGCCAGGACTCGTTCCCACCATTGTGATGTTACTGATAAACCCCTTACCCATTATTGGGGCCATTCATGATCTCATCCAAGCCTTTTATTTTCACTCCTATCTCACCATTTTTCTCTTCACTCTTACCACCACTGCACACACTACATGAGCTCTGGACAAAGCCTACCCCTACTCCAGAAGACGCATACTCTGCCCTCACAGGCCACAGCTTGAGACCTAAAATATTCCCTCCACTTCTACCCTTTGTCTAGATGGCAGCATCCCCTTGATTCCCCTACACCCAGCTCAGATGTCCCCTCTTCTTCCTCTCCTGTGAGCCTTCTGCCAACCCAGCCTCTAGGCAGCATAGGTGTCTTCCTCCTGGGTGGGCAACCATTAGGTAGAGTTGGATAACTGGGATAATACACATATATAGATGTCCCTTGACTTACAAAGGGGTTATATCCTGATAAGCCCATCATAAGTTGAAAATACTGTAAGTTGCCCATGCAACTTACAATCCCCAACCTACTGAACATCTTACATAGCTTAGGCTAGCCTAACTTAAACATGCTCAGAACACTTGCGTTAGCTCTTCAGTTGGGCAAAATCATTGGGCAACACAGTGCACTGTACAGTGGGAGTTATTGACTCTGGTGATCATGTGACTGATGGAGCTACAGTGCACTGCCACTGCCCAGCTTCATGAGAAAGTATCATGCTGCTTTCTCAGTGGAAATATTCTAAGTCAAACCATCATAAGACAGGACGTCTATAAAAGATAAGTGTTTGTTTCCATGTTTGTTTCTACCATGAAAAGCTGGGCCCTCCACAGGACTGGAAGTGTGCTCACCTACCTCTGTGTCCCCAAATATGCGGTTCAACCAAGGGAGGGCTTCAGACCCCTTGACTCCTGGTTCAGTGCTCTTTCTCAACTTCCCATCTTCCCACTCCATTTCAACATTTCCTCCATCTTTCTCCCTGTCTCTCAAGACCTACCATGTCTGGGACTTTCCCCTGGCCTCCCTTTTACCTACCATCCTCTTGTCATCCCCTTCCTCCTCATTCCTCCTTCCTTCCTTGTTCCTCCCCACTCCTCCTCAAAGAGGATCCCATAGGGAAGCTCAGGTGATGCCCAGATTGGCCAGGCTGATGACTTTGGGTTTGGGCCCATTATCCTCACAGCTCCCTGGGCCCAGTGGCCTGTTGGCTCCCACCTAGAGAAGAGGCCTCAAACTGGTGGCCCACAGCCTAGACCTGTATGTGAAAATTTTAAAGGCATTGCACAGTTCTATTTGGTCTGTGCAATGCTTTTAAAAAGCAGTGCATTTTATATAGAAATACAGATTTCCAGTTTCTCCTGAAAATTTAAAATATCAAGCCTTTCTGTAGGCACTTTCTCACAGGGGATCAACTGGAACTAGTGGCAGTTGTTCTTTTAGGCAGGGTCTGTGCCCTCTATTTTGCCACAGACCCCACTACTCCCTATTGTGTGTCTTATCCTCCCTGCCTTGCTAATGGCAAAACCCTGCTTGACCCCTTTAGGCATCTGGGTTTGTGGCCTAGAGAATGCCTTGGGAGACTTTGTTTACACCTAAATCAACTCGATCCTCTGGCCCATAGTATTCCCTCTCATTTACCCCCAGACAACACACACACACACACACACACGGGTTACGAACCATGGTGCAGTGGAGCCCATCAGCCCAACTGCTGAGACTGTAGACAAGTGTCTCATTAGGCGTGTGAGGAAGGGAAGACTCTCCACGGGAGGGGAAGGAAAACAGCATAAACACAGGTGGGGAGGCAGAAATGCGTGTGCAGGGCAGGAACACACCCGCGCAGAGGAAGCCAAGGTGCAGTTGGAGATGAGGCAGGCAGGTGAGTTCCATGTTCCAGCTGAACTAGCCGCAGGCCAGCCCACATAGGCTCACCCCTCCCACTCCTCAGTGAAGACAAAGACTGGGTCTCTTCAGTCCTGTGCTACCAGGGGCACAGTCTTAGTGACAGCTCCCCGTGCATTTTACCGTCATGTAAAATGCTAGCCATAGCCATTGTTATGATTGCTGTCTGCATTAAGGGCTTTCTGTCTACAAGGGGCTGCAGGGAACTTGGTTTACAAACATTATTGCATTTAACCCTCACTGCTCCATGGATAAGCATCATTACAACAAGAAAGGCAAGGGTCAGAAGGGCGAAGCACCCTGCCCAAGGTTCCTCAGACAGTAAATGGCACAGTCAGCACTGCCTGGGTGCAGCGTTTGCATCACTCCCCAAGGGTGGGCTCGCCAACAGTGTGTTCAGTTGAAGGGGGCTTGGTCTCAGCAGGAAACCAAGCCTTCTGACCATCTCCTTCCCTCAAGAATCTCCCCAGATGCATCCACTGGAAAACAAACCCGTCCTTGGCCGCTCCAGTGTCTGAATGCAGGGGATGGGGAGAAGTGAGTGTGAAAAGTTTGAATAAAATCCTCAGTCCGTGGGGCAGTTGGGAGTGTGGACTCCAGATCCAAGCGCTGCCACTTTCCCAGAGAGAAGCCTGGGAAAGATCTGCAACTACTGTATTCTACCCTGTGAGACAGGGATCATAAGAAGAGCAACAATCATAACAGCACTTTCCTCTTGAGGTTAGGACAGAGGAGGAAAGTACTTTGAACAGGGCTGCACACAGTAAGAGCTTTGCTCATAGAGTGGCTTTACTTTGCTCCCTGCCATTCACCCACAACTTGGCTTTTCAGGTCCTTTGAAACAGTGGGGAGCAGGATGCTGGTTTCCCTGTTCTCTTCCCTGCTGGGGAGGGTTCAGCTCCCGGGCGCCTCTCTGCTCCAAGAAGCCCAGCTGGCTATGCCAGTGGCCTCACAGCTGTGTCCCATCTTGTGACAAGGCCTGGCTCAGGGAGTGGGGCCAGCTTGGCCCTGTGGCCAGGGAGAAACTGGTTGACTCGCAAGGAGTGCTCTGCTCTGAATGGGACCTGGCCAAGTGGGATAGTGCCCTCAGAATACCCTCAGTCACCTAGCTGGCCTCTCAGGCAGGTGACCTGCATGCTGACCCCCAACCCCAGACCCCTCCCACCCCACAGCACCCACCAAAGCCTGTGGAGGCTGTCAGTCAGCAAAGAAAGGGTAGAAAAGGTAGTGGGGACGAGGAGCTCTTGGGTTCAAACAAAAGAGAAGGCCAGGGTTATAAGGGCTTTTAGTGACGGGCAGTCCAAGAACCTCCCCGCAGCCTTGGGGAAACAGAGACCCTGAGAAGGGAAGGATCCAAGTTCTCATAGCAGGTGAGCAGCAGCAAGGGCGAGTGTTCTTAGGAGGAAAGAAAATGACTTCCATAGATCTTTGGGAAAGAGGACCAAGAAGTATCCTCAATGAGCCTCTAATCCTGGGTTTGCAAACTCAGGTGTTGACAAGGGCCAGGCAGGTAACTTTAGCAGGTGAAAAGCCAGGCAGGGACTTTGGTGGTCCAGAAGCACTTGGCCCATCTAAAGGAGACGCCCCTCCTCAGGTCCAGGCACTTATTTCACAGTGATTTGATTGAGGTGTAATTCACATGCCACAGAGCTCACTCATTTAGTGTCCAATTCAATGTTGCTTAGCACATTCACACAGTGGTATGACATTCACTACAATCCAATTTTAGAACACTTTTGTCACCCCAAAAGAAACCCCATGCCTATTAGCAGTCACTCTCCATCTCCTCCCCACCCCCTCCTCTGCCCCTGGCCCTAAGCAACCACCAGTCTATTCCTCTGTAGATTTGCCTATTCTGGCCACCTCACATAAATGAAACTGTACAATATATGGTGACTGGCTTCTTTGACTTACTATACTTACTATAATGACTTACTATATTTACTATGACTTACTATAATGTTTTCATTCATGTAGTAGCATGTATCAGAAAATTCATTGCTTTTGTTACCAAATAATATTCCATTGTGTTGATATTCCACATTTTATACATGCATTCACCATTTGATGGCCATTTGCATTGCTTCTACCTTTTTGGCTATGGCAAATAATGCTGCTGTGGTCATCTGTGCATAAGGTTTTGTGTGGACATGTTTTCACTTCTCTTGCTTACATGCCTAGGAGTGGAATTGCTTGATCATATTGGAATTCTATGCTTAATATTTTGAGGAATGCCACTGCTTTCTAAACTGGCTGCACCATTTTACATTCTCATCAGCAATGAAGGAAGGCTTCAATCTCTATATCTTTGTCAGCAAGGTGTCTGTCTCTCTTTTTTATTATAGCCATCCTAGTGGGTGTGAAATGCTCTTTGTAGTTTTGGTTTGCATTTCCCTGATGATTAAAGATGTTGAGCATTTTTTCACATATTTATTGGCTGTGTGTGTATCTTCTTTGGAGAAATGTCCATTTAGATCTTTTGCCCACTTTTAACTGGGTTATCTTTTTATTATTGAGTTGTAAGACTTTTTCATATAGTGTAAAGAGAAGCTCCTTACCTGATACACGATTTGCAAATATTTTTTTCTTTCTGTTTGTCTTATTTTAACTTTCCTAATTGTTATCATTTGCAGCATAAAATTTTCTAATTTTGATAAAGTTCCATTTTTTTGTCGCTTGTGCTTTTGGTGTCATATCTAAGAAATTTTCCAAATATGAGATCATGAAGGTTTTACACCTATGTTTTCTCTAAGAGTTTGATAGTTCTAGCTCTTGCATTTACATCTTTGATCAATTTTGAATAATTTTTTTTGAGACAGAGTTTTGCGTTTGTTGCCCAGGCTGGAGTGCAATGGCATGATCTCAGCTCACCACAACCTCTGCATCCTGGGTTCAAGAGATTCTCCTGCCTCAGCCTCCCAAGTAGATGGGATTACAGGTATGCACCACCACACCCAAGTAATTTTGTATTTTTAGTAGAGACAGGGTTTCTCCATGTTGGTCAGGCTGGTCTCAAACTCCCCACCTCAGGTTATTCGCCCACCTTGGCCCCCCAAAGTGCTGGGATTACAAGCATGAGCCACTGTGCCTAGCCAATTTTGAATTACTTTTTATATGTGGTGGGAGGTAGAGGTATAAATTAATCCTTTTGCATGAGGAAATCAGTTGTCTTATCACCATTTGTTGAAATGACTACTCTTTCCCCATTTTGTTATCCTGGTCCCCTTATTGAAAATGGCACCCATGACCATAAAGGTGAACATTTATTTCTGGACTCTTGGTCCTAATTCTATGCCAGTACCACACTTTTTTGATTACTGTAGCTTTGTACTAACTTTTGAAATCTGACTTTGTTCTCCTTCAAGATTGCTTTGGTTATTCTGAGTCTTTTGACTCTGAATTTTAGAATTCTGATGAGTTGACTGATTAATTTTTAAATCAGCTTGTAAGTTTCCAGATTCAGCCACTTTTTGCCACATGAGAATATGAGACTATTTTTTTCTAAGTCTTCTGGTTTTTAAAGAGAAGCCAACATTTTGGATTTTTTAAACATAAAATGTCCTGGTTTGAAAGCACTATTCGGGCCAAACGAAACAATCTTAGCAGGCCAAATCTTAGGGCCACTAATTTGAAAACCCCAGCTCTAATCCAAAGCCCCAGAATTTACAAATAGCAAACTAAGATCTAAAGAAGAGAGGTTCATTTCCCAAGGAAGGTCACAGAGCAAATAAGTTGGGGAACTGGGCTAGGACCTGGAAGTCTGGTTGCAAGATGAATGCTCCCCAGCTTCCTCTCCTCCAAGCAATGTTGAACAGCATACACTAAACCCAGAGTGGAGACTCATCACGGGTGCCTAGTGATGTTTAGAACCCAAGCCCCTCTCCATCCCTTCCAGCGCAGGGATACTGGGCTCCCAAGATGATGGTGGCTCCCTTGGTCTCAAGGCTGAGGCCCAAGTCTTAGCTTTGCCAATGATCTCTAAATACACAGACTCCATCCTGTGTTTCACCAGCTCATGGCGCAGAAACAGAGGGTGTCCTCTTCAGTGATCTCCTGCCACCTAGGGAAGAGACTCTAGGTGGAAGAGTAGTAAGTGGCCCTCTCCCTCCCGCTATCTCCTCTTAGGGCTTCCACAACCTCATTTTAGGAAGGAAGCAGAAAAATCAGGAGTGGCCCAGAAGCCTGCAGCCTCCACAAAGTAATTTGGAGCAGGTAGAGTCAGTGAAAAGAATTTATCAGATTGAGAACTAGGTGCGTCATGTGACAAGAGTGTGGGGGCTCAGGGACCACAGGCTGCAGCCCTGCTCTGCTCCTGCAATTAAGATGATAGCATCAAGACCACAGTAATCCTCCAGATCGTAAACTGTGTCACAAGGCGCCTCATCGGCAGGGTGGATCCAGCAGGCAGCTGGTCATAATTTTTTTGAGGCTGCCTTTTTGACTTTTTTTTTTTTTTAAGACAGCAATGCCAGCTCTAATTTTACTGCAAGGTAGCAGAATTTCATTTTATATTCTCTGTAAAGATTGATTCACTGGAGTGTAAAAAAAGGAAAAAAGAAATATACACACATCCACCACCTTGAGGTGTCTCACATTCTCCATTCCTGATTGGCTCTGAGAAATAGAATATTACAACATAGTGATTCACAAATTTTTCTTTAAATCTTTTTTTTTAAGTCACTGGTATTAGGACTCATCGAATCTTAAAAAGGAATGGTGAAAGGAGCCCTGGAAGCTTGTTGCACCTAATCCCCCACCACCCTATGACTTGAGAGTTGAAGGCTCTAAATGCCAGAGAACAAGGGACTTTCCTAATGTCCTACCATGCGTGGCTGAGTGGGCTGAGAAGGTAATTTTAATGGGCACAGAGCATGTAAAACCAATAACATCCCTTTAGATGTCATTGACTCCAGGGCATTTCATTTTATAACATGGGGCTGAGGCCCAAAGATGGGGCAGGACATACCCAGGTCCAAGGGCAGCAAGGCGGCATCCTTTAATAGAGTTTCCAGCAAAGGACTCACCAAGAACCCATGACAGCACCACAAGAGAAAGTCCAGTTACCCACCAACCTGAGAGAAGGGACAATGCCAGGTCCCAAATCCCCGCTGCAGGCCCTGTGACCCAATGAGACAAGGGCACTCAGGTGGTTTCCCCATGGTGGCCAATCCTGGGAAGGGCGAGGCGCTCCCAGTTACACTACCTAAAACTCCTCTTTAATCCTGTTTGTGCCCACCCTCTAGCATACCAGTCCATCCCAACACCACCACTCACCCCAGCCTTCATCTCGGTCGGCTTCCTCCAGGAAGCCTGCATGAACCCCAGCACATTCCCCTACCTGGACGTGGGTAGCCCTAACTCATTTGGCACTGGTCTCTCCTGTGCTTAGTGGCCATGTCCAGAGATCCTGTACAAGCTTAGAGGGCCCTGCCCCATCTCTGGGCAGTATCCATCAGTCCCTTCCTTTAGCCCCTGAGTCAGCTCTTCTCCATCCACAGTCACCATGTGGGGCAGCCTGGGCTCTCGGTGCCCAGATTGGGTGCCCTGTGATGTGTTTATTCCATGATAAACTGTATGCCAGACCCTGAGCTAGGTGCCAGGGATGCCCCAGGGAACAGGACGCCAACCCCGACCTTAGAAACTGATAAGAGACAGAAACCAGTAAATGAACAGTGACAATCCAGGGACCATTCCCTGGGAAGACAAATTCTGGGGCCTGTGTAACTGCCACATGGCAAGGGTACCTAACTTGCATGAAGGACATCTGAGAAAGCTTCCTGGAGGAAGTGACATGTACTCCAAGACTTAAAGGATTACTAAGAACTCTCCAGGTAAAGAGAGGGAGAGAGTGTGTTTTGCAAATATACACCTATTTTTTGAATTCCTACTTTGCACCAGGTATTGGGGACCAGCAGATATTGGGGACCAGCAGCAAACAAGACAAACCCCACTGTGATGGAGTTCAAAGTTGGGTGTAGATGCTGATGTGACATGAATAATTACAAC
The DNA here is from genome assembly GCF_002776525.5 of Piliocolobus tephrosceles. Classification (NCBI taxonomy): domain Eukaryota; kingdom Metazoa; phylum Chordata; class Mammalia; order Primates; family Cercopithecidae; genus Piliocolobus; species Piliocolobus tephrosceles. Next base: position 75,178,066 of record NC_045442.1, read on the forward strand.
AACATGAAATTACGACTGCGTAAGGAGGAACGGTCCAGGACATTGAGAACATAAAATGGGAGACATGGGCTGGAATGCAGGCAGACAGGAGTCTCTGGGAAGGTGAATTGAGGCTGAAGTTTGAGGGAAGAGAAGAGATCTACCAGGCAAAGGTGCATACAAATGGAAGGAAGAGAATTTGGGGCAGAACAGTCGGTGTTAATGCCCTGGGGCAGCAAGGAATTTAGTACTTTAATAGACCTGAAAAGAATGAATAAGACAGACTGTTTGGGGCACAGAGGCAATGTTTTAGTTACCCTTCATCACTATGGTGAACATTGTGCAAGGTTGTTAAAGGTGGAGCATCCTTTAATAGAGTTTCCAGCAGAGGACTCACCAAGAACCCATGACAGCACCACAAGAGAAAACCCAGTTACCAACCAACCTGAGAGAAGGGGCAATGCCAGGTCCCAACTCCCTGCTGCAGGAGGCTGTGCGTCTTGCCCTGGATCCCCTCTCCCGCTAGGCCTCCGGGTTATCACATTTCTTCCCTATCTGTCATCACAGGTAATGGCAGAACATTCTCCCCATTTTATGGATACGGAAATTGAGGCTCAGAGAGGTGCAGCCAGACATCCAAGGTCATGCTTCCAGGAAGCAGGTATCCAGGTCCAAATCCAGACCACATGACCCCAGGGGAGCCTCTTTGCTCTCCTCCCCCACGAACCCAACATGTACCCAGCACCACTTCCTCGCTTGTTGTAGGTGTGGGGTTGGATGGCTCAGACTCAAGGCCCAGGCCCACAGCCTCCGGATCCCTGTCCAGTCCGGGGATGTGTCCTGGCCCCTTGCCTCTCCAGCTGCACCCGGGAGCATGCTCACTGCGCCTTGGATTTTAATGTTAATTGCCCATAAAGTTTTTCATCTCAACAAATCACAGCTGTGACCTGGAGGGAAGGGGGCTGAGAAGGAAGGTTGTTAAAATGTGGAATTTGAAAATGGCCATCTCCTTTAAAAACAAAAGCATGTTTTTGCTACAGGCATCTCAAGGGCCTCTCATCTCCTCAGTCTCCCGCCAGAGTGCGTGTTGCTTGTCAAGTGATTCCATCTTAATCGACAATTCAATTGGCCCAAATTACATTATGTATGTAAATTTCCATCTGCAAATCAGCCCAGCTTGGACATCACTCTCTCAGCTGCATGCCACTGCCCTGGTCTCCAGCTCCAAGGCCCACCCTCTGCAGGCCAAGGGAGAGGCCCTGTGGGGACCAGGAGGTAGAGCCAAGGGCTGGACATCATATGTCACAGAGTCGCACTGTACCCAAGCAGCGGTGTGCTGGGGGATAAACCAGGCTCTGGGTCCAAGTTGGGTTTCAACCACCAATTTTCAAAGACAGCAAACTGGGGAAGCCCCTGTAGTGGAGCCTGGCCTCTGATTTGAAGCACAGACAGAATCTGATAACACTTAATGATGATGCTCTCTACTAGGGAGGTGGATGTGTATAGCAGATTAGAAAGAGCATGGACACTGGAGCCAGACTCCCTGGGTTCAAATCCCAGCTCTGCCATTTATTTGCTGTGTGGCTTTGGGCAGATTGCTTAACCCCTCTCAGCCTCACTTCTCTTTTCTATAAAATGGAGACAAGATGGCACCTTCCACATGGAGTAGTCATAAGGATTGGATGATTTGAGCTAGAACAGTGCCCAGCACCATGTAAGCATTCACTGTCACCATCATCATTACTACTGCCACCACTTTGCCACACAGCTTGCAAGAGCCCTTCCACCTCTTAAGTGCCATAGTGAATCTGCTCAACTTGATAGAGTGCAAGCTGGCTATGACCTGCTTTCTCCTCCCCACCAGGGAGGGGACCAGGGTGAGGCAAGGGAAGCACCCACTTGGGCACATAATTTAAGAAAGCACCAACACATCTCAGTAATAAAAATAAATAATATTTTAATGCAGTATTTTTCAAAAGCAAAATTTGTGCAAAAAAATCATGATGCACAAAATATCAAAATGAAAACCAACTTGGCATATGTGGTTCTTTTCCTGAGCTGAACAAACTCTTGACAGGTTCCATCCCTTTTTCCTATGACTCTTCTGTGATAAAAAGTCAGCTGATCACTCGAGTAAGTAAAACGAATCTTCTTTCAATAATAAAAAATGTCCAGTCCAGGTAAGAGCCCACTCTCAGCCCACTTCCAGCCTGTTCCAGTCACCGATTTGGTTGGGATGCCACCACCTTGAGAGAGAGGGGCAGCCCAGTTCTGCTCTCCTGACTTCTGCCCTCCTCCTGCAACACATCTCTTTGGATTCTGATCCCTCACAGGGAGGCCCAGGGAGAGAGGGGATCCAGGACAGGAGGTACAGCCTCGTGCATCAGGGAGCTGGGACCTGACACTGTCCCTTCTCTCAGGTTGGTGGATAACTGGGCTTTCTCTTGTGGCGCCGTTATGGGTTCTTGGTGAGTCCTGCGCTGGCAACTTTATCATCTCATTTCTGGCTGTTCACCTCCAGGTACTTCTGTAGTTCTAGGCATCCGGGGGTCCTTTTGAGGCCGCATTGCCCCCTACCCCTGCTCCCTTGGGGGAGTTACACAGTCAGCTTCTAAGATACAGGCCATCTCACCAGCGCCCTTGCTGGGAGCCTCTGTACACCCCTCACTGTCCCATCTGCTGCCTCATCCCCTTCCAGCCCCAGCTGCCCTGCTTCAGACTTCCTGGGCATGGGGCAGACAATGGACATTGTGTTTGCCAAACCTAAAGACACCCTTGCCAAACCCTTCTTGTAAGTTTCTCCCACAAGGCAGGAGGTGAGGGGGGGACCAATGCCCAGCAGCCCCTGCTGCCCCAGAGGAAGCTTCTCTTGGCCTCTCTCTGATCCCTTCGTGGTGATGAGCCTTGAGCTAAGGGTCACAAAACCAGCAACCACCACCTCCCTTAAAGCCCAGCCAGGCAAGTCTAGAGCCCCATTTGGAATAGATGGTTTCTTGGCCTCACCTGCTTGGTTCTCAGCCATGGGCAGTCAGCCAGAGCTGAGGCACCAACAGAGACGCCTGCGTGTTCACCACATCCTAAAATGCAACTCTCATTCTTCCAGGCACAGATGAGGCATCAGAGGACCCCAGAGACAAACCCCTGCTGCCAGTGGTGTAGCAGTGCTGAGATACAGCCCCTCAGTCTTCTGCCTTCCCCCAAGCCAGGCTGATGTTGGTTAGAATAGACATGGCCCCAGTGGGAAGTGCAAGCGGTGGTGTGTGGGAGTTGACAAGCTTCAAAAAAAACACAGTCAAGACAAATGCTTTTTAGTAAGCACCTACTGCATGCCCAGGCCCCACTTGTTCCAGCAGCTGATGAAAGCCCGACCCCTGACCTCGGAGTGTGTGGAGGCCAGATGACAGATTGACCCACACACAGGCCACGAGGGGAGAGCAGTGTGAACAAGAGGCCCCTCCCTGACCCATCCTCGATGAGGGAGTGCTGCCCAGAAACCTCCCCCAGAGAGCTCCTTCAGGACTTCAGCAAGTCCCCAGGCCTCCAGGCAGGGCCTCTTTTAGCAGTTGGGTTTTGATGAGGGGAGGGGGTCGATGAGATACAGCACCCGGGCTCCTGCTGCCTCAAGACTGGTGCTCTGAAGCATTTATCTCAGTGCCCCTTGGTCTCTGGAGTGTGAGCTACCAGGCTGTGTGCTACCTCTCCCTGGGGCTCTAACCCATTGTCTCATTCATTCAACACTATCACGGGGCACCTTCCATGCACCAGGCACTTCTGCAGTGCTAGAGATACCAGGGCAGACAGGACAGTGTCCTGCCGCATGGGGCTAGGAGTCTCCAGCAAGCTAATTGTGGTGACTCTGAAGCCTTGCCTGCCTTTCCAAACCCTTCCAGTGGGGAAGGGCACCTCAGGCTTGAGCCTGGCAGTGGGGAGTTTTAATCTACAGAGAAGAAGGAAAGCCGATCTGCAGTGGGAGTGTTGGGACGAACGGAAGTAAACTCAATCAGTTTTAAGGTCCCTTTTAGCCCTGCAACACTCTGAATCCTCCACTCCTGAACACTTGGGAATTAAAGAGAGAGTTCCAGCCCAACCAAAGCCCAAGAGACTCCAACTCTACGGAGGTGGGAGACCCTAAGCAAGTCCTTTTCTTTCTCTGGACCAGCACAATGAGAGGCTTGGAAATCAGGGTTGCCAGGGCCCTCTCTGCAGACACCACCCAAGACGCTTGGTTTTCCCTGGGGGCAAGGGAACCCCATAATAACACCCACCTAACAGTGCCCACAGATAGTCCTGGGGCTGTGCTAGGAGTCCCTCAAGGCCCTGTCGAGAACCAGGCAGGGTCCTGGATGGGGAAAGAACAAGCCCTGGGCCTGGACCTCAGGGAGGAGGAGTGGATGGGGCGTGTGGGTCTGGCTGTGAGTAGCCATAGAGTTGAGAATTCCAACCCAACCCTTTGTACCAGGCCTGCAGAGGCCATCATTCTGGCCACCCTTCACCTGGCCTATCTCAGATCATTCTGACCACCCCTCTGCCCATCCTGTTTCAGATGCCGCTCCTGCTTTGGCCACATCCCAGGAAATCACACTTCAGGGGAAGCCTTCAACCACCTGCTAATGGGAGTGTCCTCCCCCTGCTACCATCTTCTTTTAGCAGCTCTGGCTCTTCCAGAATCTCCTCTATGGCCACTCCAACCACTTTGTGTGCCCCAGTCCCTCCAGCTGCATAAAGTCCCCTTCTCCGCTCAAGTTAGGGGCATCTCCTGCTCTAATAGAGCTCTGCCTCCTGTGAGTCATTGCAGGAAATCTGCTGTAAGGCTGTCTGTCCCCTACCATCCACCTCTTTCCATGGGGAGCCCAGACCTCGCCTGGCTTAATTCTCAGAAAGAAAGCTCCTCAGGTACCTGAGCTTTAGTATCTACAGGGCACTGAGCATCCATCATCTCAACCAATCTGGCAGGTGGGCAGAACAGGCAAGCAAACAGATGAGTAAACTGAGGCACAGAGCGGGAAAGAGCTTTGGCCAAGCTCCCCCAGCAAGTGAGCGGTGCAGCTGACATTTGCTCCTGGTTCCCCAGAAATTCCAGGCGGGACCTTTTCCACAGTACCGCACAACCCTCAGTACAGTACTAAGCAGGGAGCAAGGATTGCCAACTCACCCAATGTCCCAGATATTTTGATTGGTTAACAGCATTTACTTTATTTATTTATTTATTTATTTATTTATTTATTAGAGACAGAATCTCGCTCTGTTGCTCAGGCTGGAGTGCAGTGGTGCAATCATGGGTCACTGTAGCCTCAAACTCCTGGGCTCAAGCAATCCTCCCACCTCAGCCTTCTGAGCAGCTGAGACTCTAGGTGCATGTCAATGGTGTGCTTTTAATGTTGCATTCCAATGTTGTTGGAGGGTCATGTGCTTTTCAGTTCTCCATGGGCCCCACATTCGCTAGGGTCTCATGTCTTCCTCCTGTCCTCATTTCTGTTGTCTGCCTTGTTCCTGGAGGTAGCAGAATCTGTGACCCCACTGTGCCCCTGGGAGCTGCTCTGTATGCTTAGCCCCTCTTCACCCCAGCACTCATCACATTTCCCTTCACCCCTGCCCTTGGGGCACTTAGTACCTGTCCTTACCTGCAGCCCTGCCTTATTCCTCCTCTCCATGCTGCCCTTCCACAGGTGTGCCCCACTCCACTTTCCTCGCCTAGAAAGCGTTCACTATTCATTCATCCAATGTACATGTTCCAAACATGTTACCCCACATACCAGCCACTACTCTAAATGATAGGGATTCAAGGATAGCGAAGACAGGATCCCTTCTCTAAAAAGACACTAGCACAAAAGCAGATAAACTTAGAACAATTTTGAAGTGCAGAGCTGGAGACGAGCACAGAGGAATCCAGGTCTTGTTCAAATATCACCTACTCCAGGATAGTCTGGGTCCTGCCTGTGTGTTCCCGTAACACCTTCAATGAGTCTCTAATACAGCTCTTACTATACTGCATTATAGATACTTTTAAACTGGCATCAAAAACAAACACATGTTCCTTTCAACATTCTCAAGACTTACATAGGTTCTGGTACCTGTCAGGAATGAGCAAATGAATAAATGACTGAATGAATGTCATTATCAGTCCATTCCCTTGTGGATGTTTATATTTGCACATAGACTGGTGTATATCTGTGTTGCCATTAAGTTAACCCTCTTGGTGGGTACTTATTACCTGCCCACCCTGCGTGAGGTCTCCTGCCATGTCCTTGGGCTGGTAGAGGAATGGACGTGGCTTCTGGCCCATGGCCAGCACAGGGCAGCTGGGTAGACAGGCCCATAAACACACAGCTGCATCCAGCGGTGTGTGCTTCTGACCCTGTGTGGATGTGAGCGTTTTCATTTGAACCATGGCATTTCACTCTTGTCCCTTAAATGATAATTGGTGCCGTACCTGGTGAGTCCATCAGACCCAGTCGTCTCGGAGTCATTTCAATGATATGACAATCTGACCTTGAGCAAAAAAGAAATAAAGTGAAAAAAGGCAACGTCTGTCTGTGGAGCTGGAAGTTTGAGAGTGGCCCAGGAAAGGGTTGAGGGCAGAAGAGAGAACGCAGGCCTTGGCATCTGCTGGAGCCAAACGCTGCCCAGGACGTGGAAAGGATGTGGAGGGTGACTGTGAAATTGAACTAAATTGAAAAAGAAGAGGTGTCCACAGCAGGGTGACAAAGCCAGCATAGAGGCAGTGCCTGGCAGTGGTCAGGCCAGCCTGCACCCACACCCACTCCCTCTTCTCTCCTCCTGCCTTCTCTACTCTGACACGTCCCAGAGGTGCAGAGACTAAAGGTCTTGCTCCCCCGGCAGGCAGCACGTGGACGGGAAGTGGCATTTGGTGGCGCCCTGATCAGGGGCGCGAACACCACCGCTTCCCCAAATTGGTTTTCCGACAGTAAATTATAATTGCTCTAAGTCTTCTAGAACTCAGGGACTGAGATTAATTATGGCTCCGTATCCTATGGCGCTCTGAACTTTAAGCACAGCATGGTGTGCAGGTTGTTAATAAGAAGGAGAATCTGGGAGGACTTTTCAGATGAGCAAATAAAAAGGGAAAACTGTTTGAATTGGATTCTGCACCTGCGAAGGGGGGCCCTTCGGGCTTGGGGGGATGCTTCTCATCTTTCCTATGTGGCCTGGGACTGTGTTGATGATGATCAGAAGCACAAAACGGCTTCCAGGGAGTGGGCACCAGTGGCAGGCCTTCATCTACCCCACCCAGAAGGGGCCCAGCCACCATGCTGGTGACCCTTTACAGGACTCATAGGTCTAGCAGTCAGAAACTCAGATGCTGGCGAAGTCGAAAAGGGAAAGTAAGCAAGTGGGGCTTGCAGGCCAGGGCGTCTATAGAGAATGATGAGGACTGGGGATCTAGGAAGTCCATGCCTAAGGGTCAACCTCTACTCGGCTCCAGCCAACCTCTGTGGGAATGTGGCCTGTTCTATTGGGTCTTCAGGAGCAGAATTCCAATTTTTAATATAATATCTCTTGATTTTCATAGTTGGAAGCTTGTAATTTTTAACACACTCTTAAGGCCAAGTATATCTACGCTGGAATTTGGTCCATGTACTATCATTGTGAAACCTCTACATCAGAAACAATTTCTTCCTGCAGGTGAGTTTGGGCCTCTCCTCTCCCATCCTTCTGCCTCCTGGCTCCTTGTACATTGTGCATTTCTCTCTGCACCCCTTGCCAGGGGCACCGGTCTTTTCATCTGTCCCCCAGCTTGAAGCCACTTGATTGGCATTGACTATGTAGCTCTGTACCCAAAGCAACTAAGAAAAGGTCCACTACAAATCAGGGGTGCAAATGATGTTTGTTGAATGAGTAAATATCATGCACATTTAAACCTCTTGTTCCCTGCTCATTCTATTCATTCTACATCAACTATCCTTTAGTCAAACTCTGACACATGGCTCCAGTCCAAGCCAATATCCCCTGTTCTTTTTGCCACGTTTCCAGGTGTTGAAGCTGGAGTCAGAGCCAAAGAGGGTTAGAAGCAGAAACCATGTAGAGCTCATGGTAGTCACTGTTCAGACAGGGAACGTGAATCCTGGAAGGAAGAAACAATTTGCATAAGGTCAGACCATGAGCCGATAGCCAAACCATGTCTGGAGCTAGGACCATGTGAGGTCGAAACCCCTTAGTTCCACTCTGGCCTCAGACTCGCTCTGCCTTCCTCCATCTCTCTGAAAGCATCACCCAGGCTATGGGGGGCACATCCTCCCACCAGCCCCCATCCAGGGGAGAGGGCTACAACAGTACAAGTTCCTCAAATCCCAAGGCTTGAGAGCCACCATCACCCCATCGTGCACTCAGCTCAAGGTATACTGAGAAAGCCATTCATTTAATAGAAAACAGGAATTACCATTTAAAAATTAAAATGAATTTATTTTATTAAAACATGTTCCAGCAATGATATCCATCACTGCTCTGTCTCTACTGCTGGCCCTGATTATAGGGTTGGCAGGGGACACTCTGAGAACATGCTGACCCTTACAACCCAGTGCCTGGCTAACGCATGACCATGACCCCACCCCTTCCAAGGGCCACTACCTGCTGTGGCCGTGGCATTCAGGTACAAGGAGATTGGAGGAAACATTACATTTGTTCTAAGGGTTGGCTGCCTTCCTCTCCTCCCTCCTTCTTCCAGTCGGAAACTCAGAGAAGGAACTATCAAGTGGGAAATTGAGGCAAGAGCATGTAGAAGTCAAGAATGTGGTCTTTGGAGTAAGACATGGATTTGAGTTCAAGCTCCGGTGTTTGTCTATGTGTGACATTGTACCCTTCTTTTTTTAATTTTTTTTATTTTTTCTGAGACAGAGTCTTACTCTGTCCCCCAGACTGGAGTGCAGTGGCACAATCTCAGCTCACTGCAAGCACCACCTCCCAGGTTCACACCATTCTCCTGGCTCATCCTCCCGCCTCAGCCTCCCAAAGTGCTGGGATTACAGGTGTGAGCCACCGCACCTGGCCTGTACCAGCCCTTCTATCTCTCTGCTTCAGTCTCCATCTCTACAAAATGGAGAGATGGGAAGAGAATATACAGCACCATATTTCCAGGTAGGAGCACTCTAAATGCCCTACACACTTTAGATTGTTTAATCCTCATAATAACCTTATGAGACAGGCGCTCTTATTATAAGCTCTCTTTACAGATAGGGAAACCAAGGCACAGAGAGGTGAATTGACTTGTACAAAGTAACACAGGCAGTAAATACTGGCAGGGATTCAGACATAACTACATAGAACTCTAAAGTCCATGTTCATATTTTCTTAATTTAAAGAACGATTAAGCTACAAACATGCTTCAAAACTCACAAAACGGCCAGGCGCGGTGGCTCACGCCTGTAATCCCAGCACTTTGGGAGGCCAAGATGGGTGGATCACGAGGTCAGGAGATCGAGACCATCCTGGCTAACATGGTGAAACCCCATCTCTACTTAAAATACAAAAAAAAAAAATTAGCCGGGCGTGGTAGTGGGTGCCTGTAGTCCCAGCTACTTGGGAGGCTGAAGCAGGAGAATGGCATGAACCCGGGAGGCAGAGCTTGCAGTGAGCCGAGATCACGCCACTGCACTCCAACCTAGGCAACAGAGCAAGACTCCACCTCAAAAAAAAAAAAGAAAAACATTTAAAAACTCACAAAAGCTCATTAGGAGTGGGTCTGAAAGAAATAAACCAGAAAGTATCAAAGATATACAGAGAAAATCCTCCTTCTCAACATCAGCCTATACTTGCAACCAATCTCCTCCCTCAATAACTGTTGTTCATCTCTTATTTTAACTTCCAGAGTTTCTTTAGGAGTATGGAAGTAAATACAAGTACAAATTCTTACCCTACTTTTTTATATAAAAAGTCAGATATTATATACATTGTTCTGCATCTTTTTTTTTTTTTTTAATTTTAGACTCACATTGAAGTTACAAAAATAGTACAGAGCATTCCCAGGTACCTTTGAAAATTTCCCCAGTGAGAGCATATTATATAATCATAGTACAATGAGCAACACCAGGAAATTGACAATGGTACAATTAACTACAGATTTTGTTTAGATTTCACTTGCACTAACTTTGGGGGAATTTTGTGAATAGCCCTATGAAGTTCTATCACATGTATAGAATCATGTAGCTACCACCTCAATCAGGATTCAGAACTGTTCCATCACCACAATGAAAATCCCATGTGCCACTTCTTAATATATTGTCACATCCTGTGTCAGCCCTAACCCCTGGCCGTCACGGGTCTGTTCTCCGTCACCACAACTGTGTCACTTCAGGAATGCAATATACTGGGAATCATGCAGTATGTAACTTTAGGACTGGCTTTGTTCACTCAGGATAACACCCTTGAGATACATATTGCATATATCAATACTTCATTCCTTTTTATTGCTGACTGGTGTTGCATTGTATAAATATAGCACACTTGGTTTATCTATTTTCTGTTGGGAGACCTTTGGGTTGTTTCCATTTTGGGCTGTTAAAAATAAAGGTGTTACGAACATTGGTGCACAGATTTTTCTATGGCCCTAAGTTTTCCTTTACTTTGAAGTGACCCAGGAGTGAAATGGCTGAGTCATATGGTCCTAGATGTTTAACTTTAAATGAAACTACCAAATTGTGTTCCAGAGTGGCCGTCCCATTTTCCACTCCCACAAAAAAAGCATGGCAGCTCCTGTTGCTCTGCATCCTCCACAGCACGTGGTATTGTCAGGATTTTTTTTTTTTTTAACTCACTCTAACAGTAGTGCAGTGTGATGGTTAATACTGAGTGTTAACTTGATTGGACTGAAGGATGCAAAGTATTGTTCCTGGGTGTGTCTGTGAGGGTGTTGCCAAAGGAGATTAGCATTTGAGTCAGTGGACTCAGAGAGGCAGCCCCACCCTCAATCTGAGTGGACACCATCTAATCAGCTGCCAGTGCAGCCAGAATAAAGCAGGCAGAAAAAGTTGCAAAGAGCAGACTTGCTGAGTCTTCTAGTCCTCAACTTTCTCCCATGCTGGTTCCTTCCTGCCCTCAAACATCAGACTCCAAGTTCTTCAGCTTTTGGACTCCTGGGTTTACACCAGTGGTTTGCCAGGGGCTCTCGGGCCTTCGACCACAGACTGAAAGCTACACTGTCGGGTTCCCTACTTTTGAGGTTTTGGGACTTGGACTGGCTTCCTTGCTCCTCAACTTGCAAATGGGCTATTGTGGGACTTCACCTTGTGATCATGAGTCATTTCTCCTAATAAACTCCCCTTTATACATACAGCTATTCTATTAGTTCTGCTCCTTTCAAGAACCCTGACTAATACATTCAGTCATATCTCATCATGCACTATACTTTTTTAACTTAACAAAGCAGATTGGAGATCTTTCTATATCAGACTAGAAAGCAACTCATTCTTTTTTCTCAGCAGCTGCATCAGAGTTCCTTGTATGAATACATGCCAATATTTCTGTAACTGATCTCCATTTGGTCAACATTTGGGTATTTTCAATCATTGCTGTTCAGATGTTTGACACCTAATTCTCAACCACTACATTCAACTGCCTTTGCGAATACCAAAGATGCTATGCATGGACATCTTGTCTCCCTTCAGCAAAGGATTTTATTAATGATTCATTTGACTACAAGTGAAGGAAATCTAACTTGAACCAGCTGAAATTGAAAGAGGGAAGTGATTGGATCATAGATTGTAGAGTTAGACAACAAAGCTATAGGAAAGGTCGAAAGACTCAGAACTGGAGCCCCAAATGGCACTGGGCATCTCTCCACCTCTCTCATCTCTCCTCTCTTTGTGTGGGCCATTCTTCCTCAATAAAGACTCACCTTCTCCCCAGGACAGCAAGCATGACTTCCCCCAGCTCCCAAGTGTCACATCTTACAGCTCAGTGCCCTGCGGAGGAGCTGCCTCTCTTTTGGAATCCTAAGACCAAGGTGTCAGAGAAGGGTTCTGGCCCAGTTTGATGCTGGCCATCTTAGGTTTAGGGTTAGGATTATGGTTAGTGTTAGAGTTAGGGTTAGGTTTAAGAGTTCCTGAGATAAATGTGTGTGAAGGTGGTGGGGGCAGGGGGAGTGGAGGGAGGTTAAGGGGATTGGGGAATGAACCCAAAGATGCAAAGAGTTATCTCTTGAGCATAGACCTCATCAGATTCATCCCCACTTCACCCAGCACAATTAGCCACACTCAGCACACATTAGGCACTACAAGCATACAGCTGGTTCTGAACAGGATATGTGTCAATCAATCAAGCATTCTAGTAAATTGCCTCTTATTTCTTCACATGCTGGGGGAACCCACCATTTCAAATAACCCTGTTAAATTCCTCTGTGAAGCAGGCTTTCTTTAGCTAAATGCTCACAGCAGGATTTGCTTAAAATGGGGCATGCCTGTAGTCTCAGTTCCTGGGGGAAACCTTTGATTTGCCTGACAACCCACTGAGATAGGCAAGGATGCTACAAGGGCAAACGGTTAGTGGCTATGAAAGCTTTCTGTGACCTATAAGTGGTATAGAAATGTGGGACCTCACCGTGACTATTATGATTATCCTTATTTCATCTCTTCTTTGAAGAGCTTTACACTGTAATTTTGGAAGTGGAATTGGAGACACCTCTCCAACAATTCAACCTCATACTACTCCACCAGGGCTCAGTCCTGGGTCTCAGAGCATCATTTCTCACTGGCCTATCGCTTCTATTAAATGCAACATAAAGAGGTTTCCACAGCCAGAGGCCTTCTTGGATGGGAATAAAGGCAGGCACCAAGGCAGGGGCTTCTGAGGAACATTTAACCATCACTAAACTACTCCCAGCATAGCCTTTCTACCCCAAACCTAGTGCTTCCTGGAACATCTAACTCTATGCACAGCCCTGAGCTGGATGCTGGTTTCCCAGGAAGCTCACAATTTGAGGGAGGCAGTACATCTAGCTGACTGTGACTCCAGGCAGCTGAGGGAGAGAGGATCCCCAGAGCAGGGAACTAGAAAGATGCTATGGAAAGGACCCCAGGTCTGACCTTGGCAGAGAGGTGATGAACAATCTAATGATGCAGCCAACCCTGCCAATCTCAAGCCTTCCCCAGCTAACACCTGGTTTCTAGGCCTCTTGCAGCTGCACAAGGGTCCTCACCGTTTTTCCCCAAAATTGTTTTTCTTCTCTACATTTTTTCCCCCTTTCTTCAGATTCTCTCTCCTTACTTCCTGGTTCCTCTCCCTGCCTTCAAAGTCCACCTCTATCCCAACCACTCTCTCATACTCAGTCTTCTGTAGAGACCCCTCCCCTCTGTCTTCGCTTGCGCTGCTGGGCCACAATAAAATGTACTTAGCTCATGGAGCTTTTGTCATAAATCTGTCTCTCTGGAGGCTCAACTATTTTTATTGCTCTACTGTGAACATCCTGTCATTCTTCTCCATGTTTCAGACATTGGCAAGCTTGGAACTCACAGCATTTTTCCCGGATACGTCTCATTGGAGACCTGCCGATTGCGTTCTGCCTTTGCACTGTGAGGCCTCCCCAGTCAATTAACTTAATCCCATCATGACTTTGGCAGTCACCTCAAAAAAGCAGTTAGGGTCAAAATCCATATTATTAACAGGGAGTCTCTTGGGACCTTATCAGTCCCATCCTTCCTTCCACTTCGTTCCCATTGCCTGCAGGTCTCCAGGAGCCCAAGAAACCATGGTTGAACAAAAAATGGTGTGCATGGCCACTCTGAAGCCCCTCACCCCAGTAAGAGGCTAAGACTCTAATATGTCAGAACAAATGCTGCACTGGAGTCAAGAGGCTTTGCAATACTTACAGTACATAAAAACATTGGAGAATAGGCAATAGTGATCAAAAGGAAATGAAACCTTTTGGGGGTAGGTTATACATGACAATTGTAAATACACATGGATTGCCTGAAGTCCATGAACTCAATGGAAAAAATATAGGTCATTAGGGCCTTGAGGATGTGACAACAAAAGGAAGAAAAGCAGGTCTGACTGTTTTCATTCTTGCCAACTCAGGACTGAAGTGGGCTGTGAACCCATTGGGCACAAGGATTCCAACATAGGCTTGTCTGTTCCTGTACCTCTCCCATTTCCCTGTTTTACGATAAACTATCAGATGAGAAAAACTACACATAAATGTGGTTATTCACATTTGGATGTTCACATTATGTGTTATTCACATTATGGTCTAATTAATTCTACCTTAGAGAAAGGTCCAGGGAAGAGTTTGGGAAAGGTTTGTGCTATGGACAAAGAAGGAAGTCAAAGAAAAGTATGTGAGAGTTCGTCAAGCCTAAATGAAATATTTGCATTCCAGATACCATGGTTTTACCCACTAACTTGGATTGAAATTAGCCTAGATTATAAGTCATGTGGTCACACATCCACAGTGTCCTGCCCATTCTACTGATTGGCATCACTGCCTAGGAGAACCTTGGTCCAGGAGGCCAGTATCAGTCAGCTTAGTTGCAGAACTCTTATATCAGTTTGATGCTTAGATGCCCTATCTGCCCACTTATTGCCAAAGAGGGTTCGACTCTCCTGGAGGGGGATTAGTTGGAGTACAGCAGGGAGTAAATATGTACAATTCACTTATTCCCTCAAACAATCATTATGGAGAATCTGCTATGTGCCACTCACTATTCTAGGAACCAGGGATACGAAAGTGAGCAAAACTAACACAGATACAAAAAATCCCTGCCTTCATGGTGTTTAGTTCCCAGGATACTTTCTTTTTTTTCTTTTCTTTTCTTTTCTTTTTTTTTAAGACAGATTCTCACTCTGTCGTCCAGGCTGGAGTGCAGTGGCGCAATCTCAGCTCACTGCAAGCTCCGCCTTCCGGGTTCAAGCAATTCTCCTGCCTCAGCCTCCCAAGTAGCTGGGACCACAGGCGTGAGCCACTGCGCCCAGTTAAATTTTGTATTTTTAGTTGAGACAGGGTTTCGCCATATTGGCCAGGCTGGTCTCAAACTCCTGACCTCATGATCTGCCCGCCTCAGCCTCCCAAAGTGCTGGGATTACAGGCGTGAGCCACCACGCCCAGCCAATTCCCAGGATATTTCTAAAATCAGATGACCCCCAAATGTAAAATTGAAAGTTTGTTCTTCCTTACATCTGGTCCTCTCCCCTGCACTCCCAGCTATAGAATCACTGATACAATACAACACCTAAGTCTTACAATGTAATTCAGGGTAAAAGATAAATAGGCTTTAGCAAAAGTGGGGACACTGTTCAGTCAAATCCACTCACTATTTCTTTTTTTTTTTTTTTTTTTTTTTTGAGACGGAGTCTCACCCTGTTGCCCAGGCTGGAGTGCAATGGCTGGCGCAATCTCAGCTCACTGCAACCTCCACCTCCCAGATTCAAGCAATTTTCTCTGCCCCAGCTTCCCAAGTAGCTGGGACTACAGATGCCCACCACCACGTGTGGCTAATTGTTTATATTTATTTAGTAGAGACGGGGTTTCGCCATGTTGGCCAGGCTGGTCTTGAACTCCTAACCTCAGGTGATCCAACCTCCTCAGCCTCCCAAAGTGCTGGGATTACAAGCGTGAGCCACCACGCCTGGTCCCACTCCCTATTTCATAGTCAAGAACTAAACAGCAGTTTCTATGTTAGGTATAAACAAGATTAAAATAATTAGCACAATAACCATGCACATATTGTTCAGAAAACAAAAGAACAAGCCAAATTTTAAAAAATCCAGTCTGCAGAAAAATAAAATGAAATTCAAATAACAGAGAACATTTCCCCGTTATAATGAAGCCTAATAAAAATACAAATAAATGGATCAAAATAAGGGCCTAAAGACAAGATGATAAAGCAATAGAACAACAACTACTACTTTCAGCCAAAATGAAAGCACAGGGACCAGATTTATCCTTCTACTTGAAATAACCAAAAATAAATAGATAAAATATATGAAACAATGGTTTTGAAGACATGGGGCTGGTGACAAAGGAAGGTCATTCCTAAAAGATGGGGAACAAATAAGATGAGTCTTATGATTGCCCCAGGATACTGCCTGGAGAGGGTTTCCAGGCCTGGAAATAGTTCCTGTCCTTGCCAGTCAGAACTCACAACTCTGACTTCTGAGTTAAATAGAGTACTTAAAAAAGGATTCTGCTTTATTATTTGGGCAAAATTAGCTTAAGACTAAATGTTTCTCTGGTCATACCTAACAAAGCTTAGAAGCAAAACACAATAGGATTAAGTTTTGAAAACACTCAGCCGCATTTCAGAACAAGGCTCAATAATATACATAGGAATACAAAACTAGAAATCAAGGGTATTCAGTTAGGAAAAGAGGAAGTCAAATTGTCCCTGTTTGCAGATGACATGATTGTGTATTTAGAAAACCCCATCGTCTCAGCCCAAAATCTTCTTAAGCTGATAAGCAACTTCAGCAAAGTCTCAGGATACAAAATTAATGTGCAAAAATCACAAGCATTCTTATACACCAGTAACAGACAAGCAGAGAGCCAAATCAGGAATGAACTTCCATTCACAATTGCTTCAAAGAGAATAAAATACCTAGGAATCCAACTTACAAGGGATGTAAAGGACCTCTTCAAGGAGAACTACAAACCACTGCTCAGTGAAATCAAAGAGGACACAAACAAATGGAAGAACATACCATGCTCATGGATAGGCAGAATCAATATTGTGAAAATGGCCATACTGCCCAAGGTAATTTATAGATTCAATGCCATCCCCATCAAGCTACCAATGAGTTTCTTCACCGAATTGGAAAAAACTGCTTTAAAGTTCATATGGAACCAAAAAAGAGCCCATATTGCCAAGACAATCCTAAGTCAAAAGGACAAAGCCGGAGGCGTCACACTACCTGACTTCAAACTATACTACAAGGCTACAGTAACCAAAACAGCATGGTACTGGTACCAAAACAGAGATATAGACCAATGGAACAGAACGGAGCCTTCAGAAATAATGCCACACATCTACAACCATCTGATATTTGACAAACCTGAGAAAAACAAGAAATGGGGAAAGGATTCCCTATTTAATAAATGGTGCTGGGAAAATTGGCTAGCCATAAGTAGAAAGCTGAAACTGGATCCTTTCCTTACTCCTTATACGAAGATTAATTCAAGATGGATTAGAGACTTAAATGTTAGACCTAATACCATAAAACCCTAGAAGAAAATCTAGGTAGTACCATTCAGGACATAGGCATGGGCAAGGACTTCATGTCTAAAACACCAAAAGCAACGGCAGCAAAAGCCAAAATTGACAAATGGGATCTCATTAAACTAAAGAGCTTCTGCACAGCAAAAGAAACTACCATCAGAGTGAACAGGCAACCTACAGAATGGGAGAAAATTTTTGCAATCTACTCATCTGACAAAGGGCTAATTTCCAGAATCTACAAAGAACTCAAACAAATATACAAGAAAAAAACAAACAACCCCATCCAAAAGTGGGGAAAGGATATGAACAGACATTTCTCAAAAGAAGACATTCATGCAGCCAACAGACACATGAAAAAATGCTCATCATCACTGGCCATCAGAGAAATGCAAATCAAAACCACAATGAGATACCATCTCACACCAGTTAGAATGGCAATCATTAAAAAATCAGGAAACAATAGGTGTTGGAGAGGATGTGGAGAAATAGGAACACTTTTACACTGTTGGTGGGATTGTAAACTAGTTCAACCATTATGGAAAACAGTATGGCGATTCCTCAAGGATCTAGAACTAGATGTACCATATGACCCAGCCATCCCACTACTGGGTATATACCCAAAGGATTATAAATTATGCTACTACAAAGACACATGCACACGTATGTTTATTGCGGCACTATTCACAATAGCAAAGACTTGGAATCAACCCAAATGTCCATCAGTGACAGACTGGATTAAGAAAATGTGGCACATATACACCATGGAATACTATGCAGCCATAAAAAAGGATGAGTTTGCGTCCTTTGTAGAGACATGGATGCAGCTGGAAACCATCATTCTTAGCAAATTATCACAAGAAGAGAAAACCAAACACCGCATGTTCTCACTCATAGGTGGGAACTGAACAATGAGCTCACTTGGACTCGGGAAGGGGAACATCACA
Organism: Piliocolobus tephrosceles; assembly: GCF_002776525.5. Taxonomy (NCBI): domain Eukaryota; kingdom Metazoa; phylum Chordata; class Mammalia; order Primates; family Cercopithecidae; genus Piliocolobus; species Piliocolobus tephrosceles. The sequence continues at coordinate 75,196,148 of NC_045442.1, forward strand.
CACTGGGGCCTATCATGGGGAGGGGGGAGGGGGGAGGGATTGCATTGGGGAGTTATACCTGATATAAATGATGAATTGATGGGTGCTGACGAGTTGATGGGTGCAGCACACCAACATGGCACATGTATACATATGTAACCTGCACGTTATGCACATGTACCCTAGAACTTAAAGTATAATAAAAAAAAAAAAAAAAAAAAAAAAAAAAGA